>NC_065506.1:14744576-14969103 GCF_006386435.1 Epinephelus moara | reverse complement strand
TGCCATGAGGAGCAAATGTCTTCCAGCGCCTCCTGAGAGGTGATGCGAGTATATGCACTCCGGTGGCCATCAATATTGCATCGCGCTCCGGTTTTCAGCCCTCATCCACTTTGATTCCTGCCCTGCCATCTTCCCTGTGTTGGAATTATATACAGTGCTGTGAGGTTAGAGGAGTGAGGCTGATATATCCCCTCCTCATCCCATTGCGACCCTAGATTGAGTGGCAGCTCAGTGAGATGGTTATATGCTGAATGGTGCACGTGTGTTTTGGGGGCAGATCCCTGTGCAGCCAAGTCGACCTCGTAACAGTGAGAATGGTTTATTATGTCTCAAATGTACAGGGATCACTGGAGATGAAGAGAGATTCTTTTATTCAGCTCTCTGCTCCGTTCACACACAAGACAAGAAGGCAAGAAGAAGCGCTTAAGTTCAGAGTAGAACGAGCAAACTTTGGTTAAGTATTGTCACATCTGCTGTACTTCCTGTTCTGAAAACAGTAAGGTAGTGACATACTTCAAGCACGGTCACAGCAATACCAAAACTCTACCAAAGGTCTTCTCTAAGTTCAAAGAAGTGCACATGAAAAGGAATAATTAGCTGTAATTCCATTTCATCCAAATCATCATGCTCGGAATGAAACTTCGACCAATTGGATCGTTCACACGCAACTCGCTGTTGGAGTATTTTGCTATGGTTTCGCTCAAGTGAGGCAGGAAAGTAAGCAGAGAAATCTGCATAAGTTCAACATAAGCTGGGATCTGAGAGCCTGCAGTCACAAGTATGTTGTGCTGAACTGAGCCACCAGGACATGTTTTAGCTTTTTAAGAGGGTGCTTTACTCTCTGTCGTCAGCTGGGACTGATTTCAGGACATCGTCCTGTGGACATCGAAACCTTTTGCTTGGATACATCTTAATTATTCAGTGTATTGTTTATTCCCCCACGGCACTAATTCACTGTGTCAAACTCAATGTGAAGTTTTTATTTTTAATGGCTTCTTATAGTCATTACAGTATCCTTGAATCAGTTAGCTATCTATAATAATATCCTTAAGTCTTTTGTGTTGCCATGCATTAATGATAAAAGTGTTTTCAGACTATCTTTATTGATCAGGCCATTCTCCTCTGTGACCAAATTCATTGCCGAACATGACAGTCCCACATGCGTTAAGAGATGATGGGGGAAAATGCAATGTGATGCAATGATCAAAGAAGGCTATGTAATATCATTTCCATAATCGTTAGGCTCCTCCGTCGTCTGTCATGGATTTGGGAGTGTTTGATGCTTGGGCAGGTCTCTTAATTAGCCATCCTCACCATCAGCTGTCTGCCGCCCCTTCTGTCTCACAAATTACAGAGTTTGTCGTCGTCGTATGGCCAGAGGACGAAAAAGGAGGGGTGGGGGAGGGGGGGTAACTTTTCCAAGTGGTCCTTTCTGCTTACAAGCAGCATGTCAGCCCACATTTTAGTTTAATCAGGAAGTGGGAGGGGGGGTTCAGGTCTGTTCAACAAGTTTGTGTGTGTATATGTGTGTTATGATTTGCATTTTTAAGTTTGCGTTCTTGCTCACATATCATCTCTGTGCATTTGTGATTTATCTGCTCTCTTCTGTTGTGCTAATCCCCAGTCAGGGGAGGCTGCAGCCCCTCGACCTGGAGGCCTAAATGCCCCACTTTACCCCTCCGATGGGGCCCTTGCTCCTGTAATTAGAGGGGTCACCCTGTGCCATGAGTGTATGTGTCAGTGTGTGTGTTTGGGCATCTGAAGAAGCTGATCTATTTTGTGTGAACTTCTCTGGCTCTGTATCTGGCAGGAGGGGTTAGCCTTCGGCGAGACCTTTCATTTCCATGCGCTGCACACTCCATTAAAAAGGACGGGGGGGATAAGTAAATACACAGCACTCCTCGCACTGGGATTTAGATATACCCCCTCCAAAAAAAAAAAAAACATCCCACAAGGATTACAGCAGATGAGGAGAGAAAAGTGATTTTGGAGTTCACGTGTTTGTGTCTGAGCAAATCTGCATTTGGACTAGTGTGTGTATCAATGCCCAGACTCGAGGGATAACATGCATCCCTGTCTCCTGTTCTCTCCCTGCAGCTCCAACACTTTGTCCTCACACGGATCACCCATAACTCCCTATCCTCATTCCCCACACGTCGCATTCTCCTTCGCTCACGGACCTCACTTCTCCTCTCACCCCGGCCTCATTACTCAAATTAGGAGCTCCAGTAATCACTGCGCTGAGCTCCACTCAGCCCCTTAACACACCTCACTCACACTCTGCTCTCCTCATCCCTTTGAGCTCATGCCCTCGGTTCAGTAGCCAATCCAGCACAAGCACCATGAATATTGCAGAGGTGGTGTGATGTCGGAGTGCCCTGTGGTTTTATTCCATCACTATGTGTGATTGGAGGAGGGAGAGGTTAATGACACATGGTGTATGTTGTGACTGATGAAGATCGGAGTGTGAAGTGAGTATGGATGGTGATGGTGCAGTGGTACCTATCCAAGACTCACTCAGATTTGCTGCTGATATTCCATCGTTGAAAATGCATCTGAAACTTTTAAAATTCTGGTAAAGAAATGTTGTTAAACTTTCCTATAAGTCACCATTAGTTTTATGGAGGAAACATCTGACTGTGGTGTGATTCTGTTTTAAAGGCACACATTTCAAGCAGAAACACATTTATCGCAATAAAAATTACAGACTTTTAACTACCCACAGGAGAAATAAACACGTAAGAGTCTGCCCATTCTTGATTAAAAGCTTTGTTTTCCCTGTCTACATTTCTCTCTTTAGAATACCCATCTGTCTATATTCTGTAAACGCTTACCTTCATAAGGTTGGTAGAAAGGCTGAAGCCAATCCTAGCTGACAATTGGTGAGAGTTGGGGTACACCCCAGACAGGTCGCCATATTATCAGAGGGCTGACAGGTAGAGACAGACAGCAAACACATTCACACCTATGGGAAATTAAAAGTCAACTACAAGTCTTTGGACTGTGGGAGGAAGCTTGTAACCCGGAGAAAACCCACTAGAACCCATAGTAGAACATGCAAACGCCACAAAGAAGAGCCCCTATCCTGGGTTCCATCCCTCTCCATCTCTTCCCCTGAGGTCACTAATAGGCAGGCCGCAGTCCGAGACCAGAGCCAGACACTGTCCTTTAGAACACACCATGTGAAACTTTACGATTCACTTTTTTCTCCAACTGTTGTCTCTCATCTTGTCTCTCCCCTGTGTGTCTATGCTTGTGTCTCACTCAGTGAATTGAGTTGCAATGCTTATTGGAATGCAAAGATTTGATTGGCTTGGCTTGATTGAAACTCTCTATCAGTAATACTTCTCAGTTCGATTTAGCTCTATTGACATGACAAATATATTATAAATGCCCTTGTCTTAAATTTCCTCCTCTCTCTTCCCTCTGTCTTCAGGTTCTGGAGCGTCTTTTCCAGAAAGGTTTCAGCGTGGCGGCGTCATGCGGAGGTGGCGTGGACTCATCCCAGTTCAGCGAGTACGTGTTGTGTCGCGAGGACCGGCGGAGTCTTTCCATCAACACGCCCATCAGGATAAAACAGGAACCCCTGGACTAGAGCATTTTGGGAAGAGGGACAGCGAACCCCCCCAATACTCCTGTCATCTTCTCACACCACCCCACCCAGCCTACCCCTGCCCCCTCCCTGCCCCAACAGGACCACAACCACCCCCAACATACCTAAGTATTAGCAGAGGCTTGTTAACCTTGCCAGCTCTGCAGAACTCTAAGGGGAATGTAGTACCAAACAAAGGAAAAAAAGCATCAGCAGCAAAAGCTTTTGATTATGTTAAATAACGCCCAAAGAATCTGGGACTGTGATGAAAACAACAATGACGACGACAAATAGACTCAACAGCAGCTCACTTGCACCATTTTAGCACCGTGACTGGTTGATTTCTCCCTCTTCTTCTTATGAAAAAGGTGTCCTGACCCTTTTGGAGTGGTACAACTGCCCCCTCCTATAATCCCAATTCATTCCACTCCCCAAAACACACACACAAACACACACCCTTCTAACCCTCTTTCATTGGTGTATCATCCGGTTCTGTCTCTGTATGAGGACCAATGTCTGGCCTGCTGTGGGACAAGAAAACGTTGGCAGACAGGACGCTGTTAAGGATGACAGGAAGAGGACATAATCCCATCTCACGAGTCCCCGAAAAGGCCCCAGTCCCGGTGACCCTCCGACCCTCCAACCCCATCCCATCTCACTCCACAGGGCCTTGCTACAGACGGCGGGGGCCCTCGCTGAAAACAGCATCGTTTGCCAAACTGATTGTTTATTACAATTTTCATTGTTGTTTCTAAAGTATGTTCTTCTTGCTCCTTTTGCTGTTCTTATCATGACATGGTGTAAACAATTATTATTAATAGGATTATTTTTAATGTCTCTTTTTTCCTTTCTCCAATATGAAGGATGTATGAACGTTGTATTCATTAGGCTTTGAGAGCTTGTGAGGGAGCGTTTCTTGGCAGTAGCTGCAGAAACTCAGATGTCTGCAGGCTATGTGGCTAAAGCGATCTGGCTGGCAATGCATTCAGAGCCGGAAAAAGTCCCATTGTTCAAACGGGGATGGAAGAGAACCTGGATCTTTCAAAATTGTTTATAGTCAAATGTGTAGCACACATAAAAAAGTGCTCTGGAATTTCTGCTTATTAGCTCTAAAACATATCTCGGGTCTGTGATCACATTCTCTCTCCCGGGCACAAACCTTTGCTCCTTTTTAGCAGAAGTTTAAGAAAGTCCGACAATTTTAAATTCAGGTTTGACTTGCACAAGCTCCAAGTGTATTGCAGTTTTGATGAGCTAGAATGTTAAGGACTTGAGGACCAATGTGGACTTTACCAGTATGTCTCATGATCAGCACGAGATGTACTCTAAATGCTTAATGTTTCTTTGCACTTAAACATTTCCTACAGAGCTGCCCTGCCTTGTTTCCACACTTGTTTGAACCCAATGACCAGTGCCAAGTCAAGCTGTTTATCTTCTCAGAACATTAAAACATTAAAAACAAGCAAAAGTTACAACAGAACCAATACCGTAGCTACCAAAGGAGACAAGGTGCCTATGTTGTTGATTGTACAAACAAAAAGGCATCATCATCGTCATCATTGCGTCGTTTTTAGCTAGACACTGTAAGTGTCTAGCTAAAAACGACGCAATGCATTAGAAAAAACTGTGTGAAGGGTACCAACATTTGTTCCCCAGGCCTCCAGTCTTCACAGTTTTGTTAAGAATAGCTCACAGTACCTTCAGACAAAGTTTGAGAGACAAAGTCTCTGTTTGTTTCAATATTGTCACTTCTAAGCCAAGATTATTTCGATGGTTCTTCACATGTATGTATGGCAGAACCCAAAGTGAACTGTACTCCCAGCATCAGCGTCTTATTCACAAAGAGGCGAGTGGGCGGCATTTACTCTATCCTGCTCTCATTCTTTTGGTCTTATTCTCAACATTTCTGGATCAAAGATAGAAACAAGAAAGGCCAAGTTTTCATGCTTTGTATTTGTGTGTAACTTACAGATGCTGTTTCTTCTATTCTAAAAGACTGATAAAAAAAGAAGAAGTCCATTCTGATCTTTGTGAGCTCTGGCATTTGTTTGAGTTAAACTGGGGTTGTTTTTGTAAACTGGTTGTTCATTAAAAATGGGTGGTAGTTCTTCTGACCATGTTGTCCTAATATCTGCTCTCTCCGGATGGCCGCTGATTAAACAAGGCCAATGAGTGGATAAAGATGAGCTCGGTGTAAGTGTAGCTCCCAGTCCAGCGCACTCCACCCCGGGGGTCTCTCTCACAATCAAGCCCATCTTTGTTCTGACCTGCCAGTGGCCTGCGCCTTTGCATCCAGTCGCCTCAAAGGGAATGGTCAACCAGGCCTTTCATGTGCCGAGGCATGTTGGGCTCTTCACAGCGCTCCTCACCCCCCTCCGCCTCCCCAAAGGCTCCCAGCTCAGTGGTGCCAGTAGAAACTCGGGTTGCACCCCCTGCTGCTGTGTCATCCCCATGCCCTGGTTTTTCAAAACCTCTCCTACACTGTGGCTTGCTGGACCACACTGCAACAAACCAAACTGATGAGTCAAATCTGAGCATACTCAGAACTTACTGACTTGACTCTGCTGCTGATTCCCAGATCTTTGATCCAGTTGTTACGAGGTGTGGAAACTCATCTGGGTCAGTTCTTGAGGAAACAGGGGTAAAAAACAATCAGTGTTGTACTAAAACCACACATCTGCAAGATTCACTGTTTTTTTCAGGGAGGAAGGAAAGAAGGCATATTTTCTCACTGATGTGGCATTTGGAAATCATAGAATGGGCTTTTATCAGCTTTAAAGAGCTTAGGGGTCATGCACATTAGGATAAAAACATAAATTGCTATTCAAACCTGCACATACAGTGAGACAAAGAAACAAAAATTGCAGTTTGGGGTTTCTATCTGCAATAACTAAACCTGAGATGCCCCTTTCGACTCAACAGGTTAACTCCAAAGCCAGACAAACTTGACAAGACTGAAAACTTCACAGACATGTTCACACATGCAACTCTTTTAGATGAAGTGCTGGTCAGTGTTTCAGCCAGTTCACATGGCATTCACTCCACCTCTGAGGCGGGTCAGTTGTACAGTTATTGTATATTGAATTATCAGGACTCTGGGTTTTACGGGGACCCTCGTGTTTTTATGAGACCTCTTAGTCCTCTTCACAAAAAAGAATGAAAAGAATTCAAAGCATTACATTATGTACATATGGATTAAAACATTTCAAAGGGTATAATAAGGTGCAAATGTATATTATTTAAAGTGTTTAAAACAATTAGACTGTGGTATTAAAGGGCATGTGTTCATTTACAGTGTCTCCATTTGACTTTTCTTGCATATTTGCGATAATAAAAAGATGTACTGATGTATATCTGACGTGGGTCTCATGTTCTTCTATTGACCTTAAAGGGACAGTTCACCCCAAAATCAAAAACACATACTTTTTCTTTTACCTGTGGTGCTATCTATCAATCTAGATTGTTTTGCTGTAAGTTGCTGAGTGTTGGAGATACCGGCAGTAGAAATGTCTGCCCTCTCACGCATATAATGGAACTAGATGGCACTCAGCTTGTGGTGCTCAAAGTGCCAAAAAATATATTTGAAAAACTCAACAGTAATGTCTCTCCAAAAACCATGACCTGGTTACTCAAGATAATCCACAGACCTTGTTGTGAGCAGTTTCATGTAGGAACTATTTTCTTTCAACTGAACTACACCCACTAACAGTATCACTGCACAGATGACAGCATGCATCTACCACTAGCTCACCTAGCACCACTGAGCTAGCTAACATTACAGCTCAGCTGAGGATGATGCCATTAATGCTTACATCTCGCACTATCACCAGCACGAGCCTCTTGTCCGTGAGTAAAGGCATGCTTTCTTCTGTGCAGTGATACGATTGGCAGGTGTAGTTTGGTAGGAAGAAAAGAGTTACTTCATGAAACTGCTCACAACAAGGTCTGTGGATTATCTTGAATTATCGGGTCATGATTTCTGAAAAGAGAGTTTTTCAAATACATTTTTTGGCGCTTTGACTACCACAAGCTAAGTGCCATCTAGATCCATTATATGCAAAAGAAGGCAGACATTTCTACTGCCGATATCTCCAACACTCAGAAACTTGCAGCAAAACTATCTACATTCATAAAAGGCACTACAGGTACAAAGAAAATATGTATTTTTGATTTTGGAGTAAACTGCCCTTTTAAAAAAAAAGGAAAATAAGGTTTAGTTTAGCAGTCACCTCTGTCACGATCTAGAGATGCATTTATTACAGATGATGGCAGCATTTATGTGGTTGCTGTACTCAGCTTGTCGACCTCTGTGTCCTTTAATTGAACTGATAAAACTCTGAGAAATCTTTCCAGTCTACTGTACCCAAGCATATGCGAGCTCCCTGTTAATTTTTGCAAAGCAGGAAGGTCGTCTTCAGGGCTGAATCCAGATCAGTCTGCAGCTCCAGAGGGACTGAGGAATAGGCCGAGATCTTGAAAAAACCAATATGCTCCCAAACTCCAATATTTTGCACTGAGTTAAACAGTTTGGTCTTTTCAAAAATGCTTCTGCTTAATTAGCAGCAGAAACCTAGGGGGACTTTTCATAGTTGAGCAGCAGCGCTTGACTCAGTTTGTACTTAGCATGTGCAATGTTAGAAATGGAAATGAAGCAGGCTGAATTAGTCGTTGACTTTGGTAAAAAACATAACAGCTTATTTTTCCTTTTAAAGAGTAAGGAATGAAGAGAGGGGGGGGGGTATTGCTTAGTTATTAAGTCATTTCAAAGAAAAAAAATTCACATTTTCTTTATCCCTGTTAAGACTTCAACAGTATCTACCGACATCCTGATGTGTACACTGTTAGAGTAAAAGAAGGAATGCACAAAGTCAGCATCTGCTCAGTTTAGTAAACAGCTTATTTATTCCTTTACAAAATAGGTACAAATACATAAGTATTGTTTTTTCACACAAACAGGAAATTTTCAAGATATGTACAAGAGTTTACCAAAAATAACGTGGTTCTAATAAACACATAGTTTTGTAAACAATATTTACAAATCATCCTTACACTGAAATGTTATTTCCCCGTCTGTTTACATCAGTAATATTGTCCTAATATTTTGGCTAAAAAGCTGTAGTAGTAATAGAAATATCCTCCTGTGAAACCACCAGAAACCATAGAAATCACTAATAAAACCATTTGAAATCATCACAATCGATATTGTTGTGCTTGTTTTTAAAACATGGTATTTTGGAGATAAAATTTATGAAAATGTGTTAAGCATAAAAGCCAATCCAAAAAAAAAAAACGAAAAGAAAATATATTAATTGTTAAAAATAACTGTCTTTTGACAGAAGGTGGCAATACCGTTTACTACTTAAAAGATTCATTTCTTTGCTATAATACAGTGACAGCTTTCAGTTGTCAGGTAAAATAGATATAAAAAAAAGTGCTGTCAAAATGTACAATGCACAACAATTGTTCCAAATGTCACCAATATTTAAATAAATTTCAATATGACAAGAAAAGCTGCATAGAGGCCAAGATATTTAGTTAAATAGAAAAAAACAAACAAAAATACATAATGGACAATATTACATAATACAATAAGGATTTGTAAAAAACCCAAAACAAACAAACAAAAAAAATAAAAAGAGGCAACAATGCAGTACGACATGTAAAAAGCAGGCGTTTTATCCCATTCCTCTCTTCAGTCAGTAATACAAAAACAGAAACAAAATGGGAGGAAGTAGAAATCATTTTTAGGCTGCTTCATTCTATAGTTTAACATGACTCTACAGCTGTGATTCTTAATCGTGAATCAAAATACAAACGAATAAGTGCTTTTGTCATTCAGCCATTACCAATGTAGGCTGGCGCTGAAGGGGCTCACCAGCACAATTGAGATTTTGAAACTTATTTTTTTCAAACATCAATAATGTGCAGATAGGACAGTGAGAGGAAAAGATGAAGGAATGTCTGTTTTGATCCGAGTTTTCACTCTCCCACATCACGGCCCCACCTACAGTACAGTAACACCAAAACCTTCTATACCAGGTAGGTTTTTGAAGAAGTGAGCATGATAGTACACAATGTACAAAAATCTAGTCATAAAATCAAAGTTCACATTGGGGTGGGTTAAAAAATAAAATAAACACTGACACTGGGTGGCCAATCAGAAACTAGTGTTTCTAGGTGCGACCATGATTTTGTCTAATGACCTTTTGCAGAAGGGTCATGGGGACTCTGCCTTATAACAAATACTCTACAGGTGAACAGAATAAACTGTCTAATTTTGACTCATTCAAAGCACATGGTTTTACAAAACATCAGGTTTCATAATATTGACACATGGGTTATTCTTTTTCTTACAAAGCTTACATGTGATAAAAATATACATGCTGTAAAATAATTCAATACGAACTATTTACACATACAGTGAGGAAATTGAATGTGATGCTGTTATTTGGAATCCTAATGTTTCAAAACGATGTCTCGGGATAGAAACCAGTAAAGTCTCTGATTTATTGTGTTCAGCTAAACTACATTCATTGAACTACGTTCAACAAATAGCTCATGGAGAATATCGTAGGCTGTATCGAGGTGTGAGCATAATTCTCTTTGCCCAAAATAATCCTTGCTTTGAGGTGGTTCATTGAAGCTACTGCCGACAACGTCAAATAAACAGCTACCTGACATACATGGAACAAGTTCTGGGTCAAGTCCAGCGACACCAAAACCACTTTGTTCCTTTAAAAAAATCCAACGTCAACACAAAGAATTTGATATGGCCTTTAAACTTAATGATCTCACCACAAACCGTGAATCTAAACTGAGAAGAAACAGAACAACAGTTTTATTTTTGTATGTTTTTCTCTCTCTCTCTCTATCTCTCTCTCTTCTTATTAAAAGCTACATCAAACGTCACTACAGTACATATGGAGACACAGAGCTGAAACATTTAGACCTGATCTGAAGGCACGTGGTTGGGAAGGAGGAGGAGGTTGAGGTGGGCGCTGAGCGGAGCAGAGGCTACTTGAGCAGGGCACGGTAAAGGAGGAGGGAGTGGGCGGTCTCTCTCTCCTGCTCCATGTAGAAAATTAAGTCCCTGAGGTTGACGCGAGTGATGCGTTGCCGTGTGTACTGGCGCGATGAGGTGGACGGGGTGGAGGAGCTGGCCAGGGAGCCCGCCGTGCTGCCTGAAACCTGAAAACGAAGGAGAGGTCAAAAGGTGAGATCTGGGACTTCACACTGGTTCCTTAACATTTTATATTTAAGTCCATAGTTGTCAAGGATTAATATTGACTTAAATGTAGCTTGACAGTGATTCAACCAATATTCAGTCTGTTTCCAACGCTGTGCTTGGAATAAACAGAACAACCAGGTAGCCATTGTGAACAGGGATGTTTTTAAGTAGGTGGAACATACAAATGAAACTTGTCCAATGTCCGAAAAAAAAAAAGAGACATAAAACTGGTTGATTGACAAGAAACTACTGTTAAGTTAAATGCAGAAACACAGCAGCAAAGATTCCTGCTGAATACAATTTTGAAAAATGGCCTCATGTAGTTCACTGTGCTTACAGGTGGTACTTGTTCAGTTCTACAGCTGTGTGTAATTTTTCATGTAATCAACAAATATAACAAAATGACAACACTTCTAGTCATGCATAAAGGGACCTAGCAACACTCAGACATACTAGTGGCATGGCTCTAGGGTTATGAATGTTGGTCAGGACAACATATGAATTTTATTGACTTAAGTGATCAACTGACTTTTCCTCTAGCTCCAACATGAGGTTGACACAAGTTAGATGGATTACCCTAAAATTTGAAGCAGACATTCATGTCATTCATGTCCCCCTCAGGATGAACCTTGAAGTTTGGTGATCAGTTAAGATTTCATTTAGCGCCATAATCAGGTCAAATTTTTAATTTGTCCGATATTGTGATTTACAACCAAATACCTGCAGAGCTTGCTATGCTCTGTATTTAGTGCTTAATATTGTGTTAACATGCTAACAAGAAAAACTAAGATGGCGAGCATGGGGACACCTGTACCTGCTTAGCATCAGCCAGTTAGCACTTTCACTGTGAGCATATTAGCATGCTGATGTTAGCATATAGCTCAAAGCACTGCTGTCCAGTTCCAAACTTCTTTCAAACACGAACTGATTACACTTGTCCAAAATTGTGTAGAAACCCTGAAACTTATCAGGGGACATATTCCAGCTTTGAGCTTTCAACCTGCGAAAGGGCTTGATGTTAATCAACAGTGGCCATCATCACTGCTCTAGTGACTTTCGGCGACACATTGATTCAACGACACTCAATTGCTTGAGTGTGCCGACTTCATTGAGGAAGTGCTTTTATGTGTCATGCTTTTTCTGCATATGAGTTTTCAGGGCCAGCTGAAAATGAAATGATTGTGCTCTTTATCAGAAACATCAAATGACTGTGTATTTCATTAACTTTATTTTCTCCTTTACAGATGTGTGTTTTGCACTTTCTCTTTCAGGCAATTTGTTCCCACTTTGCCTTCAGTGAGGTAAAAGATCTATGTGTGTGTGTGTGTGTGTGTGTGTGTGTGTGTGGCGTAGCCAAAGGGATAGTTTCCATGGTGAAACATAGTAACAGTTCAGAATTAAAACAATACTATGTTTCTCATTTCCCAGTGAAGTAATCATTGCTGAATGGCTAACACATTGACGGTATCAATAGTAAGGAATGTTGTGGCCTCTAAGCAAGTATACACCTTCAATTAAGAAAAGTAATCCCTCTTGCAGAACATGAATGAGATCAAACAGATGCACTAATAACGTCCAGATATTCAGGTGCAGCAGTGTTTGGAGATTTTTTTCCCTCAACTAGCTGAACACAAGGCCGAGAAAAAAACATTGGCGACGTTCTCCGACAGCAAGGGAAACTATCATTTTTAGTTAAGCGTGTTCTATGGCTCTTTGCATCGCCATGAATATGAAAAGATTTTCCCTCTAAATGAACAACGCTGCTGACATAGATCTGAGCTGACGTCCCACTCTGAAATGGAGCTCTTCTTGTTTGTATTTGATCCAGGAAAAATGAGAACGATAAAAAAGGGAGTGTATACAGAGGCTGATACAAATCAAGGGATGCATTTACATTTGGAAATGAGAAACACTGGGGAAACAAATCCAGCAAGTGCCCACTTGAACCCAGGCAGAGAGAAATAAGACAGACATTTCAGTCAGGAACACCCTCTCACAATTACATTGATTGCACCACTCTGTAAACACACAGTACAGACAGGCCTTAATTGCAAACATATGATGGGTATGGATTTACAAGAACCAAACCAAAGTCCCTCCAGCACCCGCCCCCTCATATGCTTGTCTTTGTGTTCACTGTATGACGGTGCTTTCAAATTTCCCTCAGTACACTCTCTGACCCCTGGACGCTGGATGATGAGTGAGGGTAGCCAGGCCACTGTTCCCGCCAATTTACCTCAACCACATCTACCATCTCTGACAGGCCCTGACTGGCCTTCAGGAGCATCGGGAGAATTCCCTGCCTGACAGGCTGATTGGCCCAGAGTGTCGGGTCAGTGTTAAAGAGGAACTACACACAAAAGATGGCAACAGCCAAAATGCCAAACTTGAGGCTTCGAATGGGGAGTGCACAAACCAATGGGTGATGTCACGGTGGTTAGCATTAGCAAGACTGTGTGGCAAGTGCCAGCAGAAAACACGAGATTGGGCATATTTGTTTCACTGCAGTGACATTAAACACAACACACGGGTCCGACGATAAATGTACTGTATTCAGAGATTAAAAATATATTTAGAGTCTATGAACAGCAACATTACTTAATGAACAACATGGCTATGGCTATGTACTGACCCACACACACAGGGGAGCCTCTCATAGCTGAGCCATTAGCCAAGCTACAACACAGGTACCCAGACAGTGACTTTCCTCAAGTGTCATATATATGCTTTTAGTGACTGTCAAAGCTCCATCTGACTCCCTGTCTGTCTAGTGGAGAAACAGGGAGTGTGACTGTAGCTACTCATGGCCGGCTAGCTCTGACTAGAAGCTCTTCACCGCTGTCTGTAGCATGTAGTGGTTAGTCAGTATCCCCTGACCATCTGCGTCATACACTACAAAAAGGAAGGAGAAAACCCCTGCAGGAAAATGATGTAAAAGCCACAAAATCACAGATATGTTCACAAGCAATGGACGTGGTTACTGTTTTTCCATGCTAGCAGGGATGCCCTGAGCATGTCATAATTTCACAGCTACTCTTTGATTCTGTGTTTTTTTAAAACTTTCAACATAAAGGTTACATTACATGTGGTGTTGTTAATGTGTCAAGATTGGACTGGGCTCATGTCAAATTCCAGGGTCTCTGGTCAGTAATGCTGACATGTTTTGGGGGGGACAGGGCTCCTCGCCCCTCTGGGCACACCAGACCCTCACTTTGGGGAGTGACCCCAGCCTAATCAGCTCAATCATGGCTGACCACATGTGAAAGATGGGCCTGCCTACTGCCATGCCAATTACTGCCACTCACAAGTAAGCCTCGTGACAGGGCCACAGATTTTACCAATCAAAGCCATCCATCCACCTGGACGGATGGGCAGTGGTCGCCACAGGCAGTCAGTGCTGGGGTGGTGTCGTCCCTGCAGTGGTTGATGGTGGGGAGGAGACAGACAGTGTGTAAAGCCAGATATTGGTGCTCAGGTAGTGCGCCACAGCTCCCAGAATGCCTCATTCCCTTCAGTGACAGGGGCGGCCTTAAGTGATCCGAATCCAGGCAGAAAGGTCAGCGCTCGTCCAGGAATTCACTCAATGTAGCCTCTCCTCTCCTCTTCCCTCCGTCTTTATATGCCCTCCACATGCCAGCAACCCAAACACGGGTATGTTGTTGTCGGTATCTATGGAGACCAATCCCTCTCGCCAGCACACGCAGAAAATCATGTTGTGGAGGAGGGAGTGGGGATGGGAGGGGTAAACACCAACGCTAAACAAAGCAGATGGCTGAGTGTCAGTTAAAAAGGAAAGCGAGACATCAACAACCACGCTTTCCCTGTCGCCAGCAATTACACAGTAATTGTGTCTGAAATTCAATGAAAAACAAAATGGCAGGCTTTGTAAGGTCACAGTGGATAAAAAGAAAAAGTGAGAAGAAGAGAAAAAGCAGGAGAGCAGAGGCACAGGGAGAGAGAGAGAGGGGGGAGAGGGAAACTGAAAGTCTCAAAATCAGCTTGGCCAAGAAAGATCCATGAGGCAAAAAACAGCATCTGTCATTTTATCTGTGATGGGCGCTTGGAGGCATTATGTCATATGACATATCCATCGTACAGAACGCGCAGGGATACTTCGATACATCTCTTCAGACATTTGACTTGTTTGGAGCGGGGGACAGAGAGAAAAACAGAGAGGGAGAGAGCGCAGTGGATAAAACCTGAGGAGAGGAGAAGAGAGGAGAGGAGAGGAGAGGAGAGGAGAGGAGAGGAGAGGAGAGGAGGCTTGTTTGTAATAAGGCCTCCTTACTGGCTCTTGTCTTCAGCCATGTTCTGCTGACATACATGACAACGTGCCAATGGGCCAGACACATTACTTTGCACTATTTCACCCTTCCATGGTTTCCCACACACACATGTTCATGCACACAAGGGCAGCAAGAGGAAGCCTGAGTGTGGTTGTGGAGCTGACAATTAGTATAATAAACTGCACTATGACAGACTAAATGAAAAACAGAAATACATACCAAATTTTGCCCATACCCACTCTGACATGGGAACCTGGGCAAACAAACAAACAAAAAAAACACCAGATATTCTAATAATTCAAATGTATTAGTAAATATTAATAAATGCTCCAATCATGACTCAAGAGTATTGGAGTCATGATATAAATAAATGTATTAGGGTTACTTATAAATGATGCAACTTGCCAATATTCAGAGAGGTTATCCACAAGACATGATGAATAAAAACGATAAGGGTAGTGACTCCAAAACCACCAAACCCATGAGTTCCTACTGAAAATGCTACTCTGCTACTGCTAACAAATACAAAATACCTAAAAAGTAAATACCTTAAAACAACTCGGGACTGTAGTTTATAGTAAATGGTACTCAAACAGGAACAAAAGTGTATTTATGGGGCCTCTGTTCTCCCAGGGATTAATACACATTTTGTTTCATAGCATTATATGAAGCACAATTCCAGTGAAATGTAATCTTCAGTTTGTGCATTGCCTATTTGTCCCTTTTAGTCACCTTCATGGCTCTTCTTACATTGTAGACTGCTGCTTTATACTTGTCCATGTTTCCAGACTGGCTGCAGCAAAGGTGTTTATGGCATCCTGCATTGGTTCTGGTAAAATGGTTCCTGGTTGTTGAATAACTAAACAGTAGTTTTAGGCACATTTGCTTCTGTTGTTTTACAAATTAAATCCACCATAGACAGCGAATCCATTGATGTCATCTGTGACGTAGGGCAGTGGTTCCCAACCTTTTTACCTTAAGAAACCCCTTTTCTATCAGTAGACTGACGGCCCCTGACATATTTTGTGGATATTTCATATAATATTAAAAGCATAAAAACAGTACAGAAGACCTGATAAACTGTTTGATAACTGTAACAATAACTGCAGGAAGTTTGTGTAAATTGAGTGATTTGTAAGAATTTTGAGCAGATTATTTCTTGTGAATATTGCACAAGAGATGAGTTTTCCTGATATTTTTGGAAACTTTGTGTACAACTTTCTGTCTGTATTATGTATTTTTTATTTTTAACAATCATACATACTTAATAGGCTTCTATTTAGTCAAATTCAATGTTTTCTTCTCCCCGACTGGCTATTGTACTATTAGCTCTTTGGTTGTTTGATCTGTGTACTTCTCTAATGTGGAATGAGGCTGTTAAGCAGATAGTGAAAGCTCTGTGAATATAGTTTGTGCTCAGGTCTTCACCATGCCCTTATCATCTGAGATTTTTTTTTAAGTTTATATCTTCCATAATGATCTAAACTTTGAAAATAACAATTTCATTTTATATCTTTAAAAAAGTATTCTTGCAACCCTAAAATCAAGAAGGCCTCACGACCCCCCGTGAAGCTAGTGGGGGTCTGGATCCCCAGGTTGGGAACCGGTGACGTAGACAGCGGTGTCCTGGAATGTGCTGCAGACTGCATCATGTAGTACAGACTGTAGGGGGGCCTCTGATTGGCCTGACCTCTCATGTCACTGGGGGCAATCTAGTTTGTTTACATATTTGACCTCAGCAAGATGGGCGTTCTTTCTGAAAGCAGACAGCTACTCATGAACAGCATGTAGCAGTGATCCAGAGTGTCCATTCCCGTTGTGGTAGAGGGTCTGTGGGACATGACAGCATTTCAATATTCCTACTGTCACAACAGTCTTTATTCACCATAAAGCACATGCCTCCTCTGTCTTCTTGCCAGAGTCCTCCGTTTGGTCAGATCAATATATAGAAAAAGAGACACCTGGGTCAATGGTGCTGTCTGGTGTCTGAGGATCTAGCCAATTTTCAGTGAAATAAGAGATATAACAAATTCTGATATCCCGTTTGAAATTGATGCAGGCATAGAGGTCATCCGGTTTATCAACTAACCAGCTTGCACATTGGCTTGACGGAAGCTTGGCAGAGAGGATCCACGTGGCTGAGATTGCAGCTGGTGTTTAATTTCTCCACATTTGCCATGGTGACTCCTCCAGTGGAGGGAGATGGATGCAGAGATGGTGTTGCTTGTCCATGTGGTTGAAATTCATAGCTGGCGCCCATCTCCTCCTCCCTTTCTTCAATGTTTATTTTTGTTTACATTCGAAAACCTTGATCGGCCAAGTGGCAGAGTCGGCAGGAGGAGAATGGAGAGTTGATTTCCCATCCTGATGAGTGACCCCTAGCCATATGCTGAGCATTTGTTACTGAAATGACTGGGGGGCCATCCATTGTTTAATACATCTATGATACTAAGTTACAGGGAAAATCTGAATCTCTTAGTTGAGGGTCAAAGTCAGCAGGTCACACTACCATGTTTTGGCCCTCCAATGACCGGCGCCATTCACCTCAAGAGAACTAAAATTAATTCCTGTTTTGTTAAATTTACTTTCTATTAATAATGTATGTTTTTGCCTCTCTCTCTTTTTCACTCTCTTTCTCTGCTTTTGACTCCCTGTCTCCAATTGTGCAGCGGCAGCAGCGATGCTTGTAGGTGTCTTGAGGAATTTACATTCAGTCCTTTATTGTTTGAGAAGGGAAAGGGGGTTGGGGCAGGAGCGGTGGTGGGGTTCTTGCTGATCTGTGGCTTTGAACCCTGAGTGGCACCTGTGCCTTGATGCGGGAGCCAATATTGGATTTGGCCCAGGTCACACCTTAGGGCGGTGGGTTAATGGCCCACTTTGCCAGGCACACAGAGCTGCTCGGCCCCGCGCAGGCCAACCTGCTGTCTCAGCACTCCACTCCTCACAGCAGAAGTTGCAGACGGGCTGCATGGTAAGAGACTACACACTCACACGTGTACTGTATGTACCGGTATGTTACAACACCCTGGCTAACATACCGTGTTAAATAAAACTGGGGAGGGGGGGACATTGCTCAGCATTCATGTTGAAGGATAAAGACTAGCCCCATGTTGGTTGAGAAATAGATAAGCTGTTCATGATGCAACATTACTCTTTTGTTGTTATTACTTTGATGCTGAAAAATCCGTTTAAACTCTAAAGTCTATGCTCCAGGCAAGGAGGACATATATAGCACAACAGAGACAGACTGTTGACAAGCTAAACAAAGAAGTGAAGCAAAAGCTGAACCAGGTGGTGTTTTTTTAAAAAGTTGAAGCCAGCGTGGAAATTGGCAGCAGCCACTAGTAAAATACTGATGAATTCTGTGTATGACGCTGGCCACCGTGGCACGTCGCCAGCCGTGATTCGGTGGTCTGGTTGTGTTAGTGCAACTGGCTGGTAGAACCTTTAAAGATGCTTGCAGGTGCTCCTGATGGGCCTCCTCTCACCAGCAGTACCTGACTGACTGACAAACTTATTTACATGCCGGCTGACTGAAGGACTCGCTGACTTGCTGACTGACGGACCAACTGAAGAACTTGCTGTTTGGCTGACTGGCTGAGGGCCTGACTGACTCACTGACTGGCTGACTAATTTACTGACTGAGGGACTGACTGACTGGTTGACTGACTATGTGCCAGGAAGCAAAGCTTTCCCACATGTTCTCCTCCACGCCGCATTTCAGTTGGGGAACGCCGCCTCGTCCCTTCACAGTGTTTACAGTGTGGAGCCCAGCCGTGGGAGTGCGGCCCCGCTTCATCTCCACATTCGGCCTGAAACGCCTCTCCTACGGCCGCCATTAATCAGCAACAGAGACTTTCTCTCTCCCTCTCTCGCCTCTCCTTTTTCTCGCTCCTCTACGCCCACAGACATGCTGGATGAGGCCATTTTGAAAGAGTTAACAGATGTCGGCTGATTTGCCCCGGGCTTTCTGACATTGCCCGAGTGATGTATTTGATGTGGAGTTTATTCAGCTCTAATAAACGTATAAAGAATTAGAATAATAATTCACAGATGTACATACCCAGATTATATGCTGGAGCCTCTCTTTGAAGCAAACAAGGCAGCCAAGATTAACAGAACCAGGGGAAAGGATGAAAAGGGTTTTGGTTCAGCACACTGATAATCAGGGAGGTCAGGATGGACTAATACCACAGCTTTATGTTCATGCAACGACACAGACGGCCTTTGTTCCCATCACAGGTTCCTTTTCTGTGCAAAGCCTAAACACGAGGCTGCCATTGTCACTGTGCTTTTTTTTTTCTCAAAAAGGAGGAGAGTGAAACACATTTGCTATATCTGTTTTTTCTTGTCTCATACATGCTTCTGTTAATTTGTCATTTTGTGAACAGCAGAAAGAATAAAGGGAAAAATACAAAGGGATAAGAGTGAGGTCTAGCATTCTGATCATGGCAAAAAAATGAGGGAATTACTTTCAAAACAAACAACTTCCATTTGCTTCACAGCTAAAGAACAACAAATCTCAAAAATGGCCAGTTGCAGAGCATCTTAATACCCACATAAACCATAAAAACAGCTACACAGCTCCATGGCAATGCATAGCAACCGTGCAGAATTTCAGTCAAGGAGAAAGAAGGCAAAAAAACACCTTATTACTTCTAACTCCTGCAAGCCATTTTGGTCTCCAAAGGTTTTAGAGCGCCGCAGGCCATGTGTCTGCAGTGTTTCGGGAAATGACTTGCCTTCGCACGAACACTGCTATGTTCTGCAGCACTGCTGCCCCCAGCATCCCCGCTCAATTTCTGTTTAACCCCTTCCTGCCTTCCCTCACACTGACTCACTGCAACAGAGAGCTCACACCCAGCACAATACTGTCACATTGTTCAGCCTCCCACAAACCAAGGCAAATCAGACCAGCTTTTTCACAAACTAACACATTAACTCCACGTCTAATTTGGCTACTTAAGCATGAGATGGCTCTTAACAAACATGGTGCAGGAGAGGCGTAAGGTTATATGGGGCAGAGAAAGACGGAGCAAAAAAGCCCCTTCACCATTCCACTTGATCTACTACAACGTGCGACACAGTTTGCACACTTGAGTGTGTATCAACGGTGGATTAAATCTGCAAACTCGTTGACACAACACATAATTAAAACATCTTGCTCGAGGTCAGGAATTTTCTAATTAGTAGTGTACTGACAAAGCTGCAATTCCATCGCCCTGAGTTTCAAAGTCCACAGGTTACTGCTAAGATGAAAGCTGACCCTGGAGCACTATTCTGCAGGGCTGCTCATACAATTCCTCAGAAGACAGTCACAGGGTCACCAAGCTAAACAGTGTGCTGCACCCGGAACCTCGCTTCCAAACAAAGAACTTCAAACTTTCCTGCCTGGAAACACAATGTTGGCTTTTTTTCCCTCCCTCTCTTTCTTTCTTTTCAACCTGAGAGAAACAAAAGATTGTGTGAAGGCAACCAGATGAAGAAACCATAACATTGTTTTTAATCTGTTTAATTAAAATGCTCTAAGCCTGGCTAGCTGAACAACTTGTTAAACACTACAAAGGCTTTTCTAGCTGGGTCTTTGTAGCGTAGGTTGGCAGCAGCATGTAGGATGTGGGGTAATAACATTTTGTTCACATATTGGTTATAATCATCTATTAGATGAATAAATGATCATAAAATCCAGTTGTCTACAATCAGTACAGTACAACAGCAGTACAGCAGCTAATAAAACAACAATGCAGAAGATGCTTTTGTCGATGTTGTTATTTATAAATCAGCTTTATTTGTGTGAGGATCCTGATGCAATCAATAACCCACCAAACGATGTGTTCAGTGTCTTTCCTCTCTGGTTTTCTACAGGGAGAGCAAAAGCAGCTGAGAAATCGCTAACAGCTTGCCTGATAACCTGGACAATTAACGCAGGCCAAGTATCTTTGGCTACATAAAGTATCAGAAGTAGAACTTTTTCAACATTAAATATTCAAGGCGTTTCATATATAAAATGAACCCAATTAGAGTTAAAATAGGAGAAGTGTAATGAGTCTCAAGTCAGAATGCTTGTCTTCAGAACTATTCACTAATGAGCCCTTGTTGGTTTTGCACACTTTACTTTCAATGGTGTGGCACTGTCATTTCTGCTGGTTTTTAATTTTTAATTCAAGTTGAATGAGAGGGTGGTGACTGAGTTAATAATCAAGGCACCGGGGTGTTTTGCAGCCGATGGATAGCTGGGAGAAGTTGCCAAATGAGGCTTGTGGTCCGCCCTTTGATGTCTTTGCGAAACATTCCAAATAGGAACAACCAGTTAACAAAAGCATATCAGTTCAGAGTGGTATCGAACATAAATGACCACACTAAGGGGAACGCATCCTGCAAATGGCCTAATTAGGGAAAAGAGTAGGCTAACAAAATAGCATAGCACTAAATAACACAGAATCTAAGCATTATCAGACACTGACTTGAGAATGAGATAAGAGACCAAAAGGCGGCACTGCGGATCCCGCCGCTCTGCAGACATGTTCTGTGAGCCGAACTGTCAGTCTTCGCATAAATCCTCATATGAGCAGTGACAATTTTCACTTACAAGAAAAGGAACGCACCAAGGGGCCACAGTGGATATGCAGATGGAGGAGGTTAGAAAGCACATTTACAGTGGAGGTTCGCACTATGAATTGGCCCTTGATCTCAAATTGACATAAATGGGGCCATTTTTGACATCATTTAGCCATCACAGGCTCCGTTCCGGCGCCGCTGTCTCTGGTCCCCATGCACCTGATGTGACGCCTGCTAAGTATAAGAGGCAGGAAAACGGCTGTCTGAAGAGCAGGTCTGATTAAAATCCAGGCTCTTCTGGGGAAAGAGTAGAGCTTCATGTTTTATATAGATGGCCCAGAAAGACGAACCAAAACTTTACTGGAGGATTTTTTAAATAGAGTGCCTCTGTGAGCACTTGTGACCCCCAGTGTCATTGTTTTTCATCCAACAAGCTGCCAGGGTGAGAGGCTGACAGAGTTTTTATAGATACTCAGAAATAAATGTTTCCTTTTACCATTTGCAGCTTTTGGATATGTCAATTAAACTTTAACAGATAACAATATATAGTATACTGCTTATACTACTACTACCACCACTAGGATTACTATGACTACTACCAGCAGCAGTTCTGCTGATAAATATGAGAAAGACATAGAAATCTAATGATTCCACAGTATGATACATTTGGCACTGCAATGTCAATATTAAAGTCATATAATACACTGTCAATTAGTAGTCTAGGTGGTTTGGGGATGAGGGTGGGAGGAGGGGGAGGGTAATAATGGCAGGCAGCATCACAAAATTTGGACTCAGCTAAAGAGTTCCTCATTACAGTTTTTCTGGCACTTTCCTGGAGGCCTCATTCCTCCCATCAGGTTCCTCTTCCACAGGCCCAGAAGGCTTCCTTCTTACCTGCACAGCATTTTGGCAACCTGCTTTATTGTACCACATACAACAGCATCATTTTCCAGGCAGCTGTGTGTGTGTGTGTATAACGCTTATCTACATATTGACTCGGTTTAAATCCACACTCTTGTCTGCCATAATAATTACACATTTTGTAAAAGGAAGTACTCAGTTCTTCCTGCACCTGAGGCGGGCAGCTGCAGGACTTGCCCACCGGCGCCCAGCAAACACACCTCCGGCACTGCCTGGTATCCAAACAGCTTCAGCATACACCCAAAGCCATTGCCTTCCATGGCGTAATGGCGCCTTTCTGTTACAACTCCAACTGAACAGAAAGCGCCAACGCAAGCACTGTGAAATGTGTTTCTATGTATCGCAGGGAACAAAGCAGTTGGGATAGGCCCGACAGGTAATAAAGACAGCGGGGGCCTGTTTTATAGTTGTCAACGAGTCAGACCACACACACGCATAACTGCACACACTTCAATACACACACATACACAAACACACAACAAAGCAGGAGTGTGTAGTGACACAGGCCAGCCCAGGAGGTATGTTTACATTTTGTGGCTCTCTGGACCTTGTTGTATAAAAATTGCTCCAAAAGGCCAGGCAGGTCTTTTTCCAGCCAAACCACATCTTGCTCAGAACTGCCATGACACGTAATCAGAACACTGATGCGGGTGATAGAGGCCATAGCCAGCTATTCACAACTCTCCCAAAGTTCTATCAGTGGAGGGCGTTCATTAGTCCAAAAAATACATAATTTATGCAATCTAAAAAATACATGTGATCATGAATCAAAATGGGAATGAGAGACACAGAAACACTGAGGTTCTCTGGTGATGCCAATTCTTTGTTTCAGGAAAAGCGAATAGAGGTCAAGTGCTGGGCAGATGCCCTGCCAAACATCGGCAACCGCAACATGGTTGCTCTGCTGCTTAGAGGCCAGACAAGAGCCGAACCTGGTGACACGCTGCTGCAAAAAAGGCAGCAATCTGTGTTTATTACAGTTCTTTTTCTCTGAGACTACACTGCAGTATTTCAGAGTCTATTGCTTCCTCTATTATCCATGCAATGCTTTAGTACATTAAACAGCAGTCATGTCAAATGTAACCTATTGTTTAATTGTACTAAATTCACAGTAAGGCATCAAATACGTGGATTTTAGTGGACATATACAGACTTGAGAGACATTATTTTAAACTGCAGGCTAACTGACATGAACAGCACACCACTGGGAGCACACACACATTTTCAGCAACACAAGCGAGCATCTAAAACAGCACCGGAGCCAACAGCCTTTATCCTCTCTCCATTCAGGACTGATAACATTCATGTGCATGGTGATGTCTGAATTCTGCTGAGATTATTTGTCAAAAATGCCTGAATTTCACAGTTAATTGGCCTCCCTAATTAGCACAGGATGTCTAATTCCCATTGCAGTCAGTGTGCTAAATGGTAAAGCTTTAGCAAGCGGATGCCATTCCTTTTCGTTTGAGCAGAGAGAGTCCCCGTGCAAGCCGAGCTACACCGTACATTACACACTCAATGATCGATTCTAAATCTTAATTAGGGAAAGGACAAACAAGCAAGGGGACTTAATGAACTGTGTACCTTGTCAAACAGCTGGCTGATTATATTTATTGAAATATATGTTAAATTTAATGATTTGGGCAATTAACTGTAGACCTCGCTGTAATCTCTGAGGGACATGAGGGGGCCAGGGAGGCGAGCACCGGGGCCACGGACCTAATGGAAAGCAGCTGACAAATATTTGTCATCCCCAGAGTGCTGAGACAGGCATCAGTGCCTCAGAAGACCTTGTGCTCAGGAATAAAGATATCATACAAATTTCACTCCCTTGTGTGCCTCAGTCCCAGTCATTTATATGGCCCCGGTTTACACTGCTCTGATGCTGTAATAAGACATGTTTCAGGCACTCTCTGCTTTGCTGGGACCTCATCCCATTTAATGATCTGAGATGTTCTGCAAAAACAATACAGAAACATAACAAAAGATATCTAAAAGTGGGCACAGTCTTTATTATCAGCGCCTTTTTTTTTCATGGCCATCCATTTCTAACTTTTTTTCTAAATTGGTCAAATGGAAAGCAGTGAAAAGCGAGGAAAAAAAAATTAAGCCGAGCCGAAAAGTGCGACTTGGATTTAATATTTTATAATTGCCAAGGGACATTCTAAGATCAATGAATTTTTGCCCGGGACGCACATCAGAAAGAGATGTACTTCAGTCTTTTTAGGGAACATTGGTCTATTTAATTCCAGTGTCTGATGCATGTGAAATATGCCTTCCATGGCCTCCTTCTTCTTCCCCAGGCACTGCTGCAGGCAGACATTACCACTTTTAATGGGCCGCCATGAGAAGAGGCAAGCCAGCCAATAACCCATCCTCACTAATGGATCGCCTTGTTTGTTCTCTTTCACCATTTTCTGAAGCTAATTTTAGACGTTCTGTTTTTCTGTTATAAGACAAAATAGAGGACACTGTATCACAACAATATTTTAGCACAAAACAATTAAATAAATGGTCCTTAGACTAAAGGACAGACAAGAACTGTGTTATTTGGGCAATTCATTTGCATGGACCATCTCTGTCGAGTTAAGTAGCTGGTGGTTGGTCCAGGTTATGAGGGGTAGTTCAAGTGTAACTGGAAGCTTAAACAGGGCCTCTCCCAGTGGGAGGCTAAGAGAAACAGGCGCTTCTGGGCGGTGTAGTAAAAAGCTTAAAGTGGAATAAAGGGGGTAGTTAACAGCAGCAGTTTTAAGGGTGGGAATGATCAACTCACTGATTGAGTTATCACCAGCTGCTGAACCAGTCAAAAATATATATTCACTGTTCATACTTTGAATTTGACCTTAATAATCCAAAAACTCCTCATGATTTATTAAACAAATATACATTCGCAATTACAATTCCTGCCATACAGGAATTAAGTTGTCAGGTTACGTGGAGTTGCTATATATTTTTGATAAACACAATAAATATTGTTCTTTCATACATCATCATTCAACGAACATTTGAAATACTCACTGCATTTGTTAAAAGGGTGTCTGTGGCACTGCAGCCTTTTTCATGTAGCAATGGCACTTTGCATCACTTAAACATACCATGGTCAGCTGGTGTGCAGTTTTACTGAAATATTAGGAATTCACCACCAATGATATCCCCACATACATTATTAAAAAGACATCAAGGTTATGAGTGAAGAGAATCAACCACTGTGTAGTATATCATACAATCCTGCTTTTGACAACAATAACAAAAAAATTAGAGAACTACTAGAGATAAGTTACAATGCAGTAAATTTAAGGATGGTGCCCTACTGTTTAGTATTGAGTTTTAAGCAGAAAGCTGCTGCTCACAGGATGCATAATGTACACCTCCACAATGAAAAGTCCTGATTCAGATTCTGAAAACTCAAAGTACTCTCTATGTTGGCATTTCTGCCAACCAGTTGTAGTATTTTGCCTACTCCGTACATATTACCACCTCCCCCTCCGCCCTCCTTGGCATTCTTCTGCCCCCCCTGCCAGCACCTAATGAAAGATCTTTTCCAGCTTTTTCTCCTTTCTTTCCCCAGGCTCAAACCTTGACAGCTGACAATGGAGCTGACACAAAACTTACAGTCAAAGGAAAACAAACTTAAATACATAGCGACAAGAAAACGCAGTGTTCCCTGGTAGTGCCACGGTGCCGTTCTGCACAAAGCAATCAGGGTTAAATCTAGGAGCATCACAGGAGGTCCTATAAAAAACGACAGTAAGTCACACAAAGACACAGGAGTTTCTTAAGTGAGCCATAACAGAAAAAAACTCTCTGGGCTCTCCAGGGCTCCACCATGCAAGTTTCAGAGGCTCCGTGTTGACAACTTCATTAGCAGCGCCCGCGCTCTAAAACTCTCAAGCCATTCAACGACATTATCACATGTTAAGAATCTGGAGGCCCAGAGTCTCCATCTCCTCCAGGATGGAGGAAACACAAGCAGGCGCAGAATGGCAAAGCAGTGATTGAGGCGTTTTCTCTGCCTATCCCTGTGAGTGGTGCAGGCGTAGGATGAGGAGAGTGGGTTTGCACAGTGCGGTATAGCACAGCATGGGGCCCAGGATGTTAGGCTGTCCCCATGTCCCTGGCCAGCAGGCTAGCTAGAGAGCCAGCCATTATCGGCTCGCCTCCATAGCAGCGAGGCGGAGACGGGAAAAAAGGCAGCAAATTTCATTCTTCAGAAATTTAATTATATCAAGATTAACAAGGGAGGTAATTAATTTCTTTAAGATGGGTATCTTTTAAGTGCCTGGGGCTCAACTTTGTTGTCAAAACTGTATATTTAACCATTATTTCAGGGCAAAGTTTTAAAGGCAGAAATGAGGGGGATCACTACTTCGTCATGAATATGGATACATAGGAGGCTCTTATCTAAATAAGAAGATTACAGTGTTAACACTAATGTGTACATTTATGTACATGTATAAATACAAGGTCCGTTTAAGAATTTTCAAAAATGAATCATTAAAATTGGGTTGCATTAATTACATTTAAATAATTTTCTAAATTTATAGTCACGACAGACTGTTTTTAGCTTCGACTAAGCTTTTATATCCTCAGCCTGTTTCTTAGTCAGAGCTTGAGGTTAAAATCATAGAACAGTGTGGACCATGAGCCCAACCTGGTCTTGGGTTTGAGGCTTTAGTGTAAGTGTGAACTGTTTTCTCTCCTTTGGGGGACTCGAGATTTATTGTTGTAGTGCAGATTGATTTATTAATTTCCATGAAGCACTGTCAGCTAAATATAGTTAATCTATATCCACTGATGTATTACAGATATTATAATACTATATTATATCTATGCAATCAGTGAATTCTATATTTTCTTGTATGGTCTGGTTGGTTTATGGTCAATCTACCTTTGATATGTAGGAATCCTCTCTCTTTCTCTGTGAATGTTTAATTACTGTCTTATTTCTTTAAGTGTGACTAACTAGAAAATTTAACCTAAATGAGTGGTGGAACGTGGAGAGCCCGTGTGTGTGTGTGTGTGTGTGTGTGTGTGTGTGTGTGTGTGTGTGTGTGTGTGTGTGTGTATTACTGATCTTGGAGACTCTTTAAGCCCCTTCCACGAATGAAGACATTAAAGCCAGTGATGCTGAGTCAAGTTGACAGTTACCATATATTCAAGACCCAACAGACAATCATGGCTGCTACAGTATCTCTTCTGCTCTCTCATTCTATACATATTTCGATTCATGTGCAAAGAGCAAGATACAAACATGTCAGAAAGTAAATTATTCTCTTTATGCCTCACGTCCGCTTTACAGTGGAGAAACATCAGTCTAAGCCACACACACATAAACTGACTGGTTAAGAGAACAGAGACAGTGGAACAAACAGGCTATTCAGAGATTCTGTTAAATACAAAAACACAACTCCATTTGTTTAAGTCTTGGGCCTATTCCATCATGTCAATGAATTTATGTGGTAAACAATGTGAAAATGTCTGGTTGTGTTAACAAAACATCTGAATTTTTTCTGTCAAACTAAAAAACATCGATGTTTAGGATGTAAAGAACTATGTTTTTTTAAGCTGCCCACTATCTTTATGACATATTTTGCTTTTAAGTCATGCCAGCAGTGTGGATCTATGGATGGCAATGTCAGTTGGTCAGTTATTCTCTCCACCACCGTGGTCCAGACTAAAATATCTCCACAAGATCTGGATGGAGGAAAAGTTGTATAGGCATTCATACTCCCCATAGGTTGAATCATAATAATTTTGGTGTTCCACTTACTTTCCCTTTTATGCCACCCTGAGATTGAGATTTAGTTTCTGGTTAAATATCTTGACAACCAATGGACAGGTTACCATAAAATTTGGTACAGATATTCATGGTGCCCAGAGGATGAATTTCAGTGACTTTGGTTATCCCAACTTTCCCTGTAGCATCCCCAGCAGGTCAAAGTTTTCACTTAACCTGTGAAATATCACAACATCTACAGGATAGATAGGCAAACATTTTGGCACAAATATTCAAGGTACCCAGAGGATGAAGCCTAATAGTGATCTCCTCACTTTTTCTAGTGTCACCATGGAGTTGAAATTTCGGGTTAAGAGTGAAATGTGTTGAAAACTACAAGACTAACCCATTTACCAAATTTAAGCATGCTCTTAGTTTAGCATGCTAACATGCTAAACTAAGATGGTGAACATGGTGCAACAAACCTTGCTAAACATGAACATTGTCATTGTGAGCATGCTGGTATGCTATCATTAGCATTTAGCTCAAAGCACTGCTGTGCCTGAGTACAGTATCATAGAGCCGCTAGTGTGGCTGTAGACTCTTAGTTTGTTCACAATGCGACTTCATATTCATGGCTAAATTGATAAACAGTCGTAACACCTTGTGTCACACTTTGTGTTGTAGCTGCAGTAAATTAAAATAATATGAAATAAATGCAATATGTGTATATATTTTTTTTAAGATTTTTTGGGGGGCAATTTGCCTTTTATTGGACAAGACAGATCTAGCATGAAAGGAGGAGAGAGAAAATGGATGACATGCAGCAAAGGGCCAAGCGCTACAATCGAACCAGCGGCTCCTGCAGCTAGGACATAGCCTTCGCTCTACCAGGGAAGCTAGTGGGTGCCCCATGCAATATATAACTTTAATGTATTGTAATCAGGGATGGAAATCAGCACCTATCAGTTGGTGAATGTGATCAACCTACCAGCCACAGTGGCAAGTAAAAAAGGGTATGTAACAAACAACTGAATTGTTCCATGCAAAGCTGGATTTGCACTAGTGTGTCAGCTCTATGCAGAGACTACGACATAGCCAATGCACATAGCCTACGCCAATGTGAGCATTTATACTTGTGCAGTGGTGTGTCTGTGTCACTCTGCAGTTACACCTCCAAAACACTTGTCGGTGGTGGGGTTTCTGTGCAGTGCTGTAAAGTTGAGTTGATTCAAAACACACTAAAGACACACATTAAACATTGTTTAAGAGAGACAATTTCAAACACAACTACACAAATCAGCTTCACTATAACTCGCATGATTCACAGACGAAGCACTTGTCTTTTGCGTGACACATTTTCTCCACAAACAAGACATGCTAATGTTTTTAGCAAAAGCCTATGGCATTTTACATTGTATAAATTAGCCTAGCAGCCTGTGGACTTTACCTCTACTCATGAGGCCCGGAATAACAGCAACATTTAACAAAGGTAATGTTACAAAATTCAGCTCCATAACAACTCACAAGGTTCACCAACAAAACAGAATCAACTCAATGGTCAGGTGCCCTACCTATTCAGTGTTGTTACTTACTAGCCTACAAGGTTGCAGTAAGGTAAAAGTTAACTAGATCTCCCATCTGCATCTTCTTGACCAATCAGGATAGCATTCTTCTTCTTCTTCTTTGTGTTTATTTGTGGAATGCAAACTTTTGCAAACTTTAAGGGTGCATACTGCCTCCTACATAAAGCCACTTTGGCTGGTGGAGGAAAAGTTTATTTCCAACACTGACTGTAACTATAATGTTCAGTTGAAACCAAGTCAATTTCAGGTATTTCAAATCATATGTAGTTCTATCTATAACACGTGTGTTCCATATTTTTCAATATAGAAGTAAGTATTTTCCCTAATGTGGATAACTGTATTCAACTTAAGGCAAGAAAAAACAAATGTATTTTTCTTTTCATGCTAATGCTATAGCTGCATTTTAAATGCTTTAACCCACAGACCATAGTGCAGTAACCACTGGTGGGTACTGCTGTGCTCTGCATTGTGCAGGGGAAAGGAAAGTTGGCAAAGTGCATTGTGTTAAAGCTCTAAGAACGCATGGCATCCGGCCAAGGAGCCCCCTGTAACCATTCTGAAGACTCGACTCCGTCTCCTTTGTGTCCTCGCTGGAAACACAGAATTGCCTTGAGACGTAAAGTCAAACTAATATTACAATCTTCTTGACATTATGAAACCAATAGCAGCCTCTCTGTGCCCTCTTTAATAATATTTATGTAGTATGTAGAGAAGGGGAACCCACACAGGAATCCGTATGCTTCATTACAGTCCGATATAAGTCACGCTAAAGTCACTGCATTTTACTTCACATCCCACCCCGCATTATTGTAGTGGTAAAATAAATTTTAAAAAACAACGGCTAATCGGGGGTTAATGTCAATGCACCCAGTGGAATTAAGAAGAGCCTCCATATTGTTTAGAGCAAAAGTGGAGCTCAACATGAAAACTGAAAAAAAGAAGGTCAAGTTAGCTGTCTTTTCCACTGAAAATTCCCCACTGTGTGTATCACTTGGATATGGAGAGGAGTAAGAAGAAAGTAAGAAAGAGCGATGATGTGGTGATAAAAACAGGAGGAGGACGCTGTGAGTACTTTATACTGCCACTTCTCCTACAAGCAGGCAAGACTTTTTAACCAAATACTATCTCTAGCAGCTTGTGAGCAGAAAGTGGAAAGAGATGGAAAGGAAGAAGAGACAGGGAGGAGGAGCAAGTGGTTTCCTCCACGCTGTCCCTTTCTACTAGCGTTCAGTTGGCCAGTCTCTTTCTTAACCAAACAGCCTGGTTGGTCCTAGTCCTCTGAGTCCTTACGCCCCCCCCTCTAGCTCCGGAACCCTCGTGCTCTGCAAGTTTCCTGTTTGTCTGGTTGAAGACCTGGCCGTTTTTACTCCCAGGCGGCACACTGGGAGGGACGCAGGAGAAGGAGAAGAAGAAAAGCACAAGAGAGAAGGACAGAGGGGAGGTTGGCGGGGAGAAGGCAAAGGGAGAGACACTGAACACTCCCGAGTTGGGATTGATTTACTTCATTAACCGAGATTACAAGTTTAACTTACAAACCAGAGGTCAAAATTTCTCATTAACAAGGGGACCGTGGAGAACCTCGGGGCTTGGAGACCACTCTTATTACTGACTACACATTTCAATCTGTCTTTGATGTTCCATGTCTGCCTTTCTACCCCCTCTTTCCCCCTCCTATTTTTTGGCAGCGAGGTTGATTTTAATTGTAGCTATAGAACAGAGCATAGTTTGCCTGTAAGCCAGCCTCCACATCTGTAGTGAGTGCAGCTTTAGTGATATTGGGTGCAGTCCATAGCTCGGGGCTAATTTTAATGGTCCCCCCCCCCTCCCTCCTTCATTGGAGACTCAGATTGTTTTCCACGTGATTCCTGTTAATTTAGCTGGAGGAAAGGGCATCAGTTTTCCTTGTGCTTTTCCCCCTCTCTCCCCATGCCTCTCACTCTATTGCCTCACTCCTTCTTTCTGATCTACAGCCTCAAAGAAAGAAGGTGAAATGAATTCAAATGGAAAAATAGACTGTGCTCACTATTAAATCGCTCGCCTACCTTTGTCCTTTGCATTGCGCCTGGTCGAGACAGATAGGAGGAAAGGCAGTGTGGCTGTACAAACTGGGGCAATTTAGCTGATATTGTTGCTTTTACGTCAACAAACAAAGCTCTTCCTTTGATGTGATAAATGGCCTGAGTGCCGGGATGATAACTCTGAGCTCATAAATGTGTCAAGGATGTTTCAAAGCTCTGAGCATGTTTAACACTGCAGGACATTGTGCGTCGAGGCACATTTTACATCGCAGAACCTTTAAAGCTAACCTTAGATGTACTGGAGGAGTCTCTATCTGTCTTTCATAAGCTAGCAACACAGAAGCCACGCAGTTTAGTTGAGATGAACCAAATAGGAAGAGAGGAGATCATAACACACAAAAATCGATGAGGGGAAATGAAACAGTAAAGTGTTCGAATAATGTTAAATGTGTGAAAGGACAGAATATAGAGGGCGTGATGGAATAATCATTGTCAATAAAGCTCCATTTGACAGACTGTCCTGTATCCCCAATTCAATGAACTAAAATCCATTTTTATCTCTTCTCTGTGTAATATACAAATACTGATGTGGCTATAGAGGAGCATGGAGCTGAACATAGAATACAGTCTAAATATGTATAAGCAGTTGCCACCTCCGGTATCGTTCAATGGCAGCAGCACTGTATAAATGCTAATACTTGAGCCGCAAAATGTATCCAGAGAATTAATAAAAATTCATCTTTTGGCAGCGATGAACATTTCGTGTGTATTTTCTTAACAGGTGTATGTCTTTCTGGTGCCTAATAAGGAAACATACACCAGGAATTAAGTTATCCCATTCAATAGCTCAACACTTTTTAATCAGGCATTAGAGTAATAGTGTCCACATCTTCAAGCTAATGTTTGGAGGGTATTTGAGTCTGCATCCCATTTCCATCCTCCTTCATCTGCCCTTTGTCACTGCACTTCATCCCTGTACCTTCTTAGACATAGCTCACCCTTGACTCTTGTGCTGAACTTCAAAAGCCTGTGTGTGCTGATTGGAGGGTCTGGGCTGTTGGATGAGGACTATTGAGCTGGAGGGGTGTGTGGGGTGTGTGTGCCTCTGCGGCCCCTGCCTGTGCAGTGACCCACCGCTGGGGCCACAGCAGGCCCTCTTCCAGCGAGCCAGCCAGCAGCCCCAGCCATTGGCTCCTTGGAACTAATCCACCCTGCGGAGCCCTGTAAGGCCCCCTTTGTTCCCTCCTGCAGACTAGATCAGGCTGGAGACAGACACTCCAGTCTTGACTGGCTATCAGTTTCACAGCCCATGGCGATCCACATCCAGGCACAGGCCCAAGCCCGGCCAAGCCACCATCAAATTAAAGGTGGGAGAATGGGGGCTGGGGGTTGGGTTGAGGGGGGAATGGAGCGAAATTGTGTCACCTGAATTCCGTCACAGTCCGAACATGGTGGAAAGGTGGTCTAATAAGGAAAAGAACAAGCAGGAGGGAAGGAATATTGAAGAGGAGGATTTCAACAGGAGCTCTGCCTCTCGGTGAACAGAGCAGGATCTCAACAAGGCCATTATCTGGCTCCTAATTTGAGCTCTGGCACAGCACTGAAGGGCTGCCTTTGTCTGGGATTAATGCGGAAAGCTCAGGATGCGATGTCAGAGGGAAATAATCAGCATGGGCCCTTCATAACGTTGCTGCTTGTGCTCCTGGCCAGGGCCCCCCGGCTCATTTCTGTGGAGATGAAATCTATGACAAGCCCCTCAGTGAAGCTAAGAGCAGGCAACAGTCCAGTAACACCCACAGGCCTCCAGGCATCCTGTGACCCCCTTAGAAAAGTCACATTCACTTTGCTCTGGAGAAGGGAAAGAGAACGCCGCAGGCGCTTCCAGCCCATGTGAAATGAAGAAATGTGAGGAGGTGAAAACGAAGTGAAAATAAGTTAAGATTCCTCCTCCGCCCCCTCTGCAATCACTCCAGAGGAGGGGCACGCTGTGACTTCACTTCATTATGCCCCTCTAATTAAACACGAACAGGACATTAAAAAAAGGGATAAAATGGAAAAAAAGACAACAACGCCAGCATAATGTATATTCATGTTTATGTTGTGTAACTGCATTTGGGAAAGCAGTTTGAGAAAGCAGCTTTTTTTTGAAAGCAGCAGAAGGTCGCGGGCTAATACCCATCAGGGTAAAACATTCTGAAAGAGGTTGGCACTGCACTCAAGGACCAGAAGTAATGCTTTTATTTTGTTATTTATGCTTTTTTACCGGGTGCATTACTATGCTCCTCTGCAGCATATTGCTGCTAAGCGAAGGATGTGAAGATGCAACTCGATAAGCAGGTTATTAAAATGACCACTTGACATTCAAAATTCAGGCTTATTTTAGATTCATCATATTTACAGATGAATATGTGGAATTTAAATGTTTTCCCTTCTGCCTCAAGGAAATGTGACTTGGTACAGCAATTGTGCACGACTTCATGTATGACCCTGTGCTGGAGAACTATGGTACTCAAGTCAATGCTTTTCCTCAAACAGGAGACGTTCCTTTATAAAAAACCACTGTTCAGCTTAATTAAGAACAGACTAGGAAAATCACATGGGAGTATGTCACCATGCTCCATGCAGAGACATTTCCTACCTTCTTCATCACCTACACCAACTTAAATGGTGGAGAGTCTGTTATTAGACAGATTCTTAAATTTGGCTAATGCTTAAAAGGTTAAACACGAAGAGGATGTGTGGTATTAGAAATACAAGGGTTCTCAAAACTAAAGTTGTGGGGGAAGGGAGAACAACTAAGAACCCTGTCCACAAAACAAACTCCAGCCCTGGTGCCCCCAGAAAGGTATTGGCTGACGACTCTAATCAGAGATCTCAGATTTGTTCATCTTCATCCATTTTGTAGATGAATAAACATGAGAACAATAGTTCAGAGGGCTGCCCACTGTGTCCCCAAACCACCAGTGCACTTCACAGCTCCCTGGTGGCTGCACACGATCAGCTCAATTCTACGGGAATAAGGACGCCAAAGTGGAAGTGAATTCTCACTGAATTGGTGATCTGTGGCCACTCAGCAAAATATAAACACGAACACATAATTATGTCATAAAATGAAGGCGAGGCATCTGCTTCATCTCATCTGAGTTGTGATCATTAATATGAATTATTTCACTCGGTCACATGGACAGTAAAATATTGTAATGCAGGATGTGGATAAGGACTGTGGCCTCTTATGGTTGTAATTCCAGGTGCAGCAGCTTATGCACTTTTCCCTACTATTTTCTGAAATTTTTGTTGTCTATGCTGATCTCTATTGTTGCTTCTCCATATTGTATTGGGGTGTTTAAATTGCAGTATATTACTATTTCCCCCCAGTATATCCATTGCCCTAAACCCATGTCTATTCTTCTGCTCAACCAATAACCAATATTGAATCTATTTACCATTGTTGCTGGAGTACAGAGAAAAAACCCCCCATTATCGTTTAGTTACAGTCATGATTTTTATCCTCTCTCATGTTCACCTCAGTTAACACTAGAGCGTATAAAACCAAACCGTCTGTGTTTTTTATATGACAACTGAATAGCCAGCCAGCAAGAGAAGACTGTGAGAGAGGTTAGGGTCAGACTCCCTCAAGGATTTTATTTGTAAATCCAATTTCCATTTTTACATCTTCTTACACATTCTGACATCTTGACTTCATTTCAAATATATTACATAACTTGAAAGAATTAAGCACTTACATTATGTGTTCAACTCTGAGACATTTAGCCTGTTTTTTCTCTGCACTATAAAAACTTGATCAAGTGACGAAATATAATTTGGGTTTGTTTAAAGGATTTTTGTATGTAAATTTACAATAACTTGAGAAAGCATTTAACCCTATGGGCCCGAACGACGCATAGTGCGTCCAAATTCACACCTGTTCTTCTCTATCGATTTTCTCCGTGACCGTCGTAGCGAGAAGCCACGCATATCACGTGAAACAGCTGAACCATAGCTTTCTGACAAGACCAAGCACTTGTCGGTAGTCCAATGTTTTCACAGCGAAAAAAAAAGATAAAGTTACATTAAAATTATGTATAACAGAGCTTTCATACAGCTTTGCACACACATTACTCTTGGATGGATTACTCGTGAATGCAGGCTTGCACAGAAATGCCACGCATATGACTTGAAAGTGCAGGAGCAGAGCTTTCCAGTGATACCACACACATCATTGTGCTGTCATCCCATCACGCTATAAATACAGATCAATTGTCTACAAAATGAAAACCTGACGAATTTCTTTACAATCCATTATACAGATCTTGTTATCAGTCACTTCATATAGTGAGGAATATCGTATCTTACCACGTCTTAGGCTTGCGTGTGTTTCTCCCTGTCTATCCACATTTGTAGTCCGGCTTTCAAGATGCAAATATCTCCATATTGTCCAGTTGACACTCCATCAAACTTTGTATGACAAGACCAGCCACTTCACCTTTGCGCATCCAGAAAACTGAGGCCTAATTATGCATGCATGACAGGGCAGTAGTCACCATTTACATTGAGATGTAAGAACTTAGTCACACGGATTTGTTTATATCATTAATATAAAAATTAATATAAAATCCATCAGGATTCCATATCAACTAATGTCCCCTTCAGTGTAATCTGAAAATCTTTGCTACTGCTTTCCATGACTTTTTTTATTTTTTTTTTATTTTTTTTTTACCTTTTGCCCATAGAGCTTAAGGTGTATTTCACTTAACTGCCATTAAGACAAAGCCAAGCTGGCTGCACTGAGACACTAAAATTTTTGTAGAATCAGGTAAACATGAAACGAGATGTGCTGATGAAACACTCATAAATAAGAATTTATGATAATAGCTTTTTGGTAGATGTATAAAACAAGGCAGAAAACAAGAGTAGGTAAGCAAGAGTGCAAACATAGTATACTAGTTTATTTATACTAAATTATCAGGGAGCAGCTGAGAACAATCATAGACGGTACAAAATAATGGACGATGCCACTGTGACATCAACCATTGGTTTGTGGACTCCTGTTTTGAAGCCCTGAGTTTGACATTTTGTCTGTCTCCATCTTGGATTTTTGGAGCCAGAAGTGAACATATTTGGACGACAGGGTGGAAATAACCTTAAAGCTAGCTGTTAGCTTGATTGGAACAAATCACTCACAGTTGGATAACTGTGATAGTGCTAATGCTAATTTTCACTAACAAAAAATAGGCTTAAAATCATTAAAACAAAATGACGTACTGGAAAAACTAAACATCTGATTCCTTAGTGGGTCTTTTAGTACAACCACACCCTAGGTGGTTGGCTTGAAGACTTTTTTTAGGTGACCAAAACAATACAATTCACTATGGCCTGACAACACACTGAAATAGTAACACCTATGACTATGCCTATACTCTGGGTGAATCTGGGGTTACACCATGGTTCCGTTAACTAACCAACATGGTCGCCATGGTAGTGACTTGTCAATGATTGGCACCCAAGCTGTCACTCAAAGCAGCTATGCCCTGGATTATCCATAACTTCAAGCCTTAATAAAATATACAGGTTATACAGTTATATAAAAATTCACCTCCTGTACAGTTGGGAAAATAAGCTACAGAGACCAAAACCAAGCTTTGTAACAGGTCGTAAACATGTTTATTTCTGCTGTAAAGCTGGACATTTTGAAATGGGGGGTCTATAAGGATGGATTCATGTCTGGAGCCAGCCTCAAGTGGCCATTAGAGGAACTGCAGTTTTTGGCCATTCCACATTATCTTTATTTTTAAGCCCTGGAGGTTGCCACTTGGGAACAACTAAACAAAAAGGAGATGGTCTGTACAGTGGCCTGCCACCAAATCTAACTGTGGTTTTACCTTACCTCTGACTACAATACCGCAGCCTATTGTAGATTATTCAATAACGTCCTATGAGAAATGAGCATCTGTATAAAGGGACTAATGTACAGCTTAAATCTCCTGACAAAAGCACAGTAATTAGATCCAGAAAAATATCCTGCATTAAAACAAAAGCTTCTAACAAATTTACAACCTTCAACATTCCAGCAGCTGGAAATGGAAACCACTGCTTTACCTGCAGTGATGGATTTCTATTTCTTATTCACTGTCTTAGAGATAGATATTCAATGACTCATTTTTTGCATATCTAGCAACCCTCTATGTTTGAACTTACTACAGTCAGGGATGACAGGGCCATGAAAATTACCATCGAAAGCTGTCTACACAAAAAATACACTGTAAGAAAAAAAAAAACCTTGGAAAATACATTATCTCAGGTTACAGTATCCTTTTTAGAAAGCCCAGTTGGAAGCAGTAGGGTGGAAAGGCAGCTGAGTCAAAGTCAGATAAAGTGAAGATAAAGCCAATATGTCATCATCATAAATGCACTTCAGAAAAACTTTCTGAAAGATTACCACAAACGTTACCTTACTGATGAAAATGGTGCTGTTGAAGGTAGGTATCAAGTCAACACTAGCAACTGGATAAGGACAAAAATTTGACAATATCGCCATTAAGTAGGTCTCGTTCTTACCTCGGTCCCTGATGGGGTGGCCCCTGGTGAGTCCACTTTACGTTTTTTGCGGGGTCCGATGGCGGCTAGTGCTGTAAGGTTGGCATCTCGCTGCCTCATCTGTGCCAGTTCCTGTTGTTGCATCTGGTGAAGACAACAGAAATATTAGAACATAACCTCTACATTATATGTGGTGTAGTGTTGCCCCAGTATCACATGCATTTGCTTGAGGTAGAAAGTACGTCATGCACCAAGTGTCAATACACACCACTGATCCAAGTGCCAACCTGACAACTTCAGTCTCTAAATAAGTGAATTTCAATATTTACAACCTTTGATCAATCTGATCATGTGAGACATGAGAAGGATTAAATGCAATAGTTAAAATACAGGAAAGGAGAAAGATATTCCTCTATTACTTTCTATCACTCTGTGTATTGTGTAAGCTTTCCAGAGCCAAACAAAATGGAAGCTTGTTGTCAGCCATTAACAGAGCTCCTGTCAAAGATCGAGAGAGAGTGTGTGTATGTGTGTGTGTGTGCAGTCACATGGTCCCATTGTGATTTTTGCAGTTTGTGATATATACGGGGGAGGTTGTGGGGAGGCACTGCCCAAGGTAATGTCATGTCTAGCCACAGGGCTGAGGGGGGAACCCAGCATCGCTGGGAGCTGCCCTTTCTATTGGGTGGATGTGTGAGGGCCTGGGGCCATGGCACAGAGGGTGTCAGCACTCCAACATGCAAACACATTATACACACATACACACATACACATACACACACACACACACACACACACACACACACGTGCCTATCAATCTTGGCCACAGCACAGGGAATGCCTACCCACCAGCTTGCCTGCGTGCCTGCCCGCTGGGGGGAGAGAGGCCTGGGTTGAAGCGAACAGGGACAATCAATGTGCTCTTTCATGTCTTTCATGTTCTTTTATGTTATCTCTCAGCATGTGTGCGCTGGGCACTGGTGTTTGTGTGAGGCACGTATGTTGTCTGATCGGGGGAAAATTTCATGTTACTTTCAGATGGCGCTCTGTAAAAGGTTGCTTTGGTGTATAAAGTCTGATCTAAAATGTGCATGCAGTTGCCTCTGATTTTTTCCTAAAACCCCCCTGGCAAGGCATGCCCTTTAGGGTGTTGCCACTTCACATTTAGCACGGCGGAACTGTTGAAAGATTCAAACACGCTGACAACACAAAGTAGGGGAAATAATAGCAGTAGTAGCAACCAGCTGAATATCTAAACCACATTTATTTGTCGAATTTTAAATGTATACGTTGTAGTTAAAACAAATACTAATTAGTGGCAACAGAACAGACGAGTCCATGAAGTGATATGAGGCAGTGTTGAGTCGGGAATCAGGCTCTCAACACTATGTAAATGAAGGCAGAGGGTATAACGGAGCCAGAAACTGCGTATCGTGGCTGGATGTGGGTGGAGATGATTATTGCCCCTGTCCACATGGCAAATGTAGCATTAATGTTATCAATGCTAACCCTATTAGGCTGTGCCACAAACAACACACAAATCTCTCCAGGCCTGACCTTAAAGAATCCTGCTGCAAAGTGAGTGGGGAGAGAGCGATACAGAGATAGAGATAGAGATAGAGATAGAGAGATAGCGAGAGAGAGCGAGAGAGAGAGAGAGAGTGAGTGAGAGAGAGAAAGAGAGAGAGAGAGAGAGAGAGAGAGAGAGAGAGAGAGAGAGAGGGAGAGGGAGAGAAAGAGAGAGGTCCGCTATCTCACTGATGGCACCAGGATGCCGGCATCTCTGCCTGGCAGTTGGCACCAGGCATGGGCTCCCAGCGCCCACAGCAACTGCCTGCATTTTCAGATTTATGACTGTATGATAAATGAAGACTTCATTTTACCATCTGCAACCCTCCAGTCTGCGTTTCCCGTCAGTAAAACGGCCGCCATGACACTAGGAGACTGATTTCTGATTTCAATCTGGTGCCACTATGCCGAGTCTACCTTCCTATAATGACTGCCAACTGATACAAGCCAGATTTGGGCCAGGCTTTGATATATTTGTTTCGCTTTAGGAGCTGTTTCGATTACCATTTAATTCAAACATTTACATAAAAGTATGGTCATTAAGACACACACAGGTGGACACATGCTATGAGGTAGTAGCCGTGGCTATAAAGGAATGTGGATACATGTTTCCTCCAATACAATTGCTCCATGCTACTGCAAGTGTTTTCGATACGTAGCCTTCACTACTACATGAGGCTACGTGTTAACATCAGGGAAACGTGTAATTTTGGTTAATGATGTTGTTAATTTCTCCTCCTCGATTCCGGATCAGATTCCTGATGGAACATGTCTGGTTGACTTTAGAAGCTTTTATTGGTGATTGTTAACAGGAGGATCTGCTGCTATACCGAGTCGTTATTGGTTACAAGTACATTGCTACATGTAGCTACATGCTAACGTCAGGGAAACATGTAATCTTGTTTTGCCGATGTTGTTAATTTTGCCCAAATGATGGGGCAGAGATGCCTAGATGCAAAAGACCCGGAAACGCTGACCAATCACAGCAGACTGCTTTTTCGGGAGGAGGCTTAAAGATACAGGTGGTTAACGGAGCATTTCAGATAGCGGGTGAATACAGGTGTTCTAGCACAAACAGTATGAGGAAAATAAAATGCTTTTTGACTATAAAAGTACATAAATATGTTCTAGTAGAAATCTTAAATACAAGTATAGACCTGAAAATTAAAAATAATAGGTCCTCCTTGTATATGATTTCAGAGTTTTGATAAGAAAATCAAAACTGTGATATACAAGTACAAGAACCTCTCTCTACCTTCTAGATGACCATGTTGGCAATGTTAAAACACAGTTACAATCAGTGCCAAAAACTGCAAAGGTCACCACAGAGATTTATCCCAGACTGGAAGAATAACCAACTGGCAGGGTGCATACATTTGCCAGGTCCGATCAATGGTACAGCATTAATATCTGCTGTTCCAGAGTCACTTAAATACCAGTGCTTCCAGTCTGCTCGTGTGCCCTTTTAAAGCAGGGAACTAGAACTTGTAAAGTCAAATTATTAGAAAAGGTCGCAAGATGTAGAACATTGTCAAGATGCACAACAGAATCAATCTGCAGTTTTGTTAGAAAGATGTTTCAGTCCTGATGCAAAAATGTCAGATGATGAAGTTGTGCTCAGTGTGGGGAAACTGGAAATATGTACACTTCTGGGGAAACACTTGTCGCAGTTGCACACAGCTCCTTTACAGATTTTGGGTGCCCTGCTAAGTGCGTATCAGTTAACACTATGATGGTGCAATATGTAAGTGCAAACACTGAAGCTCAGAATTTGATATTAATCAGATCAGGGTCTGTTTTCATCAAGGCTCTCAGAGTCACTCCTAATCTGCGCTGAAAATTTGATTACAGCTAAAAATACACTGTTTGATTAACACACACTCTGCAAGAAGTAGACGCTCTCCTTTGAGGATGAATGACATCACCCAATGTTTAATGCCAGTAAAAAAATAAAAATGAAAATAAAAAGACCCACAAAGCACTATCAAAATATCTTTTTTTAAAGTATGAATCTGAATTAAATATGCTTGATATGCTTGAAAAATCCAGATCAAAGCACATGTATTCATCAGATTAATCGTGCCATGGAGTTAAGTCCTGAAAGATTCTTCCAAAATCATATCTAAATAAGACTAAGACCTCTAGTTTGAGGGCAGTGGATGTTGTCATCACTGGATCAGTGAAAATGGATGGTTTGCAAGTTTAATACGCAGTTGCTGAATCAGCACAGCTGGTGATAACAAACTAAAAGGTTGGGCTTGGGCTAAGTAAACTAAACGTTGAATTACGTTTTACAACATTAGTGATGTTTTCATTACTACTACTACTCCAACCAGCTTGTCCATGATGTTGCATTGTTGCAATCACAACATATAACACAAATTCAACCAATCCCCTTGAATTCTGCGTGACCTACCAATTTTGTGTTTCAACAATCATAGCAGTCCTCTGAATAACGTCACCAGGCTCACTTTCTTCTGTGAAGACGCACACGTGCGACATGAATGTTTTACATTCACCAGCAAAAATGACTGCTTAAGACTGTGCAAGGCAGTTCCCTGATGCTCTGCACAAAAGCGTGGGTAAACTCGTTTGCATTATGTGCAATGTTGCCGTGGAACACAGAATGACATTGGGTGACACCACCCAGAGAATGGCTGAAATGCCTGGACAACAGACAAGACATATCACCAAGACAAAGGCTGTTGTACCTAGATCTATTGTATGTGCTAGAAGAATCAAGGTGAGTTAAATATGAATGGTTAGTGGTCATTTTTTAGAAAAGCTACTGTGAAATTAGGCATTTTAGGCTGCAGCAATCCCCCCCCAAAAAAGCCTGTGAAATCCTGGAGGGACTGTTCTACTCCTAATAATAATAACTGATAGTTTGGATGAAATCGTGATTTGATTGTATAGTAGCCTACGACACATCAGACTGTATTTTTTGGTTTTATTGCCATTCACATTATAACAGATACTTTAAACTGAAAAAAACATGCATGAATTGGACCACAAGTAACTGAAAATGATCGCATCCATTTGGCTATCTTTCTACTGCTCTTTTAGTTATCTGTCTCTCAGATCTTGAATTTTTACGAGTATAACTTTGAGCTCTGCACCCTAAATCAATTGGTGAAAATGTCCATCTGTACACAAAAGAATGAAAAGTATGTTCACTTATGATGCAAAAATGTCCAAAAGATGGCAAAAACCTTAGAGTGGTCTGATACGCTTGGAGTAAAAGGGAAGATGAGCTGCAGGAGCCATGATGGCCAACCTGCCGTTCTCCACCTCTGCTGTTTTTAACAAAGGCTTTTCACTCCATCCTCCCTCCCTCCCTTCTTTCCTCCCGCCTCCTGGCCTGAGGGGCTGCTCGCGGCCCCCCAGACGCTTACAGACAGATGTCCTTGGTAGAGCAGAACACGCTCTGCTTGACGTCACAAGCAGCTACGGGGCTGTGAAGGAAGCTACGGGGCTCTCTGCCCTGCAAAGACCACAGCATAAAAGCCAGACCATGGGTTTTGAGTTGGTCTGTCTCTTCCCCCCTCTCCCCCTAGAAAGCTCTGGTCCAACAGCACACAGCAGGGAGCCTCTCAGTATATAGACATAACATATGCCACTTTTATGTGAATGCTTTTTTTCCCCCCAAAGAGATTTGGTAGAGTGCATACATTTAAAACAAGGCTTCAGCTTCAATCAAATCTCTTATCATGGCCCTAACCATTGCGCTGTTATCGGTCCATCTACAACATAAAAGTGAAAGTGTTTATTGGAGTTTGTTGACAAAAATGAAGCTGCATCTACATCAAGTCATACATTAAATATGATTTTAGTATGTGGTAGAAAACCTGGATATTATCAATGTTATGGGGAGGCTCCTCAAGAGACATATTGTATACAAAGTACTAGAAGGTGCAGTGAATGCACTAAAGATGGTTACTGGATAAGTAAACCTTGCACTTCCTGCATTTTAACCAACCGAGTATATATTTGTATAATGGTGTGGAGATAGCTATTAATTAAATACAATGACATAATGCAATGTACTGTAAATGTATACTGTAAATGTACTGTATGAAAATGCTGAGACCAAAAACTTTGCATCTGCAAACAAAACAGTCTCATTAAATAATAGCTGTATTGAGATTTTAGTTTGATACACAGCAAACTATTCAAATGAACTCTGCTGGTATGGTTTATATACACACTAGCACAGTGTTAAAATAACACCAATAATAATGATATTCAGTGTCAGTAACAGTCACTCTATTCAAAACCTCAAATGTGAAAGATAAAAATCAGAGGCTTGACGAACAACCAGAAACCTTGAAAGGTTTGTCTGCTGTCAGGTATATAAGAGTCATTTGAGCAGGACAGACAGTTTTAGTGCCACTGGACATTGGCATCCCAACAGCTCCCCATAAGTCAGCATCAATGTCAAGGGACAGTCAAAACTGTTTCTGTTACCTACAGTAAAGTATGTTCATCTTGGTTGGTCCTGGTGGCTTAACGGTGTAAGACTCGTGTGATCACAGCAACAATGGTGTGAGTCCAACCCGCTACTTTATGGCATGTTGTCTTCTCTCATTTGCTATCACCTCTTGAGCAAATAAAGACAAAATTCTGCCCATTTTCAAACCGTGCACCTTCTCATATCTAAAACATATATTTTGGCAGTATGCAGATTGGTTGCGAGGACATGAGCAGATAAACAAATGTACGTCATGCAGGACCTTGAGCTATGCAAATGGACACAGAAATATTTTTATGATTTAAACCATTTTAAATGTATGTATGAATAAAACCAAAACCTGAAGTAGTAACTCTTTGGGAATGATTAATATCTTATTAGTTTTAGCCAAGATAGAGGCATGGTACTCGTAATGGCAATGTTGGTCTGTTCAGACTTTGGTCCAGACTAAAATATCTCAACAACTGTTCAATAGTTTGCCATGAATTTTGCACTGTTATTCATGGTACCCAGAGGATGAACCTCACATACCCTGGTGATGTCCTGATTTTCCTTTAATGCCACAGTAAGGTTCACATTTAGGATTTTGAGTGAAATGTCTCAAGTCCAGTCAATCAAACTTCTCTTGAAAACTATTAAGATAAGATAAGATAAGATAAGATAAGATAAGATAAGATAAGATTGGATTGTCATGAAATTTGGTACACAGACAGTCATGTTCCCCTCAGGATGCACTGTATTTAATAACTTTGATGACAACAGACTTGTCAGGCAGCACCATCACCAGGTCAAAATTTCAGTTTGTCCTACACCAGTCACCCTCAGCTGTATTTTATGTTTAGTGCTAATTATCAAATGTCAGCATGCTAACATGCTAAACTAAGATGGTGAACATTTTAAACATTTTACTTGCTTGACATCAGCTATACTTATTTTCATATTAATTGCTCTTTATTCACTGTTTACCGACATAGGCCTTGACACAAAACACAAAAACTAAAAAAATGTCTGCACATTGGTTATTACTGGTTGTAACTGCACAAAAAACACTGGTTCATCTAAAAAAAGTTGTTAGTTTGTGTTTTAGCACGAGTTCAGATCTGTGTGTACAATTTTTTCATGAATGAGGCCCAGTGGACTTTGTTGGGTGAAAGCAAAGATATTTCTTTTCCCAACTGCAATACTAATTTCAAATGCCCATATCTGAAAAACACCTTTTCTTGCGTGAGCTTCCCACTACATCACATAAGGTTGTGTGGACATTTCACGTATGTGTTTTATGCATGTCTGTAATCCATGGATCTCATTCACCTGACATCCACATGGCCGACATTACGTGAACATCTGGGAGTTGCATCTTGAGGCCTTTCTTCATGTGAAGTGCCTGGCAGTTAGTTTGCTGCAGGGAGAAAGGCCATTTGCAGGAACCAATCAGGTTTCACTACTCCATCTGCACTCAGACACTACAAAGCGTGGAGTTCAGTCCTGACCTGCTAATGTAGGCAAGTCTTTGTGTTATAACTGAATAGAGGCTTGTATGACATCTTCAGCAGAACTCAATAATTACACGTAGCAGTGTTCCTCAATAAAAAATATAGAATACTGTATTAAAATATGAAAATATACAGTATGTGTAATGTGTGCGTGATGTTAAGTGCTGTGCCGTGAGCTGTAATGTCTAGTTGCCTTTACTGTAGGTATGCAATATATACATTAGAGTCATATGCATACATTTAGTGCAGTATGTTGTTTTCATGCCACATGCACCAGTATTGACAATTATCGCAATGATCACTATATTTATCAGACACAGCACTTAAAACAATCTGTGTTTGCATTATTATGGTGACACCAATTACCTTGAATAACAGATAATAAATCAGCTGAGACTTAAAAGAAATCTGTCTTTTTAAACACACATAAATCTCCTTAAATATTCTGGTAAATCTGTTTGTGATTTTATTATTTTACCTATGTAGATTAATTCAAAATACATGCATGAGTTAATAGTCTTGGCTCAGAGTGTTCCATTTCCTCTGAAGCTGAGTATGTCAGAAGTGTTTCCAGGGCCAAGGACCAATTATTCAGAGCCCTCAGTCATCCCTGGAGCTAAGGTCATTATGTGAGTGTCACTATCATGACCCTACGGGTCCTCTTCATCTGCAACTTATTTGCAGGAATTAAACCATGAAGAGGGAGACTGTGTGAAATACATGGATAAATTGAAAGTGTCTAAACCACTCCATGCTTTTCCGTTGGAGTAAGTATTATTTTTATAAATAATAGCATTTGTGCTACACATTTTGCCAAGGAACAGTATTTAATGAAGAAGCCAGAAATCAGTGTTAAGCAGATTCTGACGGCCTTACACCAGAGTGTCGGGGGGAGAGTGGTGATCATTAAAAATACTGCTTATCTAAGGGAAAATTTCTGACTTTAAATGTTCTCTCGCTTTGTCTCATTCTATGCTGGCGTGCTTCGTCTAGCAGTCTTCTCTTTTCCTGTCTCTCTCTTTTTTTTAACATTTAGATTCGCCGCTCGTCACCTTCTATTGATCACGCCTAATTTGCATCCAGGAAAAGATGAGAACTCAGATATTCACACTCCGAGAGAGGACGATCTCAATGATTTATTCATTTCCAAATCAAAAAAAAAAGGAGTGAAAGGTAGATGAGAAGGGGAATCTTCATAGGCAGCAGGCGACTAGCAGGCTCTGAGGCTGGGCTCCTCTTCCCCACACCGCCCCCAGGCACATGGTGTGCAAGTCCTCCTAATTAACAAGGTGAATCATGCTGCCGCTCTCTAATTAGCCAACATGACAATCTAATGGAAACATGCAGGCCGAGCTGGCACACTTAGCATCACCTCACAAAGACCCCCGCTACTGTCCTTCCCATGTGAGTTCCACAAAAATGACACCTCAGATTTTAAATGGAAAGGAAGAGAAAAGGTGGAGCAGAGCGGTTCAGGGAAGTGTGTTTTTAGGAGAGGTCAGAAGGGAGAAGTTAGTTAGTGAGGGTGAGGTGTTTTTTTCCTTCGCTCCCATCCTCTGTGTGCGGTGTTTGTTGCCTAATTGAAACGTGTCCTGCCTCCTGCCTCCCTCTCACTTATATCCCAGGCACAGGAGGCTGGCACCTCGCCACCAGCGTAGCTCAGCATGCCCAATTCCCCTGTCGCTTGAGTCCCAAGGAGTGCTCTGGCGCACAAAGAGAAAAGTGAACCTACAGGCTTGTACAGCGAAGAGACGAGTCGCTATCTCCCTCTGAGGCAAAAAAAAAAAAAAAAAATCTCCTTTTTTTGTTGTTTTCCTTCTCATTACAGCACTTTGTAATATTCGAAAACACACAGGAACACCAAAGGTACTTTTAAAGCCTGCTTCTATTTTTTTCTTGTAACATGTCTTGAGGTGAAGAAGAAAACTGAAGTTGAGACTACCGGCAACAAAGCAACAAATAAAAATAGGGTTACAGTGTACTATTTAGTAGCCCGCACATCTTTAGGATCTGCAAAACAGACCTTTCTTATGTGATAATTTAATTATCCACATCAACCTTGTATGATCTTTACAAAAAAACACTGAAATGTAGTTGAAATTATGTCACATAAAAGGACACCTGCAGTAAATTCATAACCTGGTTTGTGAAAATGAAACAGGTTTAAAAACACATGATCTTTCCACTTGAGCAGAACATGTGCATAATGTTCCTCTACTTAACAATTCCACAAGCTGACCATGAATGCTGCTGCTCTGTTCCTATTAAGGTATTGTATATCTGTGAGGCTGGAAGACAAGAATATAACAACTATGAATTGGGACACACAAAACAGCAGGAATTCTCTTTGAAAGTCAGCACAGACAGGGAGAGAACATGGAGGAGGGTAAGCAGGCTTTTGCCCTGGGGCCTGCCCGGTGGGGGAGAGCGCCTCTTTGAGCAGAGCAGTTTGTGGAGGGCCAGAGGATGAGAGCCTATGAACTCACAGATATAACTGGCCCAATAAAAACTAAGGGGCTGCTATATTGTCCTCTGATACACAAGAGCCTCTCCTCTCTGGAGAAGTGTGAGGCTCTGGCTAACGGGGCTTTCAGTGTGGGTGGATTCCAGTCTCTCCATGACCTGGTCACTTGTGGAGGATGCCAGGTCAATCAAAAAACATGTATGTGCGCATTAAGGCCCGGTGCATACCAGCTGAGCAAAGGGTTATGATTTAAATACGATGCACGACAAAAACAGTTCTCTATTATGTGAGCTGTAAGGCTAAAAATGGTCAGTTTGACCACGGTTGTGCATATGTCACATAAGTCTAATCTGATTCACAGATTCTAACATACATGTTCGTACAGCAAATAAGGATGCATAACTGTGGACTTTTAATTGGAGTCATGCAAGGTTCAAAGTTGAGCTAGGGCGGAATTAATTCAGTAGAGTTCAAGACATTTCAAGCAATGCTGGTACGTCAAAATGGGCAAAATAAATCTCTGAATGCCTGAAGAAGAAAAATAGTTAAGGAAAATAATTCTAACAAAAACCTTTTAGATTCCTACTGGACAGCTCTCGGTTTCCCCTGGAATCACTCTAGAAGTGTCTTGCTTCAAGGGCATGGTAATATAGAAGACTGGAAAAACACCGATAGGTTATGACAGTTGAGTTCTTAACCAACTCATATTAACTATGCTATACAATGGAAATATTAGTGTTCTGAAAGAGCCCTAACAGCAGCTTTCGGACAGATTTTGGCCAGCTGTAGTAGCCAATTTGTCTTCCACCTCTTCCCTCGTCTCTCTTCGCCTGTCCTTGCTCCACTCCTCTTCTCCAGTTCACTCGTTTCCTGTGTCCAGTTGTGCCTGCAGACGCGGTTGCGATGATGAATCTGTGGCTGCAGTGTGTCTGTGTGTCTGACATCGTGATGTATCTCTACTGGCCTTAACTCCCTCTCTATCTCTCTCTCTGCACCCCCCCCCCCACCAAGTCTCCTTTTCTCTCCATCCCTTTGTCTCTGTCTCTCTGTCTCCTTCCCTCTCTCCCTCTCTCATTCTCTCACTCTCAGCGATTAGGCATTGCCTGGCCTCCCGCCTCAGTGATGGAACAGACAGAACACACAGACCCACCAATACCACCACCACCACCACCACCACCACCAACAACAAACAGGAGCTGAGCTCCACGATTTGCCCATTGATTTTCACTGGGGGCATTTTTGAAATAGCCCATCTGACCTTTCGGCCAAATGGTAGTGAATGGAGGAAACAGGGGCGCTAGACCGCTCTGCCTCTCTCTCACGCAAAAAACCTCTGCCAGCGTCTCTCTGAACAGCTTGGTCTGCTGGCGATGAGGTTTAGGGTTAAGTTGCTGTTGCAAACACAGAAACACAAATAGAGCCATAGATACATACATAAATATACAAGACTAAAATCCTAAAGCCCTGCTAGTGACACCTAGAGCCTAAAATGTTCATTACCCCTCAATACAAAGCTACTGGACATAAAACTCTGTGGTGTTTTGGGGTCTAAAATCACCATCAAGTTTCTCAGACCAGGTCTAAAAGACAGACTATGGAAATCAAAGGTTTTATCCTCTTGGGATCATAAATCTACTCTGTAAACTTCATGGCAAATTCATTTGCCTGTAGTATTATGAGTTTTGTTGTGTCTAAAGACTTTGAATGAGGGTGGCATAAGCAGAAAGCTAATGGATTTTCCACAATATAAAGGTTTCATCTGCTGGGGAGCATGAATGTGCCCCGTTAATGTCACTGCAAATCTACCTCTTTGATTCTGATAGTTCTTTTTTACAAGTAAATATTTGGGCCTGATAGCTGCACTAAAAGAAAGAACAAGGGATGACAAAAAAGGAGGTAGAGCAGGTCGTCCACTTATCAGAAGATCAGTGGTTCAATCCCTGGCTCCTCCAGTCTGCATGGGTGTCTGAGTGCGTATGAATGTTTAAAACTGATTGGCAGGGAGCACCCTATATGGTAGCCTCGGCCACCAGTGTGTGCTTCTGTGTGTGTATGGGTGAATGTGACTCCGTAGAGTAAAAGCACTTTTATTGGTCAGAAGTATAGAGAGGCGCTATACAAGTACGAGTCCATTTACCATCTTCTGGGGAATATGAACACCGAATTCATGGCAATCTGGCCAGTAGTGGTCAGAAAAGGCGGTGGATCCCATGGGTATATTGAATCAGAGTTCCACCAAACAACAAATTTTAGATTGTGAGGTAACAAGTGATCTAGTCTAAACTTTATTTTTTGTGTGTGTGTGTGTGTGTGTGTGTTTTTTTTTCTTTCTTAAATTAACCCGCCCTTACTGTAGGGCTGGGTATCGGTACTTGATCCCATTATGGTATTGACCAAAATAAGCTAGTGGCAAGTACAATCGAAACTTTGCCAGTCAAATGGTATTTGCATTTGATCCTGTTCACAGCTAATGTGGCCCACTGCTGTAGCAGCTACAGTCCAAGCAATCTGCGGTGTGGTGGATTCAAGCGCCACATATTTGAGAGTTGGAACTTTAGCATGTTGAGATGTCACCAAAACGTTAAAAAATTAGGCTATACTACACGCCTATGGTGTCTAGTGTTATTATACACAGCTGAATGCTTCCATTCACATGATGGGTATTGAATGAAGAATTCAAAAAAAGCTAACTAATGAAGTACTCTACTGTTATCGGCCTCACTGTAAAGGTACTGGTATTGGTACTGGTATCATTATTTTCAAATGATATCCAGCCCTTCCTTATTGTCAACATATTAACATTTATGGACTGTGAAAGGGTAACAACTAATAATTCTGTTATGCTGTCTGGCTAAAAGAGAGACTAAGAACATTGCTAGTGAGTTAACTGAAACCATTTAAGCACTTATTATGTGGCCTGTGTGCATCTACAGGGTGTAAGTGATATCACTTCATCAGACAAATTTATTATTTCACCTGTTAAAACCTGAGTACGACAACGGATCATGGACACACATCTGACAAGAGATCCCCACTGTTGCTCTTCTTGAGGTTTCTCCCTTTAATGTGGAGTTTTTCCTTCCTTTAAATCGAAGGTCTACAGATGGAGATTTTGCAAGTTGTGCAGACTGCAAAGCCCTTTGAGGCAATTCTGTGATTTTGGGATATGTAAATGAAATTGACTTGACTTGACTGGACATTAAAACTGAGAGTGACCTTTCAGACCACTCATTTGTTGGTCATGGATTAAAACCTGGTGGTTGGACTACACTCAGGCCTGCAACAGTAGTTTCACAACACACTACACCTGCTTTTTTAATAACAAATCATGTGCCAGTTCAGTTTACCTGCCAACACTTGGTTCAAGTATATAACACGCTGTAATTCCATCTCTCCAAAATGATGACAGTTTGGTGGTGGTGGTGGTTGGTTTGGGTGTGTGTGTGTGTGTATGCGTGATCAGGGAGAGGGGCTTTAAGAGAGGATGGCTCCTCTGCCCGTTGTCGCCTGGAAGAGTAGCACGGGCTCATTATCCTGATGAAATTTGCACAGATGTGTGAGCTGCCGACAGACTCTGCAGTGACACAAACAGCCAGCTCAGGTGATGAAAACCGGAGAGGCACGGGGACTGAGAAACGAGGACCATTAAGCAAAAAAGAAAGAGGTGAGGGAGGCTGGGAGAGGGGTGGTGTTGTGTGTGCCTGTTGGGGGGGTTCAGTTGGGGGGGCATCCGGAATCCTCCTCGTCTCTATCTTGCGGGAGAAAGCATTACATAAAGTAACAATTTCCAAACCACCTTCTTAAAATTCCACATGAAAATGAAAATGTGCATACGTGCACACGGCGTCTCCTCACGAGGCGCTAATCTGGCCGTATCCAGATGACGAGCGGACTGCCACTTAACAGGGAGGAGATCCACTTTGATCACATGGCCCCTGGGGCAAACCTATCGCGCTGCCTATTACGCTGCTTCATTTGCATATGTGGGGCTTATGGGTAGGCTGAGATGTAGTGTGAATGTTCTAAACTGCAGCAGGGCTCTCTGTTGCTAGAAAGAAATGTCCGGGAGAGATGAAGAGAAAAGACAGAGCACTGCCAGTAGCCAGAGGTAAGAGAAGTCCACTTGTCACTTCAAGGTCACAAGTTCAACACAACACACTGGCTAAGAAAATCCTAAAAATTAAATACTTCAAAAAACAATACTGAGTTGCCCTTGAGCAGGGCATTTATAGCTACCCCTAAATGTAAATGGCTGAGTGGCCAACATTAAAAGACAGCGACTGCACTGAGATGTCAGGTGGAAAATTGTAGAACTGTGCAAGTACAAATTTGGGTGTTAGTGAGAAAAGTGCATACGTGCTCAGTAAACTTTACTCGGATGAATAAAAGGCTTTTTGAAAAGAGCAACTTAGAAGAAACCACGTCTGCTGCTTAGGTTCTACATCAACAACAACAACAGGTGAGTGCTGCTTGTTTTATCCTCTTGCCTGCATGCTCAGACTACTCTATGGAAGCTCAAGACAACCCTCTTGATCCTTGTTAGCACACCAAGGACTGAAAGCACCCAGTGAAGTTATTCTGGAGTAAACAAAGTCAAAAACAAATGCAAACTTCCGCTGCGACAGAACTATTGCGTTTGCGTAAACAACATTAACCAACCACTGAAAGAAGAGTGGTCTACTTTCCGGGGTCCACTGGGAATTTTACGATATACAAAACCTGCACTTAAAATAAAGAGGATATAACAGCGTACTGCCAACAAAAGTGCACTACATCAGTAAAACATTCTCAATTTGCAACCGTACGTGTTGTGCTGTGGCATATTACTTGAAGAAGGAAATAACTCTTTATTCCTTTGTAGTAGTTAAAGTTAATGTAGAGCATGAATTGGTATAAAACCTCATCCACCATTCACTTGCTTTTCTTTTTATGCTCTTACCGAAAAACTGATGCAATTTGACATGGAATGGACATGGAAAAAAAGGTTTCTTTGCTCACTTTTAACTCATAATGTCGAAAGCAGGTTGAGAAGCAAACAACACAACAAAATGGAATTAATAAATTAAATAATAAGAGGACTGAGATGAGAAAATGCAGAATAAACCTACAAAGGCTACTACAGTTACCAATGTATATCCTTCCCCTGATAGCCCATTGACCAAAAAAGGCAGAGCTCAATGAAATGCAGTTAGTCAAAATTCAAAGCAGTGCAAGATGAAGCGGCTGAAATAGACGAAGAAGAGAAATAGAAGGGGGGGGTGGAGGAAGTGGAGGGTGTCTTTGGTGCGCAGAAAATCATTTTCCACACATGGGCATCAATCGGCGCGAATAATTCCTCAAACTTTTTTTAAGTCCGACTTTAAATGGCATTACATATGTAGTGAGGCATGAAAAATTAATACGCTGGAGTCGGGGAAATGTCAAGGGTAATGATCTCCGCAGCAGCTTACCTCCTTAGCTTTCTGTTTCAGTCGAGCTTGCTCTGGGTCCTCTTGCCTGGAGCGACTCTGTGGAGCAAAGGGGGGGAAAAACACAGGTTAACAGCTGGTTTAAGGAGCCCACGCCCCCCCCTCACTACTCATCTGTTGCTGCTGCAGCAAAAATAGTGCAAAATGGGAACAGGATACAGAGGTGTCAAGGACATCGTATTTGAATTCAGAGAAGTGCAATGGAGCGCCCCCCGGGGGGTGGTGGCCTTTAAACCCGCTCCAAATCCAGCCCTAAATAAGCCGCTGGAGGGGGATTCTAATCAAAAGAGGTTATTAAAAATTCTGCAGGAGCCAGCACACACACACACACACACACACACACACACACACACAGAGTCTCTCTCACACACACACACACACACACACACACACACACACACACAGGGCAAAGGATGTTGGTGAGTATCAGTGGCTGTGTGTGTGTCACTGTGAGCCAGTGTGGCTATCCGTTGCTGTGTGTGTGTGTGTGTGTGTGTGTGTGTGTGTGTGTGTGTGTGTGTGTGTCCCTGGCGTAACAACACAGCACTTCTATTTTAATCAGCAGCCAAGATCTGGGTGAATGTACTTGTCCCTGGGAATCCTTCACCACACAGCCAAATGTACATGTACGGCTGACCACTGCAGGCAATACGGGCAGATTATGGTTCTACACACTAACTGAGTGTTGTTACTGCTACACTGGATATAATCTGTGTGGTTTTATATTTGCAGGATTTGCCAAAATTAGGTCAGACCCAAGAAAAACCATTTACATTTTTGTGCAAACATATCTGTCTCTTATTGTCCAATATGTCTTTTGGCAAATAGTGTCAAAAGGTTTATCATGTCAGCAAGTGTCAAGGATAAAAGAGTAAAACGTCCCTTGACACACTCTATAGATCATAGAGCATTAATATCTATTTTGGTTTTATACTTAATTTCTCCTTCTAATACTGAATCAATCAGAGTAAGAGCTGGGCCTTCCTCCAACACCCCTACCTCCCCCTCCTCTCCTCATCCTCTCTACCTTATGGTTGGAGAGCTACTTCTCATAACCTTCCTGCTAATTGGCTTTAAATATATCAGGCGGTTCACGTACTGGTCGGTATCTCAACTAAGACTAATGTGTTTGGCCTGCGGTCAGCCTGAGCATCCCTCAAGACTTGAGTCATATTCTAAATGGACAGTGTAGAGGAGGGCAGGGCTTGTTGTGAAGGAAGGAGGAGAGAAGACGGGAGTGGGGGGGATTATTTTAGCGGGTTTCTTATTCAAGAGGTCAAATTAGCGGGCACTCGAGCAGGAGTGAGGCGGGTAAGCGGGGAGGTGGGTGGCGGAGAGGCAGAGGAGTGGGAGGGGTCAGTACAGATGGACTGTTTACAAAGGGCAGCGGTGCCACTGGCATGCTTTACATCTCCTCTGTCAGCTGCCCTGGTTTTCCCACTTACAGGAGAGAGCGGAGGGGAGAAGGGGAGAAGAGGACTGTGGAGTAGATGCTGACAAGCTCTGTTGGCTGAGTGGAATGTACTGTACTTAAATAATAAAGCAAAAACTCTACACCAATACAGTGTCCTGCAGTATATAATCAATCTGTGATGTTGATCATATTCCAGGAGTTATTTTGTGATGAATTTTCTTTTCCACCTCGACAAGTTTTGTCTACTTTTACTTTGCTGGTTGTCTTTCTATCGTTGCCCAGATGATTTCTGAAAAACCCCAGAGGGTTGTACTTGTTTTTATTTAGCTGTGGGTTGTATGTGGAAAGAGTAAAGTTAACTTGTTAGTGAATATTCTGTCAATATATTCTCCCAAATATTAAGTCCAGTGGGTGAAACTTTTATTCCTATCACTGCTCTTGCAGTAATCTCTGAAACATTTATTTATCTATGTGTTTTTTTTTTCTCATGTGCTTTACAGATGACTGACAGTGAAAGACATTATTATCCACCAAACAGCCAATAATCAATATCAAGCTTCACTTTATGTCTGTTTTTAAAATATGAGGCTAGTAGTGTTGTATGTAGAGAAAAAATGAGACGAGCCACTTACACAATATGTCTTCTGGCTGTATAACATTATGAAGTTTTCAGGTTTATGATGTATTCAGTGATGGATTCATCCTTGTATAACGGTCTAAACTGGAGAACACAAAAAAAGCCTCTTTTTTTGTCTTTTTATAGCTTTTTTCAAGAACTAATGCCAAAACATGACATTTATGGTTTGATGGTTATCACTGTGAGTAAGAAAGACTCACCTTTTCACAGTGTGTAAGTGTTTTAGGATGGATTTTCCCTGTTTCCTTTAAATCAGCCTGTCACATAGACTGCAGGGATCAGAGCTGGTGTTCTGATACAGCAGATGTGATACATATGTTTGTGTCCACACAATAACATGAATGATAAAGCAAACATGGACAAAGAGTAGAAACAATACTAGTATGTTACCAGGCTGTGTGGTGGTGTAATATATCACACAATCATTAGGCTCTCAAAACACTTCCTTGAACTGAAACGCCATGGCAACAGGGGCCAAAAAGCCACCGACATGGCTCGGAGGTGAAGTCAAACTATGCTAACAATGCTCGTGCAATCCACACAGCCCCGAGGTGCGCCCTTGCAACGAGAACTTGGCTAAATTTACAGAAGTTCCTCACTAATCCTGTTAATGAAGAGAATGCTTCACAGTGTAAAAAAAAAGTAAAGATTACACTGTTCAGCCATGTAGAACTGGGCACTGACAGAGGACATAAAAGTGTCACTATTCATTTTTTTAACAACACACTTCACAGTGTCGTTTTCCTGCTGAGGCAATGTCTTTTTTCACAACCAGGAGCGAGGCTATCTGGTTTCTCCTAAAAGAAAGAAACAGACAGGTCATGAGGTTTGGTGGCCAGTGTTCATCAACTAGAGGATTTTCTAATATCCTGCATGGCAGGACCGGAGCGTAATAATGCAATTAAGACGGTGAGGTGTGCTGCAATGAGAATCTTTACTGTGGGACATTTGCTCCATTCAAAATTAATTAAATTAACCTAGCTTTCTGCTAATGTTGCACCGCGAGGCATTTTCATTTGGAAAAGATTCTCTCTTTTTTTGGTCAGTGGTGATCTTTCCAAATTTGAAGACCTTTTTTTTAACTGATAAACAAATGTCTCTACATGCACAGGGCTGAAATGAGGATAGAGGGCTGATAAAAATGCAAGGACCCTTTAGGAAATAAGTACTTTTAATACATAAAAAAGTTGATGCAGATATTTCTGTTTCATATGTTTAACTGTTTCATGAGCAACAATTTTTGCTTGGCTGCAGCCTTATACCACAGCTAATCAAAATGCTAATATCATGTCACACGACTTACACTCAAATACTACTGGACTCAACTGCAAATTAATACAATCAGCTATGAGCATAAATAACAATGGACAGCAAGATGCTTGTGACATGGAGCCAAGAAAAAGAAGCCACTACATTTTCTGAGGTTTTTCTGAGGTGGTTTAAATTATTCTCTGCCTTGGCAGTAATGTAGGTGCTAGGAATTGGGAACTGTTGAAATATTGGTAGGCTATTAGGTTCCTGTTTATACTCATTACAGGTTCATGAATTAACCTTTATCATTATTCAAGATTCAGTGAAAAGTATCGCAGTTGGTTGGGACTGTGTTTGAAATGATTAGTGGAACAGTGAAAGGGAAACTTTTTTTTTTAAACCTGGACCCTATCTTTCCATGTTTTGTGTCTAGTGACTAATGGGAACAACAATTTTTTAAGATGGTCCAGGGTGCAATGTAACGTTAAAAGGCAATTGCATACCATCAATGTATGTCCACGGAGGTTAACCTTTTTGTTAAAGCGTAAGATCCTTTTTGTTTAGCAAGAAACACCCCCAAAAATTGTTTTCACTTTCCACCAGACTCAATTTAAATAAACAGTAATTTTATTATCTTAAAATTCACTTTATTCCAAGTCAAAGAAACAAAATAAAACTTGAAACTTGAAAAAAAACCCTCTTAATTCACCCAGTTACCGGTAGATGTGTAAATACGCTGGGTCTATACTTGCTAAAATTACTGTTGATTTCAATTAAGGATGGTGGGTTTGGCAAAAGCGATTTTGGTGCTTTTTCTGATAAAACAAAAAGGATTTTACTCTTAAACAACAAGGTTTACCCCTGTAGGGAACCTCTCCATAATGTTGTCAGGCACTTAAGCTGAGCCGGCCACTGACAGCACACTGAATGTAAATTGACGGTACACAAACGCCCCAAGTGGTTACATTGCAGCCTGTTTCGCTGCTGCTGTCTGCAGCACTCTCTCTCAATATTGGATCAATTTCAAAAGTTGTTGTTGCCATTAGTGACTGACACACAAAAACATGGGAAAATAAGGTTTAGGTTACCAAAGTAACTCTTTAAGACTTAGTGCACACTAGCCTGCCAAAACCAGAAAGAAAACCTGTGCAAACAATGCATGTTGATACATGGTAATCAGAGATAGTTTGGGAAAGGAAAAGTAGTGTGTGTTTAAGGTCTTTGGTACTAAATGGTTATTTCTGTAGTATATTTGTACCGTCTCTAAAGACCACCTCTGTATCATGCAGTGCAGCCAGTTTTATGAGGCTTTTTTGTTTTGTTCAAAAGGTTTAAACAAAGAAATGGTTATGGTTCATGGTTATGAATGCAATTTAATCCAAACAAAACACTATTAGTGCTGTTTGAAAACTGCAATACGTTATGTGCTGAAATACTGTATATACTGTATTGTAAGTTGAAAGATAGCTCGACAGAACAAAAACATGCTAGCTTCTCTGACACTCTGAGAAAACTGTCCTTTTTCATAAAACTGATGCTCTGTTTTACCTGAGCTGTCAAGGCTTGTGATAGAGGGATGTTTTGTGGTTTGTTCATGGGGGTGAGTGAGAGTGTGTGAGTGTGTGTGTCCCGGCTGCATGGTGCATGGGGGTTGCGTAGTGTACGAGGTACCCCCTCCCTCCTCACTGTGTCCGGTGAGGAAGAGCCAGGACAGAGGAGCCCTGGGGCCAGGAGCCTGGGAGGACGCAGGGAGGTCACTTCATCCACTGGTGTCACACTCTAATTCATCTGTCTGCGCAGGAGCAACATGCACGAGCATACACACAGCAGTACACAAAAACACACTGTTGCATAGGGACATAACAGCTCTCTCTCACTCACACACACACACACTCACAGAAGGATGGTGAGGTGACAATAACTTACTTTAGCGGCTTTCAACAGGATCTCTCTCTCCTGCTCGTCCTTCCTCTGCTTTTCCATTCTCTCCAGCTGCTCGAAGAAGCGCAGCTGAGAGCGAACGTCTGCAGACTGCTCGTAGCACTCATCATCCTGACAAGGAGATAGAGAGAAAATCACTGCGACGGCAACAGCTGAAAAAGGCTAAGAGTCCAAGTCAGTGGCTGCTTTGGAGGCTTTGGCCACACATTTCACAACTTCAGGGCAGCCCTCGGTTCATCCATGCATACTAAATTACCTCAAAACCAAAAATCCTTTACTGTAAATACGTTTCTAGTGTGCAAAGTAATGATGTAAAATGTCGGACACCAATAAAATAAATAAGGAAACTTGAACCAAACTCCTCACAATTTAGCAAAACAATTAGAGTCCTCTTCTAGTTGCAACATATCAATTATTGTCACACATTAAAGGTGAAATATACAGGTTTATTGCTTGAAACTATTATTGTGAAGTAAATGATGAATAATTTGTCTGTCACTGGGTACGATGTCAGGAAAATGAAGGCTCAATTTATGGCACAAAGGAAGTGCGTCAACCATTGTGCAACCAAATAAGGAAGAGGACAGCGCTTTTGTTTTCCCAGGTAGCTACTGCTAGCTATCCTCAGTCACAAAAGAGAATCAGTCTAAGTACACTGCAGTTACTTTCTCCAGTAGCCGAAATGGCGGACTGTGGAACAACTGCAGTAAATGTGGAAACTGTGGTAGTTTCTTGACTCTGAGGAAACAGAAAGTGATGTATTTGCGACAGCGGCACTGACAGTATTACCACTTGGAAACACTAGGGGGGAGAAAAATTGTCTGTTTGCACTTTAAGGGGGTCTTACAATATTAATAAATGAACGATAGTGCTGAGCAGCAGATAAATAATCAGCTCTGTAACTAATAATTATTTCCTTTATTGAATAATCCTTTAAATTTTTTGTTCGATTAATGAATTACTGTATTATGTGTCAGAAAACTGTGAATACCACACAAAGAGATCTGGCAGAGCCCACGGGGATGCCTTCAAATTCCTGCTTTTGCCTTGAAAACAGTCCAAAGCCCAAAGATATTCAATCTAAAATGATGAAGCAATTTCTTGACCATTTTACTTGAAAAATGAGCCCCGCCAAACAAAGAGTAATGGATTATAGATCAATTTTCTGTCGACTGATTCCTCTGTGAACATAAGTAATCGTATCACATTCTGTTTTGACAATACATGGAAACACTGTCTTACCATAGAAAAAGTGGTAATGAATAAATAATTCTGCATATTATGTGAGAAGATCTGAGAAGGTGGTAGTAAGTATGAGCTTTCTGCTATTTTCATGTGCTGCTTGAAGTTCGTAATTATTTTTGTTGTAAAGCTTTAATACATTTTTCTGATACCAAATTAATTAAAAGACTTTGTCCAGGTGTGATTTATTGTACGCATCAACTGTAACTGAGTTAGAAGTGCTTCCTGTATCCTTGCCAATTCATTAATTTAGCTCCCAAACAGGAAAAGCGTAATGGATTACCATCACCATTAAAACATATTATAACAATCACCAATTACAATAAATAAGTTAGACATGCTCTGCTGATGATCATAAAAAGTACCTTCATCATTAACTGCACATTTGGTTAAAGCAACTTTAAGGAACAGCGTTTCTTTAACACCAACACACACTAACTTTTTCTATTCAAAGACAATGCTTCTCTTTGCACATGGTGCATCACCTCCCACTTGGGAAATGCAAAGGCAAGTGTAAAAACAACTTTTGTAGGTCATCAAAAGTTAATAGGATAATTGCTTATTTCACGTTTGTGTGTGTCTGTCTGTATGTCTCCTACGCTGCTCTGTTCTCCTCTTGCACTTGATTTCTATATCACTCTCTTCTCTGTGTGTGTGTGTCAGGTCTGCGTGTGTGTTTCCATGAGTGGATGAGAGACGCTGGGTGGCACAGAGCACAAAGACACATCAGAGGAGGCTCATCGCCAGCACCCCTCCTCCCCCCTTCCCCCCTTCTCTCTCTCTCTTTCTCTCATCCAGCCTCCCTCCTCTTTGTTGCAGCGCTGAGCCTGCACTCTTGCCGTAGCTCCTGCCGCCGCTGCCGAAGCCCGGTTGCTCTTTAAGGCCGCTTTGTCTTTTGGTCTTTTCTCTTTTCTTTTTTTTTTCCGCTGATGTCAACAGAGTGGCTTCACAGAGCACCGTGCCTCTCTCACACACACACACCTCATTTACAAAACCACAAAAAAGGAAAAGAACGAAGGAATAGAAGAAGAAGCACCAAACAAGATGGGGACAGCTGCAGCGATGCTCTTCCTCCCTCCTCCTCTTCCTCCCTTCTTGGTGTCAGGGAAAAACACATTTTCAAAGTTTCCCCCCAGTTCTCCCAACAATGCCAAGATTTAGGCTTGTAGTGGAGATGGATTTGCGCTTTAATGTACACCAATTAAATGTGGTTTTATAGTTGCAGTCAAGGACTACGGGAGATAAAGTCACCAATAACGAGAAAAGTATGCAGGTGTGTGCAGACGAGCACTTAGAAGTTCTTTTATACCCCAAGTTTTGGCTGACTGACTGAAAAGTCTGAGCTCTCCTGTTTATCAACTTAAAGGTAAAGACAGACTTCTCATAATAACTTTTATGTGTTTATATTGCTGGTACACTCACACTTCTGTCTGTGAGTTCATGCATGAGACAGATAAAAGTGCTTCTGTGTGCACGATGCTGCTATGTGTCTGTGTGTTAACGTTGGAGCCCATATTTGAGTTTGTGTGTTTTAGTGTGTGTGCTTTAATGTCCTGATGAAGTTTCTTTCCCAACTCGAGCGACTGATCCAATATTTACTGTACATTTCCCTACATACATCGGATACATGCCATCAAGGTATACACCAACAGAAGTTCATGATTATGTACTGTCATGTATGTAGTACTGTGTTTGGTGCGGATCCCAGGAAGAATAGCTGCTGTTTCGGCTGCAGCTAATGGGATCCTAATACTGTAAATGAAACGAAATCAACAGAGGTTCATGAAGACAGTTTGATCATATGTTTTGTTCTGTCCCACAGATCAGTGCACGTATATGTCATTGTCCTCTCTTGGTAATTTAAACAAAATGGCATTCAGTGCTTCATGACACTGCTTAAATAACCGTGGCTGTAGTGCATGCCAGGGATTGTATCGTTGGGATTCTGTTACTGCCTAACAATACTTACATTTATTGATGCGGTTAGTGATACGTCACAATGATGTGGCAAGAGATTTTGTGCAACAAAATAAACAGGCTAGCCTTTTTCAGAAATCATTTTCCAGAATTTGAAAGTTTTTCAACTGATATTGGTGGTGCTTTCACAAATAAACATGAATTTAAATCATAGCGTGTGTAAAACAAAGCACATAGCAACAGTGATGTCACCCATTGGTTTGTGGACTCTTGTTTTGAGCCTTGAGTTTGGCATTTCAGCCGTCGCCATCTTGGTTTTTTGGAGCCAGAACTGACCATATTTGGACGAGAACATGGACTAGCAACGGGTGGATCTGACTGAATCCGAGAACAGAATTTGTCTCTTACTTTCAGCCTTAATAAAATGTCAAGGGGTGAGTTATATAAAAACTCAGCCCATGTGTAGCTGTCATGAAGAGGGGAAGCTGTAAACATGTTTATATCTGCTGTAAAGTTGGGCATTTTAACATGGGTATCTATGGGGATTGACTCACCTCTTGAGCCAGCCTCAAGTAGCCATATGATGAACTGAACTGTTTTTGCCATTCCCACGTTGGCTTCATCTTTCTGTCCTGGAGGTTGCCGCTTGGTTTTAACTGATGTTGGTGGTGCTGCTTTCTTAAGTTAACACATTCATTTGCACCATTGACTGTAAAATAAATATTCATAGCCACCATGACATCATCTACTGGTTTGTGAACTACCACTGTGAAGCCTCGAGTTCAGCATTTCTGCCTGGAGCCAGCCTCAAGTGGCAATTGAAGTGCAACCAAACTGCAGTTTTTGACACTTCCACGTTGGTGTCAGTTTTAAGCCCCGGATGTTGCTGCTTGATTTGAACACAACCTACACAACTTATCCTTTAAAACGCTCTAGCTGTTGTCACCAGATTTAGCTTCTCATTCTTTTCAATGAGCAAACTGACCCTACCTTCTTCGCTTTGTACACTGACCTTGACTTTGAATGGCGAGGCTCTTAATGTGCAGCCAGTCTGAGACACAGGTGGGACTGACTTCACTTTCTTCTTCAGGAAAAAGTGATTGTGTGATACTGATTTTTTATATTGGTTTATTTTATGCATGACAAAATAAATGGTAAAAAGGACTCTATAGCACTTTCCTACCTTAAGAGACAAAGAGCTTTACATTTTGTTGCCATGTAATGTGCAGGCCTGCCCATCAGGGGCAACTTGGGGTTCAGATCTTGCTTAAGGAAACAAGGACACTTCAACATGTGGACAGTAGTTGAGGACTGAAGCACCAACCCTGCAATTAATGAACCACAGCCGCCTGAAGTAGTGCATGCAGCAGAGAAGGAAGGATACTGCTTGCCTGCAGTGAGTACAAGACCATTAAATGAGGGCAATGAGATTTGTATAAACAACTGTAAAACAACTTTATCCTGCTCACCTGTCCTCTGCCTTTGAATTTTTACAGATGAATACAGATCGAATATTTAAATTTCCCCAGTGACAGCTGCATGTTAGCTAATAGACAAACCAGCTTTAAAAAATGTAGCAGGAATGTGAAAAATGACGCATCTGAAGAAATTTGAGTTACAATAAAAATCAAAAAACAATTGCAAATTAATTAGGCTTAGAAAATGCATTGGATGACTCCAATGGGATTCGGATGATATGAAAATTTCTCGATAATCATCAAAACATGCTTAAAATTCTTAAAATGGCACTAAAACATATTGCAATCACTTACATTTTGTTAAGAGACAAATATTTTTATTGCATCACAGATATGACACACAGCTTTTTTTGTGAACAACCTTTTTATTGGAAAAAAAAAAAAAATCAAAAAATCTTAAAAAGCCAGGCTTTTCAACTATTTCACATGGCATCATATCTTTCCATATGAAATATGCCAATGCTTGATTAAGAGCTTTTTTTTAGGTTGGTGGGTATGCAGCCTGTTTTTATGGAGACTCTTTGGCTGCTGCTGGACATTATATTGACAATTATCCTGATAATGGAAATTCACCATGATCAACTTATTCTGAATATTTTTTATTGTGATGTGATAAAATCAAATATGGTCCCATCCCCGACACCTGTAGACATCTCTACATAGTGTGTGTGTGTGTCTTTGTGTTCTTCCTACCTTACAGGAATCCAGTCGGTGCTGTGCGATGGTAGAAATCTTTTCTACCACAGTTCGAAGTCGTGACTGTGTGGCGTGTGAGATAAATGTCACCGCCTCCATAGGGACCTCTGTGACTCCAAACTTCTTAGCTGTGAAGGATATATACATACACACATTTAGTTGTGACCAGTATAGCATTAATATCAATTCAACACCTCTTTGTCACACAACAGCTAGAGTTAGTACTTTAGCATCTCATAATTAAAACCAGATTTCTCATTCAACCCACTGATTCTGTTGAAATTACAATGTTGATCCTCTACATCACCATCTGGGAGTTTTACAAAATAGCCTTTATTCATTCAATTTACTGAAGAGATGAATAGGTTGAAAGTTATGGTTGTGTCATCACTTCACTCTGCCACTATTTGCCGTTTCGAGGAAAACAACAGCTAAGCAGGTAGAAGGTAATTGTTTCACTACAAACACACACACGCGAGCAAACAACTCGTAAAAACACGCCAGCAGATAATCATAACATTCATTGTCCACTTATACACACCTACTGTACTCACACACATCCACAAAGAAAAACTGTCTGGATTAGTATGTGCAATTAAATCCCAGAAATAGGACTCATTGCACAGAAAAGTTAATTTGTTTCACAGTCTTAGTGCAAATTCCAGAGTGGCTTTACTAGCTAAGCTCCTTCAAGTGTGTAAACGACATTGACCATCTCTTTTCATATGAAAAGGATAATTTAGTTTCCTTGGAGCAAAACTCATCTGAAGTCATAACAAAAGAGAGGAGGACAGACTTTGGTAGGGTTACTATCTGTTTCCAACTTCCTTTTAAATTATTCCATTACCATAATTTTCTCTCTGGCACCCTTTTAAGTAAACCACACCAATTATTTAAATCAGCTGAACAATACATATACTCCTCATCCGCTCAAGCTTTGAAATGGATGGAGGGAGCCCTGTTAGCCTTATAATTACAGTGGCAATACATGTGGCAATGTCACAAGGTCAAAGAAAAACACTAATAGGCTTCTGCTTCCTGAAAAATAAGATCTTTCAGGGACATTAATATTTCAGAGAAAGTTTAAGAGACTTAGCCAGAGAGCCACATTTCTCTGGGGCAAAAACACATTCTTGAACTTGTACTGATACAAATCACTATTATTCACCAAGAAAAAGGGACCTATAGCACAGCTAGAAACAGACTAATGAACTGAACAGTTTTAATACTTTGCTTATTTTTACAAGACAGAAAAGATAACAGAAATAACCTGATTGTAACATCTGCAGTTGGGTGGACATTTTGCATTTTTATCCATGCATGTGGCATGGCTGTGGGTCAGTCTGTCCAGCACTTTGGTCCAGAATAAACTACGAGAGCAATTATTGAATGGAATGTTATATCCACAGTTTCCAGACAATGTGTCTTGATGAGTTTTGTAATCCTCTAACTTTTCTTTAAGCACCACCATGAGGTTCACATCTGAGGTTTTAAGTGACACATCTCACGAAATATTGGATAAAATAAGGTCGATCCCAGCTGGGCGAGAGGCAGGGTGCATCCTGTATAGTTCGCCAGACAATCACAGGGCTGACACATAAGCCCCTTTTACACCACCTTTTCAAGGTGAGAATGTCTCACCGTAATTCAGCCCCACCATTCTGTATAAAAGGTACATCCGTAGAATGTGGGGATAGCATTGTCTTGCCTATAACCTGGCAGCAGAAATGGTAACAGCTGCGAATCGATGTCTGTGTAAAAGGGACAGCTGGCAGGATGTTGCGGGTATGACATTTTGATGACTTGTAATGTGTGCAACCCACAACCACAAGATTTAAAAGCAGCTAAGTCAAAGCAGAAGAACAGCAACCAAAATGTTCTCAAACTGGGGCGACAATGAGGTTCAGGAACTACTTACCCTCTGAGCAGAAGGCAAGATCAGCCGCCATATAACAGGGACGATAAATTATTGTTATTGCCACCTTATGCCATTGTTATTGTTTATAAAGCACTGCCTGACATGTGCATTATATGTCGAACTAGAAGCTGACGTTGTTGTGTCACAAGTCACGCCCATCTTGCCTCTTCTGCTTCTGGAACAGCAGCATGCTAAGTAAAATCACACACTGGGGCGACATTAAGCCTGCCTTGTTTAGTTCTGTCCTGTCCCGGGACAGACAACCATGTCCACAACCATAGGCAATTTAGAGTCAACCATTAACCTAACCAGCAAAGATATGCAGGTTAGATTAATAGTTGACTCTAAATTGTGGGAGGAAACCGGAGAGCCCGTAGAAAACATATTGAGAACATGTGAACTCCACACAGAAGGGCCCCTAACCTGGGTTTGAACCGGGAACCCCTAAACTAAGATAGTAAACATTAGCATGTTAGCATTGCCACTGTGAATATGTTAGCATGCTGATGTTAGCAATTAGCTCAAAGCACTGCTGTGCCTAAATACGGTCTCACAGAGCTGCTAGTGTGGCTCTTTGTATGTTTGAGATCTGTCTGATGTTGATTATATTAATCTTTATAGCCTTCTCTAAAGGTGCATAGAGATACAAAGATGGCTTAAATTTGTGGAAAGAGCCCACCCAGACGGTGCATTTTGACTCTTTAATGGGTGCATGTGGAGAACGATCACATAGTCTGACATCCAATGTTGTACAGAGCACTACATAGCCATCTGCTATCCACATATGCATACATTCCTTTTTACATGTGCAGTTGCAGAGCTTATCAAGATAAGATAACACTTCTTAGCAGGTATCTGCAATGTTTTGATATATTTGGTATGCAAAGAGTCAATTATGAGGCTCATCATAGATCATGTAATTTTCACTTTTTCTATGTGTCATGCTGATCTCTTCACATCACACAAAACTGTTAACACTACACATCCTTATGCCGCAGCTGTCTGCTCATCACTTTAAACACAACAGACAACATCAAGAAACCCAAAGGAAAGACACAATCTGCATTGAGGCCTGGTAAATTGAATATTTATTTAGTATAGAACTGAATGGTATCCATAGCAACAAGGGTCCCCCTGAAAAATAGCTGGCAGTGAACATGGAAAAGGTCCTGAATGACCCAACTATACTCGTTCATGTCTATAACACCTACACCCATGTGATTAGCTCTTTTCTCTGCCCAAAATAACCCAAGATCCTGAGATACATGGACTCTTCTCGGGGCAGCTGCTCCCCATCACCCGAATTGATCAATTTACCTTTTCTGGGAAGGAACCTTGATCTCAAATTTGCACAGGCTGATCTTTATCCTGATCACGATAAACTCAGCTGAAATCATTTCCACTGCACATCAGGAGTCAAGGCCCAGTAAAGCCACAAGGACAACTCCATCCTCAAACAGAAGAGATGCCATCGCACAAAGTTATATCTTGTTAAAGTCAACACCCATCTTTAACTTGATGCCAACAGTAAGAATACAAAACACAAGGAACAAATAGCTCACAAGGGTAACCAGTGGACACCATACTTCCATAGCCGAAGTGCTAAACAGGCTCATAAACTTATTCAAGATCTACAAAACACAAATAGACCTTATTAGCAATTTCTAATGACCCCTTATCATCAGTGGTGAATTTCACACTGTGATCGTTGAACCGGAGGTTTTTAAATCTCCTTTCAAGGACCCTGACTTAGCCTTACCTGAGCAGTGTGATTCTGCCTCCAGTCCCTCTTTTTTAAAAAAGGAAGCAACAACCTTTTGCCAAGGCAAAGGCAATATTCCTGACAAGTTCAAGCTGCTAATATTAGCGTCAAGCAAAGTTGAGACTTAAGTGACTGCATCGTTCCCCAGCTGTTATGTTCCATTTAGACACTGTAGTTTAATAGCTGTACTGGTAATTAAAATATCAGTTGATTATACACAAATTAGAAACCAAGAGACCAGGCATGTTGCTTAATGGTTAAACACCCTCTGCTATTTTTGATACCAAGAGAGAGGCTGGACTCCAAATCTTATAATAAGAGAGCTGACATGTTTGTGTTGACCTGTGTTTTCCTCAGTTACATGCTACTTACATGGTAAAGCTGACATGATGTGAGCGCAGTATGAGGCACTTCCTTTATTTTGAAAGTGAATCATGTTCAAGTTGCAGGAAATTACACTTGAGAACATGTCAGATCCCATCAGAATGAACCACTGACTTTATCAACGCTCTTATCCCTGTTCAGCCATGAGACTATGCTATCAAAACATATCTGAGAATGATACTGAATTAAATGATAATGCCATAATCAGAGCATATCTTTGATTCAGAGTCTGAGCAGAGGTTGTCTGCACATGGCTCTCAACATGGAGGTGGCTGAGGCAGCAGCAAGCAGCTAATGGCACTAACAATGGTAACAATGGTAACAGTGCTGACAGAGTCAGCGTAAACAGCGGTGAAGAGCGGTGGCAATTACCTAGCTAGTGGGCTACACACACAGGGACTCACATGCACTAATGTGCACATGCCACCAGACCGTCTACCACAACAACAAACAGAGAGGCTCAGATTGAGCTCGGCTCAACACAAACATAGAGGGAGCATGACTTCATTCTCTGCTCAGGATGCCATCACTCCACTATATTTTTATATAGCAAATGGTTGTTCACTGCTATAGTAATGATCTGAATGTCACATACAACTCATTCAATAATCCATGCACAAATTATCTTAATATATTTTCAGGTCTTCGAATTTGATTAAGACATGTTAGTGGATTTGAGAACCTTTGCATTCCCTGTCATGTGTGATGTAGTGAGTGTTGCATATCTGCTCTGTGTATCAATGTCAAATCAGTCTTCTTGTGTCTGTCCACATTTGTAAGTTGATGTGATATGCCCATGTCTGTGTGTGTGTGTGTGTGTGTGTGTGTGTGTGTGTGTGTGTGTGTGTGAGGACCTTAAAAGTATCACTGGACTATCATTACTTTGAGGAGCTTTTCTAGGGAGCTCCAGCTGTGCCTGTGTTCTGGTTCCTGAGATGGGGGGGTGGAGTGCTGTTTTGCAGCTTCAGAAATGAATCCCCACCCCCCTCCACCTCAAGGACCAGCCTGAAGAGTTATGAGGAGAGGGAGAGAGAGGTTTGGGGAGAGGAGGGCGGCACAAGTGTTTGTTTGGAGGGGATAAATAAGAGAGAGGAGGAAACGAGACAAGGAGAGACATAAAGAGGAAAATAAAGAAGGGGATAGAGAGAGGCAACTAACATCCTCTCTTGGAATCAGTATTCATAAAAAGAAGAAAAAAATAAAGGGGGGGAAGAATGGGATATCAGGACATCTCCACTGAAAAATAAAAAGTAAAGAAAAGAAAGATGTTGGAATCTATCCTTTTATGGGGGCAACCAGAGGGCAGGAGAGGTCACAGTGAAGTTTAGCGGGATGCTCCACAGTGAATGAGAAGGCTGAGCAGAGTCGAACTCAGTGCTTGTACAGTAAAGAGGTGCAACCAGGGCTTTATGATTGAGTGGAGCTGGCAGGCCGGGGGAGCCTCCCTCGGACTGCTGTCAGCTAAGAGCGCGGAGAGGCCAATCACTGACACAACAAAGCTGCATAAGTGCCACTTCCCCAGCAGGGGGCGCCCTAGCCTCCTGCCCTGTATCATGCTGCGTGCCCCCCCTGAGGAAAGATTTATATTTTTAAACAAGCCTTCTGCCCCGAGGTGACGCGTTAACAACCACGCCGAGAGTCCACGTAACGAAACATGACCCGCAGGCCTCCGTGCTACACTAAAGATACTTTAATTGAGATGAAACAAGATGAGGGCGCTAGACTCCCCGTCACGTGAAATTATGCTGTGTGTTTTTTGATCTGATGCACAGGAGCAAGATGCTAGGCACAGTTTTATTTTGAGTAATAACGCTCATTATACGTTTTCACAGGTTTCACTGTGCAGCGAGAGCCTAAAGTATATTTCAAGCAATAAAATTGACTGCCGGTAGCAAAAAGAGGTAATGAAGACCCTATCACTCTTGTGTGATGCTGCAAACAAACCAAGACCTCTCCGCCTGTATCGATTAGCACACGCAATACTGTGTGCCTTCAGAGTGTCAAGATCCACTAAAAAGAGAGAAAGAATCAAAATCTCACTGCCAAGTCTCATTCCTCTAAACTCTGTTCCTTTAGTCCAGAGGACAATCTGACAGCCAGCCTTCAAAAGACAAACCCATAAAGTATTTATGTGTGTGCCCGGGGTCCAGTGAGTTCAGACAGCCACTGAAGAATTCATTAAAGGAGGTGAAAGAATTGTTAAGTGTATCAAATTTAAACCGAGGCCAAACAAGAAAAGGCTCAGACTGAACCACTGAAGGAGAGAAAATCAAAACTGTCTTTAGTGATGACACTATAAATACAGAAACAACATGTTCCCAACACAAAAGACAACAGTTAGCGATTTCATCACCACTACAGTCTGGGTTTTCAGCTTTGGTTTGTTGTTTAGAGTAGAAGGGTGGGGGTACATTTTTTCTGCTGCTATTATAACCACTTGATATCTGAGAGGCCAGCATTCTCCAACTGCAGCTATGAACATCTAAGAGTCTGAGTCTCAACATTGCTACATTGCAACATGGGCAAGGCGCACTTATCTTACCTGTTTCCAGAATTCGTCGATGAAGCAGTCCTGGATGGAGAAAGGCCTCGTCTTTACATGAGCGGATCTGCGTTCCCACTAGTTCAGAGTTGGTGGCAAGTATTCTTGCGCTTTCCTCATTCAAGTTCACCCCGGCCATGGAGGCGACGTCATTGATGTCATCATCATCCCTGCAACATGAGAGATGGATGATTAGCAAAGTACATACAATGGAAAACATTAACTTCTAATTCAGCATTCCAACTAAGTGATCTCATCTGCATATTACACAAGTATTTCTGGTGGGAAGATGGTCTTTTCATAAAACTGGGCTGTCTATGTAGTAGAAAGATGCAAATACTTCTTGGTGCCATATGAAGAGAAAACAAAGGAAAATTCACTTTTGCTCATGAGGTAGAAAGCCTACAACTCCCACAATGTACTGCACTGCGCTGCACCAGACAAATAAACACTTCTGCTGGTGGTAGCTTTATGCGAGCTTGTCCATTTTGACACAGGAAACAATATGGCAGCCAGCTGGTAACAAATGACCTTGAACTACAGTTAAGTCATAATTTAAAATATGTTTCTGTAAACATTTTAGGGTTAAAATCTTAATTCATATTTGATCAGCACTGCCTAGTTTAACTGTATGATCTCTGTTTTTTCAGCCTTTTTTTAGTATGGCGCCCACTTCCTGTTCACATACTCTTGTATTACAGTCAAACAGTGCACTAAAAATGATTCTAAAGACATTTTAGCAAGAAATAGGCAATATAGTCACAGAGTTTTGGTTAATATTTGATAAGCACCACCTCGTTAAGTTTGATTGGAGTTTGGTCAGAGTTCGGGAGAAGGAGGGGGACAGCTCTGTTTCTCGATATGCTTTTATACTCTTTCTGTCCATGGTGGCGGGCATTCAAAAATGCAAATGTACAATCTGCAGTTCAAGCAACAGCCCTACTCCGTGTAGCCCTAGAGCCAGCAAAAGTCTGCGGCTTGACCTGGGAGGTGAGCAGGGAGATCTGGGAGCTGGTAAGCTGGAGTCTATTACAGTTCATTTACACAAACTACCCACATTGTTATGTTACAAAGCTGGTTGGAAATCAGCAAAATGTCACTTTAAGTGATGCACTGGTGGTGAGGATTTTATGATTTTGGCAGATACTGATTGAGTAAACACATATTCTAGAAACCCCCAAATAAAAAAAATAGGCCTACCATCTTGGTGCAAAAGACACTCCACAATAGATACACAGCAAAGTTACAAGGTATTTTAGGTTAAACTAAAGTTACTAAAGTCAGTGAAGGTTACACACTGATTAGGGTGCCCGAAAAGCGCAAGGGAAAGGCCCATTTGGGAAGCTGTCTTTAGGGATTTAGCATTAGCGACTCCTACTGGTTGGTCTAGCTACACTGTCTCCTCCTGGGAGAAATGATCATTATAAAATGTACGAAAAAAGCAAAAAATCCAAAAGAGAAGAGGCATAATGCTGCTTGATCCACAACAGAAAAAGAATTCAGCTTAAGCATGGAGGACAAGCCTTGCACACAAACCCTTACCTAAATCAGTATTCAAGTCTTAACATTATCAAAATGTATTCCTGCTTTTATTCATGAGTATTTCCTTGGATGACAATATGCATTCGTTTTGTTACAGAGGGCTATGCTTTGGTCATAATGGCACAGAATTCCCATTGCAGGGTCTATTTGTGTCGGTGCTCTGTGAGGCAGGGAGATGAAGAGCGTTTGGACGGAGTTTAGCTCGGTAAGGATGCTCCTGAGGATTGGCACTGAGCTGTGATGAATCTGGCCATATACTAATGTCAACAAACTCTATTTCCACACCGCTTTGCCGCACTTTGCTTTGTATTTTCAAGATATACTGGTCGTTTCTCACAGGCATAATGCTGACTTCACACTGTTTACACGTTATTATGTATTAAGAGAGACATGGAGGAGGGTAAACATGCAGAATTTGTGTTTGGGTCATTGCTTTTGACAGTAAATGAGGTCCCTACATCCTTTAAAGGCTTTAACTTTCGCTCTGAGTTGTCACCAAGACAAATTCCCCTACAATTATTGTACTTGGCAAGTAATGATTGCGATTCTGGCCTGAATTAGCTGAGCGGTGACGTGTTGTGCTTACAGGACTGGCCCAGAGCGAGCAGCAGATTTTCTGAGTGGCTTTGACGGAGGGAACAAAGAACCACAGAACACACACAGAGTGGCCTCTCGCCACTCACTGGCTCACCTCCACAGTCATTTATGTTCATGCCACTGATGTTGGTTGCGACAGAGCTTTGCTTTTGTGTATGCATGTGTGCAGCACGGGACACTGAGTTCTTTCGGGTGCCCGAGTGTGGGCACACGCCTTCAGCCAACTCCACCCCACCGAGGCCCTCCTGCTCCTTGGTGCGGCCACAGAGAGGCGATATGAAACTTGACACCACAGCGGGAGGTTGACAAAGACGATTAGAGCATCTCCTTGAACCTCACACACCTCTACCTTCTCTCCTCTCTTCCTCCTCTGCTCCAGCACTCAGTCTAATTATGCCTTCATGGGGAGGATCTACACAACAACACAAGCATGGATACACAGGATTATACCCTGTTGCTGCACCTCAGTCTGTGCACCTTTCTTCATCACGTCTTCATGGATAACTTGACCTGTCCTAAATAGAAACACGCCTGAGGCAATGTTCACTCTGGGAAAAAAAAGAAATGCTACTATCTCAAGAGCTTAAAACTATACATGCAGTCGGGTTACATGTACTAGTCGAGGAGATGACATTATCATTTCAGATTTTAAGCAACACAAATGAAACACACTGTGGACAAATCCACAATTCTAATAGATGTAAATGCTTCACAACATAGATCTGCTAAACAACAATCTGTCTCTTTTTGCACAAATCTATGAGCAAGGCACCCAGAAATTTGGTTACACAGATTATATTAGATTACCTTGGTAAAATGGGGCATGTGATATTTACATCAATTAGACATGATCTGCATACTATCGATACACATGTAAATGTCTCAGTTGCAGGGTGACCTCCAGCTGACCTGGTAGAGAGTGCGCCCCAGGCTTCTGCAGCGGCCAGGGTTCGATTCCGACCTGAGGCCCTATGCTGCGTATCATCCCTCCTTGCTCTTCCACCTTTCCTGTCTATCTGTACTATCAATAAAAGGGAAAATGCCAATAAAATAATGTTTAAATATCTAAGTTGCTATTCATATTTTCTGTCAGATATAACCTGGTTGAACAGATTATTTACCTCAGGGGTTGTGAAATCTGAAGTATGGAAATCTTGGTAGCTCAAACATTTAATATCTTATTTTTTATGAGAAAGACAGACTTAAGACTATGATGAGTGTTAACAAGTGCAGCAGACTGGCTTAGGTAATACTGTACAAACTGTGATATGTTATCAGTCTATTTAGCACAGGGATACTCAACTTGCCTTGACCAGGTGCCACTTTAGTAAAATAACAGGAGACCAGAGGCCAGTTAATAAACAAATATCAATAATGAATATAAAAATATTTAGCTAAGACCTCTGTCAGGGGGCCCAGAGGACCCTTCCCTGGCCCTTTTTTAAACAAGCTCTATTATTATATTTTCTATGCACTGTGGCACCTTATTTACATTCAAAGTTAAAAAAAAAAACATCCCAGTGTGAATCAGTTTATTTTTTAATGCGAATTAGCAAATGGTCGGCGGGCCACACTTGGCACCAGTCGTGGGCCATCGGCTTTAAATTGAGCGCATCATATGCTTATGTATACCTATAATACAACATTAAAGTGAATTTATAATTTTGTCCAGTGGCCTCTAGTGATCGGTTCATATACAAATAACCCCAATGAAATAGGGAATAAACTACATAAAGCCATAGAAGTAGTCTTCTTTTTCCTTTCTCTGTTGTGCTACAATTTAGCTCAATATCTAAGATGAAATTAGACATTCTTAATTTCCACCAGGCAGAATTTACAGTACAAGAGTAAGTAGTGTTGATGCACAAATCTACATTCAGTCTATTAGGCAGCATTCAGAAAATGTCAGCAGTAATACAGGGCAGAGTGATTAAGGTGGTACAAAAAGCATAAACGGTATCCAAGAACACTTGTTATATTCTGAGTGTATTATGTGTCTTTTTCTTGGATGGTCTGATTCTGGCTATTTAGGATCAGTCAGGTCCAAATCAAATGAGAATGCCAAAGACAGGTCTGACATTAAAAGGAGGGAATGAGATATGAAATGCAAAATATTCCCGACTACACCTCTGCTGCTAATAAAGCAGAGATGTAATTAGCTTCCACAGAAGCTAAAGAGCAGCCTCTCCGTTATTGGTTTGGGTTGGCTCGAGGACATGGAGCCTGCGGTCACATGAATACATATGCATGTCGTTTCCATATCAAGCTTGTGTTTCAGAGAGGGCATGCCATAGGTGGTGGTGAGAGGATTGCGTTGCCATTTAGAGGTTGTGTGTTTGAGTGTGTGGATTTGATGGGGGGCGCATCCACATCTCCTGCGCACCCCCTCCATCATCACACCAGCGCCCCCCCCCCCCCCCCCATGGATAAAGGTCCCTGTGCTAAGGCGGGGGGCCCTGATTGATCCCTGTGACTAACACTCAGGCCATGCAGGCTGGTTGCGCCCACACTGAGAGACATGGACTACTGGGAGCCGCCAGGGTTTCACTGGGCAGCTGATGGGATATGTTTCCATGATCCAGTGTATGACAGCACTGGTGGCACAAGAGAGGCCAATAAACCCGGCTAGATGTTTAACAAGTAACTGTTATTAATTCAACAGACCACCCACATTCAAGCTGCAATTATTCACAAGCAACCCAGCTGAGTGTAATGAAGATGATGTTCTGATGAAGGTGAACGCCAAAATACCTTGGTTTGATGTGGGTGTCAATAAAAACAAATTAGCATTCCAGACTTTCCTAATTTTTGTTAAAGTGTTTTGGAGTTCCACCATTTTCTCCATGATTTTTTTTTTTTTTTTAGAGAAACTTCATAGTGGCACAGCACTTAATCTAATCTTGTGGCCGCTGTGTTTCCAAGTCTCTGCATCAACAATTTTTGGGAGGTCACTTTTAAGTTCTAATTGAGTCAAATTTATTTGTAAAGCTTTTTTTTTTGCAAAATAGGCACATCACATAGCAATTTACAGAGCAACAAAGGATGTAACCACAAAGGCAGAATGAACTCACTTTACGGGTAAATGATGGAAAAGGGCTGGTGGACTTTTAAATCCGCTGGCATCAGTGACTGGTGAACAAAAACTTTTGTTCATTATGTGTATCTGTGTGCGTCTTTTCCAGTGCGGGTGCTTGTGTGTTTATGCGCACGGATGTGTGTCCACCGTGTAGGACAGGGTTGGATTTGAGGGGCTGAGGCTGAGCTCGGAGGTTGGCAGAGGGCTGAGGGCCTCGGCTGGCTCGCCTGTGATTACAGCGGATGTCGAGTGTTTACAGAGAGATGAGGAGGGGAGGAGGGGGGCACAGAGACAGCTGCTTTCACTCTGTACTGTAAACTACACACACACACACACACACACACACCCACACTCACACACAAACACACACACACCAACACAAGCACTTACACAGAAGGCTGTAGCTGCACTGGAAACCCCACAAGCCCTGCAGTGTGTATGTGTGTGTTTGTGCTACAGCTGGCCCGCTGGGACCAGTGGCTCAGAGTGACAGCCATACACACATCAGTCCCCAACTACAGCTGAACACAGTGCAGGCTGGATGGGTGAGAGGCTGGGGGATGCTGACTGACCACACCGGCCTTACCCAGTGGATTTTTTTTTCTTTCTCAGCATTCACTTTTATACTTTTTTTTTAATGTTCCATCCTCCCACTTCATTATAGTGTGTCAAATACACTTTTATGAAGGAAAAAAACACACACCTGAGCTGACCTCATTATGCTAATGGAACGCTGCGTACACTAACTGATCAAACTCCAAAGAAAATCTTAAGTAACTTTGAACAACTTCTAAAGCAAGTTTAGCTTCTATGTTTTAACCACTGTGATTTACAGGAAACACAACGGCCACCTCTGTTCACAGGTCAAGTCATTATGTCCATGTTGCAGGTTTCTGGTGTAAAGACACAACGGTGTCTGACGGATCGCCTCGTAACACCAGCCTCTGTCCAAACACGTTTGTATCCTCAGGTAAGAAAGACGACAGCAAACAATAAACAGTGAATAAGTCTGGGAGGTTTTAGATGACAGCAACCAACTAAGGTCCAGCTGAAACCTAAAGAGTTTAAAGCACACTGTTTGTAGTATAAACTAAAAATAATGATAGTGACCTCATTTTGTACTTTATTTAAAAATGTGAGTCAAGGAAGTTCAGCAAGAGTGCTTTGTTGCAAAAAAACAAACCACCTGCATGTGGAGATAAACACATGGATGGAAGCAAGAATGCTGTTTAGGGAACCAACATTGTGTAGCTTATTTAACATAAATGCAGAGCAGGCAGATTATCACCTGACCTGAATAAAAGGAAAATATGCTACAAAATGTCAGTGACATGTATCTTCCGTGACAGTGGTGCTGTAAGTTATTGGGCTTATGTTGAAACCAGTACGTTTGTGTGTGGAGGGCCACTGTGATCACCGCAGGGGGAAAAAGGTCGTCAGTAACAAGCGAGCCTGACAGCTTAATTACCAACGCAGCTAAAGATTTATTGGTTTATCAATCAGAGCCTCGGGCGCTGCCTTTCCCCTCAGGAGACGGGAGCCATTACCATGAACTCGTTGGCCCATGTGACCCAGACTCTTCTTGCCCCGGCCCGGTCACACCAGGGCAATCCTAAATCCCCCCTGCTCCTGTCAATACACGCATACACACATTCGATACACACACATAAACAATGTTCTCAGATCTTTAGGATATACACATATGTTCATGTGCACCCAAGCAGGGACACAAGCACAAACAAACAGAGAGAAACAGAGGCAAGCATGCAAACATATACACACACACTATATGCTGCACACACACGGACAAACACAAATACGCAAAGACTCACACAAAACATGAACCACAAAGGCCAGCATGTGGGCGATGAACCTTTTATGTTTTGAGACAAAAGCCCAGCTGAAGCAGAGACGAGACCAGAGAGGGAGAGAAAGAGAGAGAGAGCAAAGCTGCAGGCTAAATACCGTATGTTTGACTTAACCAAGAGGTATTTTCAGAACCGCATCCAGAAATTCCAACCATCTGGACACAATTACCTTATTTCTAAATTAAGATGTAGCTCATTTGTAATTCTGCCGATGAGTTGTGACACTGACACAAGGAGGGCGATAGCAAGGGGTGATCTATTGGCTGGCAGCGTGTTGCTATGTGGTGGGCGCAGAGAGAGAGAAAAGGACCACCGATCAACCAGCCAGGCAGCCGGGGCAGGCAGGCGGCCAGGTGGCCAGGAAGGCAACTGGGATAAACACTCATAGCCTTAGCTGAGAGTGTAGCCTGTAGTCATGGGGAGGCATCTTAGTGAAATGCTGCCCCCATGTGACGGGAGCCAGGAACAACAGGCAGTCTGCAGTCAGTCTCCTAGCGAAAGAGTTGTACCTGAAAGAACCTCCTCCGGGGTCGTTGAGCTTGTTTTTCTGATTCCCAGAGATCTGAACAGCCAGGCCCACGGGACTTTTGCCTGCTTGGATGATGCCTCCCTTCCCCATTGTGCCTGTTAAGAAAAGGAGGATAAAAAGAAAACACTAAACAAAACAGGAAAAGGAGTAATGTCATCATTGAAATGTCCCCTTCTATCTGTGTCAAATATCCTCCTGTCTAACGACTACCTTCAACTGTCTCTACCATCCTAGGGGTAGATGAAAGGAGGGGGGAGGCAGTACTGTCGCTCTCCCCAGGTTGGTGCGGAGAGCGTCGCTCTGTCAATATCACTGCGCTTCACCGGCTCTCCTTACACTCCTAAACCGCATCCTGCTCCGAGACACGTTTTCCAGAGAGGCACAAGGACTGCCAGAGTGAATTTAAACTTGATTTTAACAGGCATGTTCCTAGCCAAGAGGCACAGAAAAGTATTTTTAGAACTATCCCCGCATTCCAATTTATGGGCATAAAACAACCTACAGATCTTTCACTGCAGGCAATCTTGGGGAAGGGGGCAGATCAAATTTGTATGCACCTCCAATCGCGCGCACACACACACACACACACACACGAGCAAAAAAACAGGTACAAACACGAACACACATTACACACACCACCTGAGAGCACACAGCTCTCTTAGGGGAGCGTTACGCCCGGTTGGTGTTGGGGCGATATTTGTGGGCTTCTGTGGGAAGAGTGTTTGTGAATCAGTGTGAGTAAGCAGCGCAAATGTTTGAGAAGGCTTTATAACCAGACAGGAGAAAAAAAACACCTGTTCTCTCTGTGGCTCCTGCCTGTTTACACATCTTACAGCCTACTGAGAGAACATTTAGGGTTTCACTAATGGCTATCTTTGTTTAACCTGTTTCGCTGGCTCTTTATTTAACCAGAAGGTCAAGTTGAGTTTGAAAATCTTGAAATACCCGGACGAGCACGCAGCCTTACTGGGAGAAGTAAAAACTGCAGGCCAGAAACGGAAGAAAAGTGTGTGTCTGAGAGGAGGACTTCTTAAAAGATGGCAAACTGAAACTCAAACCTATCAAAAATGCATTGAGTCTTTGTTGCCCTTGACTAAATTTTAGTCTTGCCCAATTTTAAGATATCCTTTTTTGAGAGAGACATAAAGATTGAAATAAAAATGGCAGATATTGTACATGTGATTGAATTCAGAATACTCATTTAAAAGTGGTGGGAGAAGGTCTGCAGATGTTCGTACCTTGCGCTCTGACAGACTGTGTGATCACCACGGGCATCCGGACCTGGCCACTGACAGTGCCTGCTGCCTTGATACCCTGAGGAAGCAAAGAAACCAAAAACAAACAGAGATTATATACTTTACTGTAGTATTTCAAAGAACGAAACAATTCATAAAGGAGAGGGGATATTAAAAAGTATGAAAAGGCATGCTGCTGAACTGCTTCTGCACTTTTACGGCATCCCCAAGAGGATGTTTTGGGGGAAAAATCAACTTTTGCTCCCCTTGCAGACTTACTTAGTTGCAAGAAATGACCCACAGTCAAACTGGCAGAGAGCCACTTGAGTTTTGTTTACTGATTACTATTCTACTGTCGGATATTAAACACATCTGCAGTAGTAACGCAGGATAGATGCAGAATAGAAAACAAGATGATGCATTCTACAATGACTACCCCTACGCACTGTACTGAGAATGTGGAGATCAATGTAAATGCTTAAGGAGGATGGATTTCTGTCACTGTACATGACCTACATTTGCTGGCATTTCCAGATAAGACAAAGGCAATGAGAAGTCAAGACCGCAGTGAAAAAGTAGTTTAGAAGAAGGAGAAGTAGTGGTGGTAGAAGAAGAAGGAGCAGGGGGTGGGGTGTGTGTGCTGGGCTATTAGAGTCACTTCCTTCCTTGGTAGCAGCCACAGGCCCAGCCTCGGGCTCAGCCATCCATTCCTACCAGTTTGCTTCTTGCTGCATATTTTTTAGCCTTGTTTTCCATTCCCTGACACATGCTATATTACTGTTCAAGCTAGTGAAAAAAGACAGAGGCCATTTTTCCCAGAGATCCACTGCAGGGGCCTGTGAGTGTGGGAGGGAAGGGGGGGAGGGGGGAAAAATACATTCAGCACAGGCACAGATAGCTAACACCTCTGGCCAGCTGGCGACACAGTTAAGAGGGGAAGAAAAAAAAAGTCAGGTAGAAACTTTGGGAATCAGAGGTTAATAGGGAAGACACTGAAACTGAACTCACTGCACAGTGCTCATGCTTCATTTTAAAATTATTTATGTCTACCTTTAAACAGTAAGTAAATATAAAGTAAAAAACAAGTAAATAAGTAAAACAAGTAAATATAAAATTTGATATTAAATGTTACATGTTATCATAATTAGTAAAATGATATACAGTGTATTTTAAATGACTGCTAGCATTTCTCACATACTAGTGGTTTTGTTAGTGCTACAATTCCTAAAAAAGCCCAATCCTTCTTCAATAAAACTCTTTTATTAGCTGTAAGAGCACGTTCATTCTGTGTAAATCTCAATCATAGATACTTTATTAATCCCTGGAGGCAAAGTGGGTCAAGTTACAGCTGCTTTTAGATATAAAATCATAGAGAAATTATGAGAAAAATAGAAAATAGAAGAATAAAAAGTATGTAAACATATATGCATTATGGTACAATATGTAAAACACATGTAAAGCACGGGTTTGGTTGTACAGTAATCACGCAGATGTCCCATTAAATTCAATCCAGAAAAATGGAATTAAAGACGGGATGTGTCTGCCAATTGTCCCTGCATTGGCGTTAGTTTAAAGTATTTCCACTAATATTTCAAATTGTATGTGTGCTTAGACCATACACATTGGACTCATGCAACTTGCAACACAAACAATCATGCTAGCACACAAACAGCGCATACAATGCAGCTTATCTATGACTGCATACATGTATCGGAGCCTGTGAGGTTGCTTTGTTGGCTTCCCAAGAGTTGTGGTAGTTATGTTACTTGAGGAACAGGGTCGAAAATATAACTGTTGCGTTTTTATATATATAACTCAACGTGTACTAAGGCTATACATTTGTACATCAACACACATTGTTGCAGTGAAGAATAAACTGCTATGTAGAGATGTGGCCTAGTTGCAACTCTCTATTCATTCTTCACAGTTTTGTCAAGTCCATTCACCAAATATGTCATTTGCCCTGAGGTGGTTTAAGGTCCATCAAGTTTATTTGACTCGTGCTGTAAAAAAGTTTTTAGATAAATTTAAATTTGACCTTTTTATTGGATCTTCTTCCCTAAATGTGTTAAAGAAACACTGTTTTATCTTACAATAAAAACAAGTCGTAATAAATCTATACCACGTCATGCTATCTACAGTAACAGTATATATATATATATATATATATATATATATATAAAATAACATTTTGAAAATCAATTAAATAAAATATCACTAAATCTATAGACTTTAAGTTACAATTGCTACACTTTACAAGTCATTTATTACACTTACATTTCAGAATTTTCCATGTAAGAAATGTTACCCGTACTACTGTTGTACCAGAGTATTTTTTAGCCTAATTCAACTAGCTGTCTGGTTTCAGACTGTTGATGTGCCAGGGGCGATCATTTACTAATGTTTTGTGTGATAGCTTATGTTGGTGTTTTATGCATGTGTGTGTGCGTGAGAGAGAACGGGAGAGATGGAGAGAGACCAGAGGCGTGTTCTGGACATAGACTGCGGCCGCCACATTGCTTTAAAATTGACCCGGGGCTGACCTAGTTACCTCGCTTCACCCTTCAACGGTTAACGGGTAGAGGGAGGGAGGGAGGGAGTGAGATGAGAGAGCGATGCGGGGGTAGATACAGTGAGAGAAACTGTTGGAAAGAGATGGAGAGGGAGCAGAGGATGGGAAAGAGGAGAAGAGAGAAAGCAAGTGAGAGGGAAAAAAACTAGTGAGGAAAATGGTGAGATGAGCTGGAAAGAAGGAAGGAGGAGGAAAAGTGAGAGAAAGATAGAGAAAAAATGCAATAAAAGAAAGAGAGAACCCTCTAGCTTGCCCACCCTTCTGCCTGGACGAGACCACTCTTGAGTCTGACCTCGCTTGACCCATCCGTAGACTGCCTCTCCTCTGTGTGAACACATCGTTTTTACTGTGCGTGTGCACACACACATTTACAGTAAACCCACACACCCATGGTAACTTGATACTGCTGTGAGTTGAATGAGGCTGTCGGTGTCCAGTGCAGGACCCTGCAGGTTAGCTGGCCTTACTTCAGCTGTATCCCCACACTATCCCTGGATGAACTGCTCACAACCTTGGGTACTACTTGTCCAGTTGCCAGGGGAAAGGCTGGCCAAAAACATCTTGAACTGGGATACAGTATCATATCATCCTTGGTTGAAAGGTGTCGTCACTATAATTTTCTCTTTCTGACTTGCGTTTCATTTTCAGTGACAATCTGCTGAGTAATATAAACACAGTGAAGCAAAAACGATTACAAAATAAACAAATCAATCAATCAATCAATTAAATGAAGTAACTATAGTAAGAGTCACTATACAATACTGCATATCAATAATACGCAGGACAGATGACATGCCACTGAATGCAGCAGGGTATTAAAGGTGCAGTCAGCCATTTTTTGTCAAATTCATCGAATATCTTCTCACGATCTGCTCGCTGTCTCTTCTGTGTGTGTGCTGGGGAAAAAAATCTGGTGTTTACACACAGCCCTGGCTCTGTAGATGGGAAACAAGGTGGCTCGGACCAAGCCACACAACACAATTCCAGCCAATCAGCAACAGCGGGCGTTCGTGTTAGTGCATAGGACAGGAGAATTGCCATGAATATATAAAGAGAAAGGCAGTGGGAGCAAGAGGGAGGTTGACAGGCAGGTGTGTTTGTTTGGGTGTTGACTTCTAACATTAAGAAACTTTCTCCAGAATCGCTGACTCCATCTTTAAGGGTGTTGTCATATTAGATTCAATTGATTGGTATCGTGCCCGATTACGATTGACTCACACGTACACTTGTGTCATCATCTATGTGACATTTGTTTATGTTGTCATAAGACAAGAGCGATGATTGCAAGATCCCAAGCCCATGTAAAGGAGTCGACCTTCTCATTATGCCTACTATGGTTTATATTTTGGAGACAATGCCAAAAACGACCCTCTTGCCTGCCCTCCTCCTTTATCAGCAGTACAGAGGATGAGATCGGTGTGTGCTGTGCCCATATCCAAGTTAAACAGCATTCCACTTCCATGTTTTGGTACAGCTGTTTTTCACATGTGATGCGAACCATACCCGAGTACACATGAACCGTACTCAAGACCACCTTTCCAAATGGACCTGGTCATGGGCCAATGAACCATGGTGCACAGTGTTCACACAAATTAAACGAACTGGACTGTGCAGTCAAGTGTACTCAGATCCAGGCCTGGGTCATTGAAATGAAAGCTTCCAAAGCAGAGTGTGTTTTTCAACCACAGGATAGTGGTTTGAACCTGTTTAAGAAAGCATCCTAATAAAGTGTACTTAAAGGCCTAATGTGTGAAGCTTTTATGTGACTATTAAATATAATTTATTGCATTAGAAAAGCTCAATAATTGAAGCACTTTTGTCAAAATAACAGTTAACGTAAATGATAAAAATTGGTGATCATAACTAGTGTATTATAATTTCATCATACTAATGGCAAGTCAGAAATGTTACTGGCCTATAACAAATAAATAAGCATTACTGTATTTATATATATCACCTTCCATACACTTCTAATGGGCTGTAAAATTCTTGGCAAAATAATAATAAACAATAATCATCAAGGTGCCTGGTTGAACACCATCTGCTCTGATCAGCAGGCAGTGGTACAGTTTGGTCATACTGAGCATCTCCACAGTGTGTATAGTTTACAGGTTTACAATATGTGTCCAAGAAAATGTTTCTGTGTTGAGTTTGAAAGTTCTTCCTGTGTCCGCATTACGATCTGTCTAGATTGTACTTGATCTTGTTTAGATCACTTTGCATATCTTGTCCTAAGCCCACGTGCTACTCACATAAAACCACTCCTTTTTTCTGCTCAGTGTGACTCCTCAGTGAGTCTGTGAGCTGGGTGTGACTCGAAGTCACTGGTGGCTGTGTGACTCTCAGCCATGACACTGTGACACTCTCTAGCCTGATAATTCAGCCTTGTATAAGACCCATCAACCCCCGCAGGTCTGCATCCATCACATATTAGCACTTGTATATTAAATGTAGGAATATTGTGGGTGAATATTTGTCACATTTATTACCTGACCTCTGTAGCTCTTAACCTCCCCATCCTCACACACCTTACATAAGCATAGATATTGACCGTATGCATACAGATATATCATATAGCACCATCGTTGAAAGTGACACTGGACCTCAGTTCAATTTCAATATAAACTGTAAAGGTAAACAATGTGTCTGCACTGGAGTCTGTTCCATCTGCTCTGCTCCATACATACCATGCCAGCTGCATGTCCGAGTGTCCCAGCGGGCAGCGCGCTGGCACCCGTAGTGATGCTGACGCTGTTAGGGTGGCGTATGCGGACAGCTGGCCCGGCCACGATGGCAGGAGGGGGGCCGCCGGGTGCTGGTTTGACTCCCTGCTGCGGAGGCTGGGTCAGGGACTGCTGACTATTCAGCAAAGACAGCCTCAGGGCCGGGAGGCTCTTCTGTTGACGGGCAGAGAGAGGCCAGAGTTTGTAGTCAGAGAGCAAAACGGACATGCATGAGAAAATACCACACACAGCTGCACAAACAAACAGTGCTGTGGTCACCGGCTAATTTAGCATAATGTTATCCAACACATGGCAGCTAAAGAAACACCCTGCTGAGATGTGACAATACCTGTATATATGTTGTTAAGAACATTTACTTCTACAGTCAAACTGCTGAATTTCATTTGATGAAAATGTATAGCCGTACATGAAACATAGCCATTAGCCATTTCCCACTGTCAAAGTCGACCTGAGGAGCTGATGTTGCTCCATTCAGACTATTTCAGGCAGATTTTTTGACGCAAGCGACCTAACATTGCATGACAACATGTGTTTATGGCCGGGTTGGGCGGTCGGCCGCCTTGATGTGACGCTCATCACGGTTGGCTGGAGAAACCTGCTGGCTACTGGCAGGGGCGGCTGCGGGGGCCACTGTCACACACAGTCAGAAGTCAGGCCAGAGGGGGGTGTGTGTGGATGTGTGTGTATGTGTGTGTATCATTCTACTGTCAAGCCTGGCCATCACTGGCCTTGGTGCCAGGGAAAGGACTACTTTAGGGGGTCAGTTTAGGAAAATACATGAGAGCACCAGCTTAAGGAGACACGCTAGGGGATTTAAGGGGCAGGTAAGGGAGCAGTTCAGGAAACAATTTTATTTTAGGGGTCAATTTAGAGCAAAGGGGCCCAGTCTTCTGTCAATGTAGGCCCTAGTGAAGAGGACTACCTTATGAGGCAGGTGTATGTGGCAATATTCACATTGATTATTAAGTAGCCAGTTTAAAAGAACAATTTAGAAGACCAGTTTTAGGAAAAATTTAGAAATAAGGGTTGGAGAAGTGTAGTGAAAGGGCATTTAAAGCCACCAGTTCAGATAACCAGCTGCAGGGCAAGTTTGTTGACTGTTGCCACAGTCAGTAACGAAGGCAGTTTTAAAAGTTGATGGAGCAAACTTACAGAGAAGGTTTAATAAAGGTTTACAAGCAAGAACCGCACCTTGAGAAAGGGCACCAGGTAAGGCTGCGGAGACGACTTGAGCTCAGTCTGCAGCCGGCTGGTGAACTCCTCCGGTTCAATCTTGGCATCCTGTCAGATGAAGGGTAAAGTACAAACACCAGTTTACAAGAGAACCCAGTACAGAACAGTAAGTTGAGCACACCATGGTGACACAACAAGATGACATCCCATCACCGGGGCTGATGATCAGCTACTCAACTCCCATCCTGTCACCTCAGGGTGCAGCTCATGAATGTGTAACTGTGTATAAGATAAAATTTCCTGACAGAGCAAGGAGGGTTTCTTGCTGCCATCTACAGGTTTAACATTTTCAATGCAACAATACATTCAAGAGTCAACTTTAACTTAAGTCAAGACCTTCAAGGTTGACTCTTGAAATACTCTTCTGCTTTGCTGAAAAATGCTGCAAAATGTGAATGAACATGAGCTGACAGGATCCAAAACTTTTCTTAACTACAAAAGCACAATACTTCTATGATGCCCATAAGAACATTTCATTCACCAACTGTTCTTAAGAAGAAATTTCCCTCTTAAACCCAGAGATTCTGACATTAACCAATGTTTTCTTATTTGAGATTTGTTCTTAGGTAACAACATAATCTACATTTGTGCAAAACAATTGGTTATTGTTTTTTTCGCAGTTCTAAAGCTGTGTAACATTATAGGATGTGAATTACTATGCTAGTATTATAATTAATAATTTTGTTTAATAATTATTTTCACCATGTCATACAATAATTAATAACTGGTCATGCCATTACAGGCCTATTTCTGCCCCCTAGGTCTACTCACACAATGGCATATTTACTGCTGCTGCAAGATGTTGGAGATAGTGCCCTGAAGAGTGGACGCATCCACCAGGATCATGCAGATCTACTTGCAGAGAGTGACAAGGGGAAAGCCTGTCCTAATTACTGTATGTAAAGATGGACGACATGACTCCACTTAACCCCACTGTACAGAAATGAAGCCAAAATATCCCTAATGAGGCAGCTTCCATCTTGCGCTGGTGACGAAATCCGGAGCCAAAGTCTGGGATCTCCACAGTATCAAGTTCACGCTGTCTGACCAATCATAAGCAACACCGCTGATCGCGAGCAAACCAACTGACATCAACCCACCTTTTTATATCATCAAATAACTAATTAATAACAAACTTATCAAAAAAATGAACAATTAAACATAGCATGAAAATAACTATTTAGAATGACAGAAACCATCTTTGGGAAAAATTTACCTAAGTTGTACTTTGATTTTCGAGTTTGGCCTGTGTCCCATCTGCTAACATGGAGTGGAGGTTTATGACCTATAATGCAGCCAGCCTCCAGGACGAGATTGAGATGTTTTGGCTTCACTTTTGGGGAGCTGTCATGTCGTCCATCTTTATCATACAGTCTATTGTCTGTCACCCACCAGTGGTCAGCATCTCTCCTTTTTATTTGGCAGCAATTCTTTGGTCTAAGATTCAAGATTGAACCTCTTTTTTCTGTTTTACTTTATCAGTTGTGCGCCCATCTCCAGATACAGCATTTACTAGCATCCCATGCATCTTTTTCTGTGTTATTTTATACTGACTACTGACACTACTAAATATGACAACTTGTTTGGCAACCCCTTCCTGCAGAAGTATCTCCACTTCAGAGATAATGATGATTTTTTTTTTATCGTTTGGAGTCCGGTGCTCCACCCCCTCTAGACTTCAGTTTGGGCATTCTTGACCTAATTCTCTTGACTTATCTTTTCAATTTCTGTGTGTGTACACAGCCCTGCAGTCTCATGCCCTTTTATGGGGATTGATGGGGTTTACCTATGCTAATTAGGATCAACTGGTAGGAGCTCTCAATTTGCAAGGACAAGGGGATTCATTATTATAAGAACACAGGTGCACACAAATCTGCGGTTTATGAGTGATGATCAGACATAGACTTTCTTAAGATATTTCTCAAGAACAAATTTAAGAAAAAACTTAAGGAGAAATTGGCGAATGAAGCCCAGTGTTTGGTTATCTGTTTTTGGAGCTCACCAACAGGTCCTGAACCAGAGCCTTGACGTTCTTGGAAGTCTCAGGGGACGGAGAGTTGTGAGACGCCAGCTTGATGAGCGTGGCCAGGAAATTCTTACACTTTTTGACATTCTCTTGCATTTCCTGTGGAAGACAAGAAAACAATTATCAGAAAAAAAAAAAAAACTGGCAGCACGAGCTACAAATTGCTCACTGTCTCGGAGACTTTAGGATCAAAGATCTTATTCCACAGAAATAATCTTCCTTTGTTATTAGTCTAGGATAAGTGCCAATTTCGGATCGGTATTTGATGTTAAAAAAAAAGGCGCTGGGTCAAATCCTGAGTAGAGAGGGAGAGCTCTTGTTTTTGAGCTGCATGTATTTTATTAATACTTAACAGAGATACTACAGAATGAAATTACTTGGAGTGATAAAGAGGCTGACAAGCATCAGTCACAAATCAGAGCATATTGCTCGCTGGCCAGTCATCTTTGTAGCCAAATGAGACATGGCACCTGTCCACTCAAAATGCCAGTGGCTACAAACTGTAGCCTGAATATATGAAGAGTCTGTGCGCGTGATTCTGTATCTCTGTGTTAATTATGTGCATGTGAGCCTGCATCTATGGCTGTATCTGTACGTCTATGTGTTCCTGGATGTGTACGGGCATTTATGTGCCTTTATGTCTGCTTCTGTATGTCCTTGGGTTGGTATAGACTTGTGTGAATATACGAGTGCGAACGTGTGTGGGCATGTGTGAGACTCTTGGTGTACGGCCAGCTGTGTGAGGCTGTGGGTCCGGGGCTGAGCTTGTGACACAGCCAGCCTGCTGGCAGCTGTGACAGTGCCTGCGCCCTTGAGGGTGGAGTGTGGGTGGTGGGGGGTGGCAGGGCAGCAGAGAGAGAACGGACCTGGGACACGACAGGACCTCCGGGGTTCGCGGTGATGCCCGTCTGCGGAGGCTGCACTGGCTGGGAGGCAGCCTGAGCCGGGGCCTGGGGGGCCATAACCACGGGGGTCTGCTGCGGAGCCGTCACAGCCACGGCCGGCGCCACGGGGCCCTTCTGGAAGAGCAAGAAAGAGACAGAGAGATAAACAGGACGTGACGCCTCGCTTGCAGCAAGGCCACAGAGAACAGGAGGCAGGCGCCACAGCGCTCCTGTCACATCTGGTGTCCTGACTTCGGTGGACATCGCTTAACAGACAAGGAGGAGGAAGGGGAGGTGGTGACAAGCTAGAGGCTGAGAAAGACAGGAGGCCATCTGAGATTTTCTTAATAGTCACCTACCTGATCTGGGAAGTTTTCTATCAAGATTTGTAACTGGCAATTCCAAACATTAGCCACCTATTGTCTACTTCTTCATAATATTATGTGAAGGGATGAATGAATAGAAAATATCTCACATCCTAAACACAGATTTTGCTCAACAGATGAGGTGCCATCAGCAGTCTCTCACTCTAAAGCCCTCATCACCTCTTTGGTATCTCTCAGGGCCTGTTCACACTTGGCAATAAAATACATCTTATGTGATGCAATCGGAAGTGGACAGTTCTAAATACAGGTGTGAATGCACCCAAAATGCATACAGGACACATTAGGGTCTCATCACTCAAGCCACATATGGATGGGGGCAAGGCCACACGTACATCCGCATATGTGATGTAGTTTTGTGTAGTGTGAACTAAAATACATTTCTATCTGCACTGAAGAGCTGCCTGGTTAGTGCTTGTTTAATGAGAAATCTCCCAAACACAGAGGGAAAGGTATTTAATCCTAAAGCACAAATGTACAGTATACCACATGTTTTCGGTCAAAGATCACAGCTTCTCCTCAGATTAATTCAAATATGGGAAATTAAATCTGCACTGCATCTCAGCTGGGCCTAGATGCAATATGGATACTCAATATTTGGATAGGAAACACTGGGTCTGATCAAATCCCCCAGAGCCTCAGTTCCTTAGGAATGGAAGAGTTCAACTTAAAATATTATCTCCACCAGTGCCAGTGTGCAGCACATCATGTTATGATGAGTAGCCAGGGCAGCAGCAATACCCCGCAGCTATACTTGTTGCAGTTGGTGGAAATCAGTTATTATTTCCATTTTTCTCTGCAAACAAATACCTTGCTAACACGATTATGTTTACATCATTGTATCTCTAAAAACTTAATGATCACATTCCGAAGTAACTTTGAAGGATATTTCAAAACCTCAACAGTAATGAATTATGATTGCGTCTTTTAAGCAGTGACATTCACAAACTCCAGAAAAAAGGTCTTGTTCATTTTAGCCCCACCCTGGTTCTCCACCTACTATGTAACCTCTAAACCAACACTTAGCTGGGACACTATTTTTTGGCATCATTCATCAAGGATGCTAAAGGAAGAAAACATAAAGCAGAAGACTGAAAAACAGGCGAGTAAAGGAGGGTTATCTCACTGGGCGGAGTGCAGGACAGGAGGAGGAGGAGGAAGAAGAGGAAGAGGAGGAGGTCTGGAGGGCAGGGCTGGAAGGAGTGGGAGAGGGAGACGGTACCATCTTGGCCGGGGTCAAAGGACACTGCCTGGTGGTCTGAGAGGTCACAGGAGACTGCAGGGAAAGAAAGAGAGCGAGACAAAGAGCCAGAGAGAAGAACGGGGGAAACAGAGAGCATTCAGATATCAAAGAAAGTGGGTGAGGAAGAGGAAACGGGGGAGATAAATGAATATAAGGCACCTCAAAAGATACCAAGGAAGAAAAACAGCAAAGGTGAGCATGTGTCAGTTTCAGAGGCGAAAGAAAGAGTGAGGAGGAGGTGAATGGAGGGCAGAGAAAAGACTGGGACAGCATGAAAAAAAAAAAAAAAAAAAAACAGAACAGAAGAGGCAGAAAAGAGCAGTGGCGTGCCTCGCAGACAGATGAGGAAAGGTCATGACAGCAGGAAGGAATAAAGAAGGTGGCAGCATGTTGGTGGTGTTGAAGACTGAAACAGAGAAGAGCATGTGCGATTGGTTGCAGTGGGTCAGGGTGTCACACTACTGGGGTCTCATGGCGGGCAGGGAGGACCATGTGTGTCCACAGAACCCACAATACCGATGACATTTACCTATACAGAACCTAATGTAGAGGAGAATGTCATTTGCTGTCCCGATGGTAAGTGTAAATCGGACCAGCAGGTTCTAGTCTTTAAGAAATTTGGTGGTTTGTCTGGCAGAGGAAACAGCAGCAGATGCCTGATTGGCTCTGCACACACTTCTTTTTTGGCTAAATACTGCTGCTAAACCAGCATAATACTCAACAGATAAACTGCCATTTTCAAAGTGTGATTTTAGCATAATTTAGCATTAAGGCATGATTTTTTAATCTCTAATGTCACAACTGTCAGAAATGTTAATTCACTGACTCCTGAGGCCTTTGGCAAAAAAAATCATGAGTACTGTGTAGGTAATGACAAAGCCCCATGTTGTCTTAATTTCATTGCCCATGTTTTAAGTTATTCAAGGTCTCAGCATTTGAAAGCTTTTACTATTTAATACAGACATGAGATGATTATTTTGTAGAGGCTGGGGTTTCTTGGAAACCATTATTTGTCCAGTGAGAAATTAGCTTATCTAACTGGCATTTGTTTTAATGAAACCTGCAGACACCATACTAATTGGTATGACTAATGCAACTATTGAAGAAATTAGCATAAGACGCCATCTACAAAGACCCAATTCCTCCGAGAAACATGCCCGTGTATCTATTATTCCTGATGCTGTCTATGATGAGAGACCTGACTTGAATGTTACAGCAATAGAGGAGTATGAAGATACGGCCCATCAGTTACAGTAAATCAACAGTATTAACTCCAAACATTGCAGCAAAATTTTAGACATTATAACCAAAATGATAAACACTTTCACATTCAAGTGCTTTTTTTGCAGGGGAATCTCCTTTACTACTGGTCACCAAATGAATGATAAAAGTACAGAAATGAGTGAACATTATTACCTGATGAAGGAGTAAAGAAATAAATATGTTTGAATCTGAACTCCCCCGTGAATTAGGGACTAATTACTACAGTACACAGTGGCGTACAAGTCTGGCAATCTGTTTTGATGACACTGCCTCATGAACAGTCACACACCACATGGAAGACATGGCAGAGAGATAAAACCTTGCTTACAAATGATGAAGCACGACATACATGACAAGATTAGATTGCCTATATTCTTGTGCACATGTGTGTTGCTTTTAAATATTTGAACAGATTCTTTTTTTGTATTTTTGTGATGGCACAATGGATTTGAAACATTAACTGGGAGGTTTAAGTGTTGACATTAAGCTTTAATTTAAGGATATGTACATACAGTTCTTTTTATACACATTCCCCCAGTTACAGAGGACCAAAAGTAATTGGACAATAGGTTGCACAAATACTTCTTGGGTTGGTGTGTTTCATTTCATTGTCAATTAATGCACAAAATAAGCAAGATGTCAAGTATTAACACTAGGTGAAATCTCTATAAACAGATAGCCACATATGAATGCAGAATCTGTACGCAACAGGACAAGATTTCAATACGTCAGCACTCTGGTTTCTGTTTGTAGTAGTACTGACCAATCACATGTGAGCAGGCTTTGGTTGCCTAGAGTTGCAAACAGTCCGTGTGAAGAGAAAAGAGGCAGTATGCATCGGCTGAAATGCAATCTTGGAACCCATCAGCTACTGTCTGACGACAGTTTGTCTTTGTATTAGCTGTTTTTTTTATTTGTCTGCATTCATATACCCATAGCTCTGTATAGAGATGAACCAAAATGTTAAATGGTCCTCTCTCAAGTTGTTAAATGAACTGTAAACAATGACCAGTGTACGGAAGTGATAGTCTTGGCCCAGATATTCGTTGGCTACACCTCCTCGAAACACTGGCCGTTGCCCCCAGGGGCTAAATCATAGCCAGACTGCAAGCCTATGGGTTCCCAGATTGTTCTTGGTGTAATATTTGTATTTGGAGCCTGACATTGTCTGCTATCTCATTCAACCTGTGTACCAAAATGTTAACTATCAGGTCGAAACATCAGATTAAATCAGACACATGGAGTATATGCAAAGTATATACAGTGTATATACAGTATATACAGTGTGTGGAACAGGCACGCTAAATTTCCAAGTGGAACACCGGAACAATATTTCTCAATCATGACATATGTATTAAAAGTTGGTTGCAAATATGTGGAATAAGCTTAGAGCATAATGAAGAATGGAAGGTTGTCTGCGACATGAAAGACTGTGGAAACAATAATAACAATAAACAGCAAGTGGAAACAAAATAGACAAAGAGTTTTTTTAATAAAAAGGATTTATATAGGTGGATGCTGAAATTTATCATAACTCAGGTTTGTTTATTAGTGTGTTGAAAACACAAGAGCAAATGGGAAGGCTTGGCAGTGAGTGCCAATTGCCACAAAACCCTGGTGATGCCCAGTGGCTCATCACACACACACACACACACACACACACACACACACACACACACACACACACACACACACTTCCTCGCTGCTATGCTGTCTATGGGCCAAGGCAACCCAAGAGGGCCTCTGCCCCGACCTCTGGCACACAGCCTTCCATTCACAGGCAGGCCAAACCACTCACACACACACATACCCACACATACTTACTTCACAAGCACTAACACACAGACAGCAGAGAGAACAGGCAAACACACAAACATTCAAGCACATGATAAACTGCACTTGTCTTGCACACAAATGAAAACACACACAAACAGACCCACAACCGTGCCAAGGACAGAGGGAAAGAGGCAAAGAGCACAGAGGAGAAGAAGTAGGATAAGAAAGAGGAGGAGGGAGTTTCCCCTCCACTAAAAGTTTTGTAGGATCCGAAAGACTGTTGTACTGAGGAGTTGGGGGAAGTGGGTGTACGAGGGATGAGGGGATGGGGGTGATGGCGGGGGTGGTAAGAGCCACGGGGTGCATCCCACCGCCAGCTATGCCTCTCTCTTGCTCACGCTCTCTCCTTCTCACACTCACAGACAGACACACACAAACACACTCGTGAACCAAAGCCTTGTTAGCTTTTTAAAATAATCAGGCAGTTGGATGATGAATGATTTAACAGGTATGGAAGGAAGGAAGCTCAGGATGCCTTCCGTTTCTCCCCTCAGGGTCATGGGAAGAGTGACAGGCCGACAGAGGGGTTGAGCTCTGGGAATAAACACCATTCCCTTTCATTTCCCTGCTACTGCTTTTCCTGTCGAGATGGCAACGCCGCGGCCCGCTAATTTGTCATCAGCGTGACTGTGAGAGGCGATGACAATCTGCGACTCTCTTTCGTGAGGGGTTCATATCAGGATGGATCCAGGTACGAGGAGAGAGGCAGGAGGGGGCCGTCATTGTGTAACCGATGCGGACTTTTGTCTGTGAAGCCAGTGGGCTACTGTGGAGTCTACGGACTGGATGGGACTGATTTTGGCATTTATCAAATTACAGCTGTCGTAGGATGTATCAGCATGAAGTTTTTCGGTCTACAAAAGCATTGGAGTGGAATTTTCTATTGACAAGAAAAACTTTATCTCAGTTTTGAAAGGTCTTACATGGCCTCTGAAAGCTGTAGTGTAGCAATACTGCCAGACAAGGGTACACCAAACACTACTTTGGCATATCTGCACTAATCCAGGACATACTGCTTTATATATAAAGGTGTTTGGTACTGTAGGCTGTATTTCCTTGTCTGATCTGATATTACTACTGCCACGTCATTTTAATCTCTGTTTCCTTTTTGCATTCAGACATACCGTTTATAGTACTCATAATGTAAAAAAGGATGACACATGTCTCACTGTGACCCTGAGTACAAATGTTAAGAGGAGCAGGAAACCGTTTAATTCTTAAGTGAAAGCAGAAGTAGAACCAAAGATGAAAGTTTAGCCGAACTGAATAAGACAATGAAATGCCGCCCTCTAGTGTCAGTCTTTTGTCCTCGCAGTTAGTGATATGATGAATAGGCGCCAAAGATCTTTAGAGGGCCTCTTTACTGCAGCCTTGAGAGGCCAGATCAAAGAGTGCGTTGTAAGAAAATTAATTCTTAACATTTGAGATAGGACTGAGCACTCAGCCTTGAAATGGAAAAACAGGCTTCTCTCTCAAGCGCTTATTTTGCCATCCATAATCTGACCGAACGACTAAAACCAGGAGTTGCTTAAAAGCCACTTCAATTCCATTACTCACTGTATTATTAGAAAACTTGTGTGTATTCTTTTCCTGATCCCTAAGATGAGTTTAAAATAAATTGTCAGGCATGTCTTTAGTCGTCTGCAAACTAAATGTAAAGACTTCAAGTGCAAGATAAATGTTGTTTTCTGTGCCAGACCGATTAGATGATCACAGGAGTCTGTAGAGGACACGCTACCTGATTTTATTATAGCGACAAACAGTGCCAACAAATGCCCACATTTCCTCCTCGCTGACGTTCTAAAAAATGTAACCGAGGCCAAAGATGAGTTTGAAAACAATGTGTGTTGGGATTTGAGGATTGTTCTCTGACAACGTCACCTGATATTAGAGCTAAAACACTTGAATTAACTGATGATTAACTGATTTAAAAATGTATTAAGCAAGAATGCCAAAGATTAACTGGTTCCAGCTCTGTGAATTTGAGTCTGATCTGTTTTTCTTCATCTCTTGTGATAGAAAAATAAATAATAATATGCATGAATAATGTCTCAGTATTTGGGTTTTGGACTTTTGGTCGGGCACCACTAGCAGTTTGACTGAATCTTGGAAAACTGCAACGAGCACTGTCTTTTTCTGACACTTTATTGACCAAACACTGATCAGTTTATCAGGAACATAATCAGTAAATCAATTGATAAAAAATATAATCATTTGTTGCAGCGCAGCCTGACATTATCTCAACTGCCCCACTGAGGTGAGCTGTGATGTTGCTGAAATGTATCTAAAGGGAATTAAACTCACGCCTTGAAGAAAAAATAATTTTTAGGTCAAAGAAAATCTTTTTTTTGTGTATTTATTTCTGTAAATTTTCTAAAAACTTGCATAGCACTACAGCACACCAATGTGAACAAATCGCCCTATCTGATGTCGGTGTCATATGTTCTGAGGTGAATTAGGGAGACAAGAGTTAGTTAAGATGCTCTAATCAGAAGAAATATTTATCAGTGGTATTTCACCTGTCTTACTTGATTTACAGAGAAACTGTGAGAGACAAACTATCTCGTAATGTCATTATTAAAATCAATTAAGTTCCAAAGGTGTGGACCCAGCAGCACAAGCTCAGGTTTCTGCATGAATGATGTATCCACAGGTGATAATAAGCAAATTCCAATTAATGTTTCAGTGGCTCGTTAAATTTTGATGAGAGGACCCCATGGAGTCATTAAGGAGCCTTGAGACATTAATTCACCTATTAATCTCAGTTTAATCTATACGTAAAATAATCAAGAATATTCATTCCTTATAATTACACGGTTAAACATATTAATCACATCCCAATTAGGGTGTCGAGCTAAGCTGTTCACTTAATGAGGAGCTGCCCAGCCTATATCAACTTTATGAACTCGCACGTAATTAGATCAAAGTTTCTACTATTTAATCAGTCGAATTTGTTTGGACAGAGGTCACCAGTTGTACCGTTAACACTGACAGAAATCATGCAGAGCTCAAGAGACTGAAACATAAGGGAAATATGTGCAATGTCACAGTTTCAGTCATGGATGTTCTCGCACAAAGAGGTCTGACGTCATTAGCGCTGAGTGAAATAAAAACGAAAAGAACTGGGAACTGGTGCGTCCCATACTATAACTTAATGCCTAAAACTGAACATGAGGTTGTAACATATTATTGTCTTGTATTTATTTTTATTCCACTTCACTAATCCCAGTATAGAAAACCATCTTCTGCATTAAACTCATCCTCACTTCCTAACAAGGGCAGCCGTTCTGTAGCACTAATGTCAGTTCTGAGGTCCTTAGTTAGTTAAGGGCAATGACAGGACTATACTTAACAGCTAATATGCCTTTCATTAGTGTAGGACAGGGGATGGCACTTAGTGTATGTTGGGAAGTGTTCATTTAGGGTACTAGCAAAGCTTTACAGGTGGAGTGAATACAAATATCTGTATGGTTTAAATTATTTTGTTAAAGTATATATTTTTCAAATTGGTTTAAAATAAAATAGCTACATTTCTATAACTGGATGGTATATGTCAAATATATGTATCTTACGTTTGATGCCAGGCCACTATTTTCTGTTACTATACAGTAGTATAACCATCGCTTGTGTTTCTGGCACACAAATCTCAGATGAATTAGGTTTGTTTCAAATGAAATGGTTTTCTTTGTCTTCTGTTATTAATCTGTAGATTATTATTTCAGCACCAGGAGCTGTCCATAGTCATACAGCGCGTCTGTGATCAAACTTTTCTTTGTTGTCCTGGATAATAACTCTTCTTCATCTTCAAATCTTAAGTATGGTGTCCCACGTTTATCATTTTTCAGCCCTTTCCATTTATCTTCACCATGTCCACTGACGACCATATGTCTCCAAAATGGGGGCTTTTCCTGAGGTAAGAAAAATGGCCCTGTTTTCACCTTTCTGACAATGCAGTGCGTCTTTAAATATGGCAAGTAATATACACAAGGATGTCCTGATGGAGGTTTTTGGCCCTGGTCTCAAATGTGATATTAAGTATCTATCAGGCTGAGTACGGTAAAGATGGGATCTGCATTTTTCAGCTGTATTTTAAACGGCCAAAACGGATCCTTTAAAATATGCCCAGATCTGCCCTGACACACATTCTCATGTTGAGTTCAGGCTGCCGGTGACAAAGCAACAGGCTAAAAGTCATTTTCAGTGGAAGCTGGTGACACGAATCTACAAATTGCTGCCCAACACTTATCACTGCATGACGAGCATGACATGCTACAAATCCGGTTGAGCTGGAACTACCTTTTTTCAGTGCTCCAATGACACAGTTAAGCATCAGCCTATTGTATGTTTTTATTTTTCTTGCTGTGGTACTGTGTTATTTAGCTACATTAGCTGATGCTATGCTAGCTTTCTGTGCATTGCAGTACACACAGGGATACAATTAGGTGGTGAAATGTGATGATAAAATGGAGCTCAGATATTCATCCAAGCATAGATATTTTTTTGACCAAAGACAATCTTTATACGAAGTTTAGTCAAGGGGCTTTGTTGCAAGTTGCAGACACATACAAGCCCATGACAACATAATTACATCAACACACGCTTAAGCAACACTTCAATGGTGTCTCTGCAACAATGCAGCTGGCCGCATTGTAGCTTTGTCGCTTATAGTGTGAAGAGGGCATTACCATGTGATCCCCCAGTTTATCTAAAAAAAATCTAAAGTATCAAATTTGGAGACACTGTTTTCACACGCAGCGACAATATGCTCCCCCGAGGCCACATTATTTAGCAGCATAAAGTCCCTTTATGCTCTTATGCTGACGATACAAAGTTCTATGTCCACTGAAAACCCTTGACCTGAACTGATCTGAGCTTATCGTCACTGAAAAGTGCTACTCACTATGCTGCTTAGATAAATCAAAGACAAAAATATATTTGGCTTCATACAGAGGAACATGCACTGGAGAATATGGATAGTACGATTCGGGGATATTTTTCCTAAAGAAAATATTCTATTGGCTACACAAGGAAAGGTGGCATATGTATTATTGGCTCAAATCCACAGAATCTGAGCTGACCCGTGCATTTTTTTTTTTGCAATTTGCAATGCACTGACTGAATTTACTTGTGAACATTTTTGTGTACAAGAGTTGGGTTGTTTTGCTGTTTTGACGGTCTGGTGTTCAAGCGTAAACCAGTTTGATTTTATGCAAACTAGCTGAACAAGCACTTGTCATTATGACACATTCATATTGCCTTGGTAATAAGCATTATGACAACGTGATTAATATAATATTATGTTGATAAACTGACTAACAGAACCACTAGTGTCTGACAGGCCATGTGCATTTTAGAGCCCAGGCTGGTCTCTACAACATGAAAGTGATCAACTTTCAGCAAAGGTGGGAGGAGTGGCGCACACTGTCTTTGTTTATTCTAATGTTTGTGTGTTTTTTGGGGTGATGAGTCGAGACATGGCGGAGTGAGTCTCACAAATATGGCAACAATTTGGATTTGAAACAGATGGAACAGGTGTCTTAACTGGCTGCAAGCACCGCTTTGAGCTGAACTTTCATCAGATGCCGTGTTTCTATTTATTCCCATTTTTCGCCTTAAAAGCACAGCAACTGACAAAGAACGGCCGATTCATGATGCTGAAACAAGGAATTGTCTACACAATGCCTCCTACTTTCCCTAGCAAAACCAAAGCAAGGCTATTTGCTGTTGGCTTTAATATATATCATTTTCAGTTAAGAGCACAATATAGAATGTGTTTTCTGTTTTTAAACTAACGTTACAAACGTAGGAAGACAGCAAGTAGGCTACTCACCCATCTTTTAAGTGGTTACCTTCCCAGTCTGATCTTGAGCTACATGGTTTATTTAATGATGAAACAGAAGTGCACATTTAATAGATTCAAAGTGGACAGAGAGCTCCCGTGCTATGTGATGATACACAATAGTCAGGCGGCCGTTTTTTGTTGGGATGTGGTTTCATTGTGTTGCACTTGGGAGCAGCGACACTTGGTAAAATACGGTACACCGATCGCGTCAGGTGTTTGGCTTACTATCAAACCAGTTTTAAAATGTTCACATCAGCCCACACACATCTGTATACTGAATAAAATGCTGATATTTATGCAGTGTTGATATAAAATTTATATCAAATTATACTTTTGATGAGTTTATCACAGTAAAGATAGCAAGTAATAGCAACATATAGCCATTTTTGGGTCGCATTATACATGCACTTAATAGTGATTGACTAGTACAGGCAAGATGTAAAAGGGAAAATAACTGCTAATTTTGGGTGTTTCCCTCAGGCTTATTAGTGACACAAGCCAAGTGTTGCAATATATCTACCAACAGGCAGCAATGGGATCACAGTTGATCCAGATGGCAGCCCTTCTCTTCTACTACTTACTCTCCTGTTACTGTCAATTTTATTAACAAGCACAAAACACTTGTGTGTTCTTACCCACCGAAAAATCACCCACTTAAGATTAAATCTCAGCACAGGAATGTTTCATGAGCAAAGCCCATTGTGTATGCCGTACATGTGGACAGACAAATCACATGATCCATTATCTGTTCCGCCATTGGAAACAAAGGAGAAACAAAACAGTTATGGCGTGGTTCCTGATAAATTCCAAAACCAGGCCATGTGTATTTAACAGCACAGCTCTTTAACCTGTCTCCTCTTCTTGTTCTTGTCAAGCTGAAGAGAATCAATAAGGAGCAGTAATGCTCTGTGCTGTGGTCATGCTAATGAAAGACTTTAGGTGGCAGCTTCCACCTCGGATCTGTGGCAGAGTCTCACCTGTGGAGTTGTTACTCTGAAGGATGCTCCTGTTGTGGGGGTGGCAGGTCGTGGAGAGATGCTGTTCTGGGCTTGAGCCTGAGCTTGAGCCTGAGCTTGAGCCAAAGCCTGCTGAGGAACCATCACCAGCTGGCCCAACTCTGTGCGTACCAACACCATCCCTGGAGATACACGGGTACAGTCATTAGAATAACACTATAACATGACAGTCACTGAATGTTTTTTTATGTAGCTAAATACATATATACTATATACTGGATGTGAATGGTAGATTTGTGGATTCTACTGGCAAGTGTCATCCTAAAAGGGAGATTTGTATTCTAAAATTCTGGCAGCTTAAACAGTGATTAAAAGAAATACTCTACACAGGCAGTCAGTGTAAATGAAATATTTAACCTGCCAATTAGAGTCTCATTACATAATGATAAATGGGAAGAGTTTTCTAAGTGGCAAAGGCACTTCAACACAACTTTAAAACTGAGAAAAGAATGGAAATAAAGGTGTAGCAAATGAGCAATAAGTAGCATAAGGAATTTTAAACTGCATTTAACCTTTGCAACAGTACTTGGCTTTGTGCTACCTGCACAAAGCGAACATTACCATACTTGAGACACGGCAAACCATGGGTTAAACTGACTGCAGACAAAATGCTGAGCTTCTTCTGTGGTAAGTGGACATGGTCTAAGTGTAAGGCATCCTGACATAGGAAATAACATCTGTTATTTTCATATATCAGGACAATTCATCATGATTTAGTGTTTATTTCATTGCACTACAACACTACTTACAATGCTGCTTCCTCATATCAACCTTCCAGGGAAAGATCTAGATTGTGCTGGCAATCAGACTAAGGCACACATGAAAGTCAAAGGATTAGGAATTGAGTTGAAGCTCTGATCATGAGCTAATTACACTGACTCTTTGCTCTTTCTGAAAGGCTACGACTGCAGTTAGCATAATGTCACGCTTGTGAGGTAGCCCATGTCAGGTCAAGATAAAATGTTTTATTACACATGTGTTTATCTTTGCAGGATTTCCATAGAGTAAAAAAAGACATGAGGTCAATCGAGAGGTTGATCGCATTTTCTGATATCTCTCTCGGCTATCTGACCGAGCCATTATTCCTGAGGTGAGATGACTCAGAGCATCATTCAAGACAAAACAGCTGGGGAGCACACAATCCCACATGACCACTCTCCACAGATATTACCTGCCAGTCTTACTCTATGACAGAAGAGCAGCTTTATAAAGGCTGGCTACCTGGCAAATGTGGAAAACATACACTTATGCCAGTTTATTTTGGCAACCATATATGTTTATAATGTATGTTAATTGAATTTTTTACATAGGACTTTTGATACACTTGATAATCTTGGAACAATTTAGATCAGTAATTCTCCCAGTATCAGAAAATAAAGTGATTTACACTTACAAAAATTATATTCATGTTTCAAAACAAGACACTCCAGAGTGATTTAAAAAACACAGAGCGCCACTTCTCCATCTGAGTTGCCCAAAACATTTCCCTGTGCATCCCCAACTTTACTTCGATTGAAACAACACAAAAATTGAGGGCAACAGGTCTCCACTTATTGAGCTGCATTTTCTCAGGCAGCAGTAACAATCAAAAAGTAAAATGCACTGAAAGGGAGGGTCATTGTTTTACAAGCATATGCCACTTTATGGAAAGTAATTCTACCACACCGTTGTCTTGAATCATCTGATTTTTTTTCACGTGGCAGAGGAGCTCTTTTTTTATTACTATTCTTGGAAGTGCTATTAGGAAAAATAAGTCTTTGAAATGTTGGTGACAGTCATGAGAGTTGTTACCATTTTTACAGTACATCATGTGTGACTACATTGGTGGCAAGATTTCTATATGAATTCATTGGAAAGAGTCCTGTCTTTTCCTGACAGTGAGCTTATCAAATTATTTGCCTTAGGCTATAAACGTAACAGAGTTTACAAGCTTGCTTTCTTGTGGAGACGCATCACCTAAATTAGTAAAATGTACAGATACTTTTCATTTGACAGTTTGACTGCAAACTTGCAAAGTTTTGTCTTATTTGCTGTTGTTTATTTCACAATTGTGATATTTGTTGTGGGCTGTTAAGGATGCTTGGTGTAAATGCAGTACTTTGCACAGCTCAGCTGTCTGTCACATCACGGCTGTGTGAAGTGTTTGATTCCCCATGGGGCCACCCATGCTAAAACTCACAATACAGCTACTATGAATAAAAGCATATATGAAAAGGCTGGTTTTACCTTAGGAACGGGCACCGTCCCATAGCACACACAAACACAGGACAACTGAAAAGCTTCCCCAATACAAACAGACAAACATGGGACAACAAGAGGATGCCACACATGCACGTGGATCCTCATACTGAGGACAGTGACACAAACACTCTATCACACTGACAACCAAACCCATGAGACGCAGGTACTTTAACACAGGTGTGAACAGCATCTTCTTGCTGCTCTCCTCCCCATCCTGCAAACCTTACCCGGTGGGATGGTAAACCCAGGGGGCAGCTGAATGGTCGTCTGCTGCTGAGGTGGTCTGACAATCAGCTGGGGGGCTACGATCCTTTGAGGTGCTGTAAGTCCAGGACGGGGTTGAGTCTGTGCGGAGGTGGCCACAGCAGGAGTTGGAGAGGGGGCTGTGGGCCTGACCATGCTAATAGTGGTGGTCACTGATGTAGTTTGACCAGTAGCACATACTGAACTTGCTGCCACCCCTGTAACACAGGCAGCAGCTGTTGCAGAGCTCATAGGCTGGGTTACTGTTGTGGTGGTTGTAGCTGCTGCTGTAGTAGTTGTTGGTGGTGGTGTGACAACAGAAGGCGCAGAGGAAACAGTGTTTATTACAGAGTTGACACTACCAGACTGGCTTGACATTACAATTTTGGACTGACAATCGTCTGTTTTGGAAGCCCCAGTTTCTGTGACCGTTTTGCTGTGGTTCCCCTGTGGAGCTGAGGAGGTGATGGGTCCTATGCGAGCGCCCTGCTGGACCAAGGCCGACACACTGGTCCCGTTGCCGTTCTGGGCTATGCTCGCTACAATATGACTCGGGAGTCTATGCAAAGCAATGGTAGGAGTCCCCCGGTCGAGAGCAATAGCCGACTGACCTAAAGGGAGGTTAGCGTTTGATAGGGTGAAAGTCGAAGTGTTAATAGAGGAGGTCACCGGTCGAGTAGAGTTCGGTGTGGCTGCACTGATATCCACAGAGCTAACGTTTTCCGCCACCACTGTGTTGCTGTTCCTTCTCGTCGTTACAGCTGCGCCGTTCAAACTCTTTATCCGAGCCGAAGCGCTCCTCCGTGGGGTGCTTATGCGTTTCCTCGGTGGGTTAGCTTCCGTCGACGTCTCACCTGTGCCCGGGCAAACCTTACACCCCCGGCTGGATGTGGTGCTGATGCTGGCTGGCGTAGATGCCAAAGTTGACACACCAGATGCAGTCAGTGTTGTGATGGATGCTCCATGTGATAGCGAGCCGCTGCTAGTGGCGTTCACACAGGCAGCCGAAGTGGTGGAGGGCTCGCCAAAAGCAGGGGTACAGCCCAGAGACGGAGATGTGACAGTTTTATCCAGGCTAACGTCTTTAGAGTTGATCTCCTGGCGCATCTCAGGTTTATTACGCCGTCCTTGTTGTTGTTGTTCTAGTGTTGTGGTGCCCACTGGAGCTGGTAGCGTTTTTCCTAAGTGATGGTTAGCGGGGGGCACTGAGCCAGCGCCTCCGTTTTCGTCTGCTTTTCCTGCTGTGTTGCTTTGGCCAGCAAGCTGTGACTCCAATGAGCCCACTAGGTCGCTCACAGCTTTTTCATCCACCTCTGAAAAGAGCATATCTTCCAGGGGGTCGGAGGCGCCCGCCATCTCTGATCACAGATAGCTGTCTTATATTTTTTTTCACAGTGCGCCTGCGTGTTACTAGGCATTGTGGGAATGAATCTGACGTCATTAGAGGAGGGGTGGGGGGGCATCCCGCATCCTAGTTGTATATTTTTCGTATTTCTCCTCCCAAATATGTTTTATCTGGAATAATATGCACAGTATGTTCAAATATAAATCCTTATCCTTTTTAATAAAAACGGTTTAACAATAATATAATTCTAGGAAACCAATTAATTACCTTTAATGGACTGTTTGAGCTTCTCTGAATTCCTCAATACTTTTGGCATTCCTGTTATCCCAAAGGGGATTGCCACTGTTATGGATGCTATTCCTTCTGGAATTCTGATTATTCTAGGAGAGGCAGAAAGACCAGTTTTGTTAACCAAAACACAACCCGAGGGCAACTTCAGTGGGTGAAATCTGCCTGACTTCTACCTTATGTAATGGGATAATAACAGTAACATATGTTCATCATTTCAAAAAGATGTTGTTAGTATTTCTGCTTTTGTACCATATTCTTCTAGATATGTTGATAATTTCAACTGGAAAAATATTTGGAATCTTCCATACAAATATCTCCTTACCAACACTGTAAGGGAAGTGTACTTCAAAATCACACGTATTATCCTGCAAGCCATTATCTTCTTAGATTAAAGAAAGACATTTGTGTTATCTGTTCATTTTGTGAAATGTATCCAGAAGCAATGCTGCATCTGTTTTGGCAATGTCCCTCCACTTAGCAGCTTTGGAAAGATGTATCCCATTATATTGTTCACAGCATCGACTTTGAATTTTCTCTTTACAGGGAAAATGTACTGTTTGGTATCTTCAATAACACTATTAGAAAACTGAATGGATTACATATATAAAAACGATGTTCATTCTAGCAAAGTATCATATTCATAAATCAAAATTTAGCCATTCTAAATCTTTAAAAGTACCTTTGTGTTACGTAACGATCGCAACGTAGGCAATTAGGCATTCATGATATATTTTCGAGACGAATAAGATTCAATTTTTAAAATGAAAACCGTGCAATTTAATGTCAAAAGCAAATTGTGCGGTAAAAATACATATTCTACATTTAAAAATGTATTATCTGGCAATATGGGGGCAGGGTGGAGAGAGGCGGTCTCGTGTAATCTCGCGATATGCTAAAACGGCCGAATCTTAAACCTCCGTTAAGCACCCTATGATTAATAATTAATTGACTATTTTTTGTCATCGAAAAATTAATCATAAAAGTGAACTAAACTACACGTGCGGTCTTGGTTTTACCGAGCGCAACATGTTTTTGGTTATATTGCTACCGTAAAGCGGAGAATTGGGAGGAAAAGGATGTAACTTCAGAGAAATGAGGCGCAGCCTTTCTCCCAACATCCTCAGCGGCAGGCGAAGGAAAATGAAAACGGCCATGTCGTGGTAGAAATCACTCCTGAGACGAGCGAAGCTTATTCACGGCGTAACTTACCAACTAATGTAATGTAGTTTTGAAACTACAGCTCTGAAAGAAACACACTTGACCTCTCGTTTGACAGAAACAGATTCCGCGGAAATAAGTGCGTTATCATAAAAGAGGACAAACATGAGCGGAGGAGGGACGCCGTATATTGGCAGCAAAATTAGCCTAATCTCCAAGGCCGAGATTCGCTATGAAGGAATTTTGTACACAATTGATACTGAAAACTCGACAGTAGCTCTTGCTAAAGGTAAGTTAAGTAACCAAGAGGTAAACTACAGAGTTCAAAATTGTTATAATATAGCTTACAAAGGTGTTTAGCGATGGAAAGCGGTAATTAATTTCAGCGCAGTTAGCTGTGTTAGCTAGCTTAGTAGCCAACTAATAGCTAAGTGGTGCTGTAGTTAACACTCTGCGTCCTTTGTTTACCTTGTTTGGGCTTACGTTAAATATACAGCCCTTCCTGCTGAGTCCTAAATAGCATACCGTATCGAAAGTTAATCCCTTGTTACTATAAAATATCCCTCGGTAAAGTTTTATTTACGAGTTAGCATCTAAATTGTATATTACGTCTTTATCCTGAACGTCTGTGAAGTGAACTTAGATAAAGATCCCACACTTTCCTACACAGACGGTAACTTATTATGTGAAGCGTATAGAAATCCTACAGATTTAAAAAAAAAAAAAAAAAAAAAATACCAGTCATATAGTTGATTAAAGCAATAGTTGATTCTTTAAAAGCCACTTGGTGTGATTATTTGGTTACTTTTTATTATTGGGAACCCATTTGGCCATTGAAACCAAATGGAGGAAAAAAAAATCTATCGTTAACTTCTACTAAGTTACCTCTGGCTCACTCACAGTTCCTTGTGTGTGTCTGTGTAAGGAAGGTGTTTGTCTAAGTAAAGTTATGAACACTTAAGTGACTTCCTATCATATAATTAAACAATAAAATTGTGCATCTTTATTTGTAGTTCTGAATGGTACACTTAGACAATATGCTTTAAAAGTGGCAGTATTGCCCAGTGCAAGGATCTACACAGGAAGCATATCTACCAAGCCTCAGTAAATATGTTAATAGAGGAGAGTCTTTTGAATTATCCTGTGATTTTCTCCAACAGTTCGCTCTTTCGGCACTGAGGACCGGCCCACTGACAGGCCTGTTCCACCTCGGGAAGAAGTGTTTGAGTACATCATCTTCAGAGGAAGTGATATAAAAGACCTTACAGTTTGTGAGCCACCCAAGGCTGCCAGCTCCCTGCCTCAGGACCCTGCTATTGTTCAAGTAAGTTTATGTATATGCATTCTTGTACACTAAAATGGGTGTATGTATAGCAGTTTGTCACATTTTCTGTATATTTTCTGTATAAGTCATAGGAAGGCTTAAATATTTTTCACATAACTTCTCTGGGGTTAATACACTGTGCATGCTGGCTCACTGTCATTCTGTCATGGCTTACTGGGAAGCTTGGTTAAAAGAGGCTCGTCACTTACAGTTATTAGTAACACCTGTGATGACAACTCAAATTGTCTGCTGTGTAAAAGGGGTGTTCTTTCAGTTTGCCATGTCCATGAACTTTCCCAAATAGGTTCAGTGTTATTGATCAAACTTTAAAAGTTGTGCAGAAACATGCAGATGGGCAATATGGGTAAATTATTATTATTAGTATGATGTAATTTTTTTGTTAGAAAGATGGCTGCTGTTCAAAAAACATGCTGTCAAATAGTTAAGATCTTACACTGTTACTGATTTTCATAAAATTTGACCCTAATCCACATTATTTCAATTTGAGAATGTTGTCAAAATACTATTGTTAAATTATCACCTGCTCGAGCTTAAGGAGACCTTTTTAAATGGCATACATTTTGAGTTGTCAGAGCAGGAAAGGCACAGGTGTATCTAATGATGTCAATTATGGCTTCATCTCGTTAAAGTCTACTAGTAAACCAGCGTGTTAGAGACAAGGCTTTGAAACTGGCTCACCTAAATAAAATTCACCTATCATTAATTAATGTTATTATATACACATGTGCTTTTCATGTAATGATGAAACAGTTAGTACATAAAAAATTAAAGCAAGATAAGAAATACGTTTGGACCATAGCCAGTCACAGTTTAGCTCTTAAACTGCATGTAAAGTAAATATAAATTTCACTTTGCACACATCAGTTTGAACAAAAACATAGTTCCACAACAGAGTCTAGATTCTATTGGTCCAAACAAATGTTAAATAGATAATAAATAAATAAATAAATAAATAAAAAGTTTGCAGACACTGAGTACTTGAACACTTGCCCTGAACAGAGAAGTTGGTCTTCTACTGAGACCAAAGTAGTATCATAAGGTGGTCAAATGATAATATAACAATAATAAACACCTCAATCTCCATGTGTCAAAATGTTTTAAATTCAAAACCTTCCATTTACAGCTGATACCTTTTGTCTATCATTTCTGATTTCATGGTGTCAATCAAAATGTCTTTTATGTCAGTGAGGCTCACTGAAGTTTTTTTTTTTTTTTTCTTCTTCATTAGGTTTATTATTATTATTACAGTTATTTTTTAGGATTACACATTGATGTCTTGAGGATGATGACTTTATCTGTTTCAGTTGTATGACATGAATGGATAATAAATGTTAATTATCCTACATGAACCACATTTGAATATGTGTGATAGTGTGGTTTTTGACAGGTGTTGTTATGGTTTTTCATTTGCATGATTTTGTATGTGGTTTGTTTTTTCCTAGTCATCACTTGGATCCAGCAATGCTGCAGCAGCACCATCATTCCCGTCGGCTAGTTCCTATGCTCCACTCAGCAGGACCTCTGTCCCACCATACAGCCAGTTTGGTGTTACACCCCTTGCAGCTCAGCAGTTTGGATCTGCTGGAGCGGGAGGTATGGAGTCGTTCTTGTTGGAAATAAATGTCTAACTACACTAACTTTGTGGATTCACAGGATGCGCTATAATGGAGAGCTGTGAAAATGTTTCCTCTCTGTACATGATTATATGATTTTATTTATTTATTTATTTTTGTGACATAATTAAAGGCAACAGATTGTTAAGGGGGATTATTGCCTGTTTCAAATAACTGTGCAGACAAGTCAATTTTTGTACTTGTTGTACTGGTTAGAAGCTCTAGAATAGTTTTTTGTATTTATTGCAATGATTTGTTTCAACACTATCTAATGACTACTCAATCAATTGAGAAATTTTCAAACAAGCCCTGTAAGCAAAGCATCTGATTCTTAGATATATTTGGAGCAACACCCGACTCCCGCTGATTTGCATATAGAGTGCAGCTGCATGTCATTTTTCAGTATCCTGCTGTTCACTTGATCTCTTGTGTGCTTAAGTGGGATTAGTGAAGATGATTAAACAACACATTTCTGATTAACTGTTCTGCTGAATCTTGGAAATTTTAAGGTGCTTAAAGGAGGAGACATTGACAGCTGCATATGCCATGGATTGTCTTACTAAATATGTAAATTCCATTTCTGTCTTTTTTGTCATACTGTGACATTGCTTTGCAAATACGTTGAGCCAGAATTGCATTTATTAAATATTAAGTGTCAGTGTCGTCCGTTGACAATGTAATGGAAGAACCTTTGTGGTCAGAGTTACAGTTAATACCAGGTGTTTTGCCGCATTCACCATATTGTATGTCATATTGTATCCGTCAATGTCAGGTGTATACCCCAAATTGTCCACGCTCCTGTTGGGTGCTGCAAGACAAACTACGCTGCCCAGGCTTTTAGGAAAATGATATAATTTAAATTTTACTTTGTTGTTGTCTGCAGGGCGCGCCAGTCCCCAGCTGGATTCTTTAACAAAAAGTCCCCCTCTGGAGCAGACAGTGCAAACCCCACCATCAGCTGCCCCAGCACCACCTGCGCCTGTAGGACAGAGGAGTCAGACGGTGGTGGCACCTCCCAGACCCACCAGCACTGCGGCTGGCAGCCAGAAGCCCCCAGACCTCCTGGAGCAGAGAAAAGGTGAGAATACCTGCTAGACTTGTAATGGTTAATTTCTTCAAAAGGTAAAAGTTTGCTAAATCTATGGTGAATTGTGTTTGTTACTGATCAGCTCCTGAGGTCCAGAAGGTGTCGCAGCCAGATATTGAACATGGTGCTCTTGAAAATCGCGATCCCAACAAGCGTCAAGCTGGTAAGTAGCTCTACACCTTTAATTAATCATACCCAGTAACACATTTAATTACATGTTCTAAAATATTTGCTTTCATTATTTGTATTATTAGTAGTTATTTTAACCTCAGGTATCTACAGTGCAATCAAAATGTATTTGGACAGTGATATGTTTTTTCACTTTTCTGTCTCTGTGGTCTAACACATTGGATTGAATGTGATTAAACATTGAGGTTAAATAAAATGGCATTGTTGGATTTCATTTTCCCCCTGTCGTTTCTCAGCTGCTGCTCAGCCCACCCGCCGTGGCCGTGGAAGAGGAAACCGCAGCAGAGGCAAAGTGAATGTGCGTAGAGATGGTGCCATGAAGTTTGAAGAAGACTTTGACTTTGAGACTGCCAACGCCCAGTTCAACAAAGATGAGATTGACAAAGAGCTCCAGAACAAGCTGAAACTGAAAGGTACGGCTTCAACACACTTCAACCACAGGAAACCTGCCAGAACGTTAAAGGGAAAAATGCCTGTCTGCATCATGTACATTTGCTCAGCCTGATATTTTCTCATGATAAGACACTGACACCAGCTATAAATTAAAAACAAGGGCAGAAAATGTATCATAAGTTCCACTGGCCTCATGGTGTAAAACACAGATGCACTGGTTGAGACAGTACATGTGTTACTGGTGCAGTTATTGGTATATCGAAAGAGCAAGACAGTTTGAATTTTGTTCATCATATCACCGTTTTTGCCAGCGAAACCCAAGAAAACATTTTAGCAACCAGAAGTAAATCTGTGGTAGAAGTAAAACGTTTGGGATACAGTGCTGAGATACACAGTAATATACTAGAGTTTTGGCATCTTCAGTCTAGATGCCTGTAGCCATACGGCTTTACAAATCCCAGCATCACTTTAAGGTCTTTTCCAGCCCAGATGATGGTGTTTTAACAGTGTTCAATGTTTTACAAAATTTCTTCCAACATGACCACAGATGACAAACCTGAAAAGGCACTTAATGGAGAAGAAGCTGCTGAATCAGAACATCCAGCCAATGAAGGGACCAATGAGGAGGAGGAGACTGTGATAAACACTTATTATGACAAGTCCAAGTCCTTCTTTGATAACCTGTCCTCGGATGATTTAAGGTACGTCAGTATGTACATTGTTTTTTAATTAAGCTAAATATATTCTGAGGAATTCAGATTATAACTACTAAAGTGGGAGTTATACTTGTGCGTCAGCTCTACGCAGAGTCTACGATGCGTGAGTATGTATATGTGTGCAGTGGTGTGTCTGTGTCACTCAAACACTAAGCGCCGGTTTCTGTCAAGTGCTGTAAAGTTTTTAGTTGATTCAAAACGCACCCAAAAACACACATTAAACATGGCTTCATAGCAACACTTTCAAACACAAGTACACAAATCAGCTTCACTACAGCTCGCGGCATTCACAGACAAAGCACTTGTCTTTTGCTGGACACATTTTCCCCACAAATACAGCATGCTAATGTTATTAGCACAAGCCTATGGCATTTTACATTGTATAGATTAGCCTAGTGGCTAGAGGACTTTTCCTCCGCTCATATAAAGCCAGGGACAACAGCAACATTTAACAATAGTAACGTTACAAAATTCGGCTCTATTACAACTCACAAGGTTCACTGACAAAAGAACTGTCTTACACTAAACACGTTTTCCAAAAAAAATACAACATGCTAATGTTATTAGCACAAGCCTATGACATTTTACATTGAAATAAATAAATAATAAACATGAAAAAATATTTTACGTTGTCTAAATTAGCCTAGCTCTGCTCATATGAAGCCAGAATAAATCACACACGAGACTTAAAATGCTATTTTTGTGGAGGCTTTATTGTCTTCACAATTTTTGATTTCTTATCTGTGAAGTTAAAGTCAATAAAAGCTTTGTCTCCACTGAGGGAAATGGTTTCAGCTGACAGAAATGACACAGAAGGTCTGCATTGCCACGACGTGTAGTTACATTTCTGGGGAGGTGCACGTCAGGCTACGGGATAGGGTATGGCATAGGCTCTATGTCGATGCAGAGCCTACGCTGTAGGTGCAGCGTAAGTATAAATCCTGCGTAATGCTTAAGACTGTGTTCAGACTTGATAGCACTGCTTCAAAACAAAGATGCAAGGGTCTATGTTGGTGCAGTTACCTATTGAAAAACATGAAATACAAACCAGGTGCTCTCATTGAAGGCTCATTTATCTCTTGATTTGATGCTTGCAGGTTAAACAGTAGTATCGGCACATTATTGGCCACTAGGTATGATCCTAAGTGGACATGTGTTTGCATGTGTGATTGGACTGCGCTGCAACAAAAGTTGAGTCAGGATCAACTTTATGCCAGATTACCCTGCAATCTTTTGCCGTAGTCTCCATGAGGGCTTTACCATAACAATTCAGGGGGTTTGTGGGACAGTGTTGCTGTCGGTCTGAACAGTGTCTGTGTGAAATGTTCTTTAACTCGCTGCATGACTTTATACAATGAACTTAAGCCTTAAAGGGACATTGTGTAACATTTTCAGTTGTTTATTGGCAAAAATTGATGTCTGCATTCATAAATATGTCATCACTGGTGTATTATTACCTCCACCAATAATCTGACTTATTCTCGTAAAAGGAGAATTTCGGATTTGCTTGTACATTGTGCGGGTAAGTCGTCTGTGGGGTTCCAAAACGTTTCACCATCTTGAGAATACATCCGCCAGCAAGGGACATACAGCCCCGCCTTCGGCATTTTCGTTGAGAGCCAGGCCAGCGCTGCGTGACTGAGGAGCTGAAGGAGAGGAGCAAGAGGCGCTTCACTACTACCCCGGCAAATTTGAAACAAAGTCCCACTCTTTGAGCATAATGCAGGATCATGCATATGCAGCATCATGGGAGACGGAATCCTCGTCGCCAAGAAAGCACAAATGGGAATAGAAAAGGCAACGTGACCGGTGAATTAAAAAAATGAGGGTCCACATCGGGGTAGCCTTTCCCAGGTGGAGAGAGCTGCTGAAGGAGAATGGTAATGCAATCGCCGGTCACGTTGCCTTTTTGACTCCCTTTTGCGCCTTCTTGGCGACGAGGATTCCGTCTCCCGTGATGCTGCATAATACATGATCCTGCATTATGCTCAAAGAGTGGGACTTTGTTATGCTGCAGTAGTGCCGGGGTAGTAGCGGCGCTGGCCGCTAACAGCGGCTAACAGCTGTTAGCGGCGCAGTGTTGCGAGGAGAGGGATGAGGTGTGTGAGGTTGAGCCACTTGTCAGTTGTCAAAGGACAAGACGTGATTGGTTTGTTAACATTTACACCCACCCCAACAGTCCTACGTTGTAAACACAGCCAGCATGGTGAGGAGGGGGTTTGTCAACTCACGTCACGTGTGTCTGTGTAGGAGCCTAAATGAATACTCCATGAAGTATCGGATGACATGGTTTCATCAACGTTATCATAGCTTTTTGGTACACAGCGACTACCGTTGTTGCAATACGCGTTTGAAACAGTGAGGCACTAGAGTTCACTATCCGTTTGAATGCAGTATATGATTTCAACGTTAGACGGGAGAAATCCCTACACACTGTGGCTTTAATGCATTTATTTAAACATGGAAATTATACTCTGTTAACACACTAAAAGATTTTTGTTTTTATCTCTTTCAGTAAAGGGGGTGACAGAGGATTTTCAAGGTTTGTCTCACACTTTATTAACTGTTGAGGGAGGCACCTCAGGTGAACGGGACCAAAGGTATTAAAGTTATAGTGAAAATGCACAGGAATACAAATACAAACACTTTTTGGATTTTGACTTTACATGATTACATGACTGTACAGATTGGGGTTTGTGTAAACTATAATACTATATAAAACTATGTACTCGTAACACTACATAACAAAGTACGCAGAGACACTGAGCATCGTTAGCTGTCAGTTGAGTGACCAACAAAATGTCACTGAATGTTAAACAAAAGTTCTGTGTTGATAAAGCTGCAACATTAGACTCACTTTTTATTGCAGAGAGAACTGAACCAGGTTTTTCATAGTGATACCCAATTTGTACTTTCTGATTGTAATTCTTTTTATCCTGAATATTGAGATACAGTCTGCATGATATGCTCAAATTGAGCGCGAAATTTACCGTAGTTTCCTGTGGTGCCTCCCTTAATGTCACATTTTTGTTGAGGTATGTTTGTTAGCCAACAAGATGGGTGCTGATGCGGCTTTGTGTTTGTGTCAGGGATCGAAGGCCGACCTGGGCAGAAGAGAGAAGAATGAATTCTGAGACATTCGGCATCCCTCTGAGACACAATCGAGGAAGAGGAGGTTTCCGCGGCCGAGGCTTCATGGGACCCCGCGGAGGCCGAGGGCGACCGCTGAGCAGAGGTTCCTTCGGGCCACCCCGGGGTCCTCCGCCTGGTTTCAGAGGCGGATTCAGAGGTGGCAGAGGAGGCCGGGATTTCTCTGATTTTGAATACAGGGTAAATCCATTAGCTTTGTGACCGCAGATATCACAGAAGTATTGTTAAAGTTCAGAATGTTGAAAAAAGAGAACATCTATGGTTGTTCTAAATTTTTGTGTTTTTTTTTTTTTTTTCCCCAGAAGGACAACAAGGTGGCTGCGTAGTACTGCTGCGACGGATCCTTGAAGAGTCGTCGCCCCTCGTTATGAAATGGTTCCTGTTGAAGAAATGATTTGGTCTCAATATTTTGACAGAAAGAATGAAGACATCCTCTCAGTCACCAGCAGGCTGCTTTACATCAGGGGCGTGAGAGTGCAGCTTCCTTTTCTCCACTTTGGGAATTAGGCTTTTTGTTTTTTGGCCCTGACATTTAGTTTGACAAACAGTCACCAGACGGACAAGAGTGTGTGTAAATACCTTGCTTTGGAGTAAGTCTGTATTTTTGCATCAACCGAGTTCATTTCTTACCGAAGTCGTCTTTGATATTGAAAGCTGTATGCAGAAAGCCCACTGATACTGTGAGTGGATCACGGTTCATGTGATCGATAGCTTTATTTTTTATTTTCATTCAGTGTTTGATCTTTTGATGTATGTCGGCACCAAAATCCACTTCAATGCCCGTTGCACCGTTTTTTTCTCTGCTCACACTTAGTTTGGTTGCCATGTGTTCAGTATTTCAGTATTTTTACCCAGTTTGCAGGATTTGTTTTTTGTGTTTTTTGGGACATGCATTCATTCTCAATGAAGTAGTGAGTTTAAGCCAGCTGAAAGAAATAAAATCTGAACTGAATATTTTTATGAATGTATATCTAGCTCATCTTCAACTTAGTGTGCCCCTGCAAAATGTGGCTTATCAGTCAGACTCATTTGTAGTTTTTAGCAATGTGCGTTCAGTATTTAGAATTGCGTAGATCATACTTTGTTCCCCAAACCTCCCACGCCAGATGAGTTATGTTTCTGCTTTATGTTTGTGGCTGGAGCTGTCCAGGCAGCCTAATGCAGGCAATGAGATAGGAACCAGCCATTTGACTGATATACGGGGTTCACAGCATTAGCTTTAGAGCATTTGTCGACTTTAGATTTGTTTTGTTGAGCGGGTCTGTTTTTATATCGTTGACTAAAAAAAGAGCATTCCCGTGATTTGTCTGTGAAAGAGGAACATCCATTAGTATTATTGCCTTTAGACATTCTTAGGAAAGGAGAGCCTTGAGTGTTTTCAGTTCTGTAGTCACAATGACCTTGAACAAGTTGGATTTGGGTTTTTCAACAAAAAAAAAATGCTCCGCTATTTTGCCAAAAAGAATATGTGAGCACTTGGTTGGGATGAGGTCATTGTTGGTCTAAAAGTACATGTTTTCTCAGTTTAGTACCTGTTCTATCTAATCTAATCTACCTTATATGTCCAACACACACTGAGCCATCTGCTAACGCATGTTCTGTTTGTTATCAGCGTCCTTTGAATCGTCTTACAGTTGTGTCATAGTTTTTTACTGTCGGCTGTTTCCACTGCAAAACTGTGCTGCAGTTTTGTACGGATTGTTTACTGAAAATGGGAAATCTCGTCAATGATTGGATGATGTCACAAAATGTATGTTCAAGGTTTCTGGTAGGTATCAGCCCTCTGACAAGTTTGTAGCTCCTCTTGTTTCATTGTTGTCGATGGATCATTCTCCGGAGTGACATTTTTTTTTTATTTTTTTTTTATAACCGACTTGTGAACAAAGGGACGTGGCCTGGATGTGGTGCCAGTGTGATGATGAGGGGGAGGGGAGGGCAGGTTTTTTTTTCTTTCTGGCTCTGATTTGTTAGTACTTTAGGGAGTGCCTTCAGAGTGGTGAATTCTTACAGCTCTCCCTTTAACGTAAAGGTTGACACAAGTATTAATAGCACTACAGGGTGAGACTAGATCCTTCTCAGTAGCTGCGGTTGTTTAGAACAAAGCAGCCCAGTTGGAAACGTGCTGTTTGACTGGACACTCTTGCACAGGTTGCTGATCACTGCATGATAGCCGTAGGAACCATCACTTCATATGGGCTTTCGCAATAACCAGCAGGCTTGAATTTGAGACAAAAAGTATTACTGAACTATTACAAACTGACATGTTTTCATATGTTTGTTACTCCTTCCAGTCACTGGAATTGTAAACCAGGAATTGTTTTCATGAGAATATCAGCAAAATTGAGTTTTTACTTAAAATAAAGAGTTGTACAATATCCGTGTGTCTGATATTTTATTTTTAATCCACAGTCCTGAATTTTCACAGTGATGCTACATCTACAATGTGTGTCTGTCCTTCAAATAATATCATGCGTGCTAAATCAAAGGAACGCAATATTTTCATAACTTCCCCTGATTTGGTGTTTTTGTCAAGATTCAAGTATGCAGTACAATTTGAAAGTAGTTCGGAGAATTAAAGGATGAAATTTGTGTTATGAGAAGGTGGTCGATAAATGTTCAGCAGCAGAAAGTGTCTTGCTCATTTTTTAATTGCAAGATATTCAAATGCAGTAAATGTTGCAAAGGGTATATTTTTGCAACTTGTGTTTTCTGCATAGATAGAAGCTCGCCCGCCTCCTTTCTATCCTGTCCTGATGTCCAGGAGGGGGCGATGGTGAGTGTGATTGTGGATGGCAGAGTAGTGAGACATCTTCCTGTGACTCAAACATTGAAACCTTAGAACATCTTTTTTTTCTCTTGTAATTTGAGACTTTATATGGTAATAAAACACAACAATAGGACGGGTGTTTATTATTACAATAGCTCTACCAGAGGGCGAAATTTGTATAGACACCACCTGAGTTAGTGAACTCTAAGGATTTTAACAGATTTTAATAATGAAAAGTTAAAAACATTTGTAAGTTTTATTTTATTTGTTAAAAAAAATGTCCATCACATGTCATAACAGAATCATTATTTTTTTCTTTTATTGAACAAAATTAATTTACAAACAAGGCAGAATCCTTAACCACAAAAAAGCACATAATATACACGGCACATAAGGACAGAAAGATAACTTAAATGATATAAAATATGATAACATAAATCAAAATAAAAGGTAAATTAAAATCAATTGTAGTATGCACTCTTCCATAGTTACTCGAGAGGTCCTCAAATAGTTTATGCTCCTCATAAGCTCTGCAGAGACTTTTCTTATTGTCATTTCATTAGTCTTAAAGCACTGAGAAGTATCAGAATGTTTAATATCAGGTCACTCTCACTGTCCTTCATATTGATATCAAACACAATATTTTATCTTGTGAGAGGAGCAAGTAGTAGGATCTTAGTCCTGCACATCCTCCCATAGTGTCTAAGAGTATGTAGTGAAAAAACGGATCAGAACAGTTTCAGTTTCAGTGTCACAACAGTTGCAGTTCTCATGATCAACATTAAATCTCAGTCTCAGCAGTTCATCGTTATCAGATGGATAAATAGTACAATTAGGTTAACTTTTATTTGTCTTTGGGGAAACATAACTTTACTTTTTTGTTCAGGGTTGCTAGACTGCAGCTCTCCACAAGGTGGCGTTCGTACAACAAAATGACACGACCGTCAATCAATAGAGTCGAAGAAGAAGAAGAAGACGGAAGGACCGTAGAAGAAGAAACGTTTCGTCGCAAAAAACAAATTATAAACAAACTGTGACTACACGACGATGTCGATAGTCTTCGTGCCTAAGAAACTACGAGGAAAGGCGAAAATTAACCAAGAAACAATACAGAGGGTGAGACACAAGCGACAAACATTTATTGAAGCAGCTAACTAGCTGTTAGCCTTTTCCCGGTACAACACCCTACGGTGTTAGCTTTAGCATGTAGCCGCTAGCTAGTAACTTCACTACATTATCAATATATTAACTCTGGTTACACCCAAACAGACTGCGTGCAAGCAGTTTCTAATGATGGCTAATGCCTGCTAAAACCAACACATTAGCTAGCGTTATCGCGTGTTTTACAGTTGGTTTATCTTCTGTTTTATCTCTCGTAGTTGCTGGATGAAAACGACCAATTGATTAGATGCATCACTGAATACATGCAGAAGGGACGAGCAGTGGAGTGTGTACAGTAAGTCAAAACTATCCTCAGTGCCCTGTTGCCAATTAGCCGTTTAGGTTTATGCTTAATGATTATGTAGCGTTAGCGGTTAGCTCAGTAGTGCAGCATGTGTCTCTGCACACTGCTGAGTTGTGTGTGTACACAGGTGCGCGTCTCATTTCTAGTGGGTTCTTCAGCTGCTGTTTTTTTCTTCAACAGATACCAACAGATCCTGCACCGCAACATCGTCTACTTGGCAACCATAGCTGATGCCAGCCCAGACAACATGCCTTCTTCTTCAAATGTAAGTACACATCGCACGATTCACTAATAAATACTGCTGTAATGATGCTGTGTGTAATACTGTTATTGTTTCTGTTTCCAGTCTACATCAGATGAAACATCAGCCTCAACACCAGCTGTGAATGGACATGAAAGGACGTGACAATGGGGTGTCAACTATTTGTTATCAGTGCTGTTAAAAATGATTTTACTTACCAGGAAAATGTAACAATTATTTGTTTCAGCAATGTAACTCACTCTAGGCTCACTGGTGTTTTAGATCAGTGATGCTATATTGAATGTACATGTGGAACAATACTGTGAATTCACAATGTATTTTTTTTAAATTCAGAGTTGTACATTAAACATTTGTATTTATTAAAGCTGTTGTTGGTGTCAGTTTTTGAAATCACTCAGTTCAGAGACATTTTATCAGTGCACAGAGTGCTCAAACATATTAAGTGTTTCCAGCAGGAGTTGAGGACAGAAAAGTGAGTGACTTGTCAGCAGAAAACTACGACGACAAGGTTTCGAATTGCTAGTCTTTTTTTATTCATTTTTTGCATTGCTGGTACACTTGGAAAGATTCAGTTGCCAGCTCAAGAGAACAATAAGCAACATAAGCCAAGCAGTCCCCCTTCATATCTTCTATCAGGGCAACATGTTTTTATTATAATTTTTTTTTTTTTTTTTCATTTTGTAGAAGCCACTAGTAAACCATTTGACACAGCTGAGAAGCTTACAGTTACAGTCCAAGGTCTGTAATGATGTCTTTAAAAAAGGCTGCAACAGTTAGGGAGATAACACAGACAAAAAGCAACAAACCCTATATCTTGATTGTGCAAAGCACATTAACTATAAAAAGATATATATTTATATGTATATACAGCAAACAATTCTCTGTAAACATGTTAAGTATGTTAGTTTTCTGAAAACATGGTGTCATTTCATAAATACAGGCAACATTGGCATCCGCAAACATCACAAAAAGATAACATTCTGGGCTTTTAAATACAGCCCATTGCCATAGAAACCGAAGAAACAAGGGCTCGAAAACACCCTCATCACACAATGTTTTAGTGTTTAGCATGGCATATTTGGTAACCTTTATAGATAGATGGTGTAGTTCAACTCTGTAGGAAAAAATGTGCTTTTTCACATATTGGGAGGTGGAAAATAATGTTTTTATGTAATATGCCTACAAGAATACTAACATACAGTAATGGTATAACATGTAAGAAAATACAAAAATAAGATTAATACTGTCAATAATTGTACAAGAAAAATATTGTATTATTAAACAGAAGAAAAGTTAGGTGTATGGGAGTTAGTGTCAATCTGGAGCAAACAACTGCCAATTAGAGAGGAGGAAATGAACGCGCTTCTGGGTGTGGAGATGTTCCCGAACGCTTTCATCCAATAGGGTGTGTAACTTCACTGTTTTTCAGTAATCTCAGACCGCCTCTTATCTCTTCAGCACCATTCATCTTCTGAACAACGCTTTGGTTGGGAATAATATTCTGCAAGTGCTATCAATACCAACATGGCACATAGTTACTGCTATAATTCTTAACTCTGGTCAGTTGTTGAAAAAGTAGTGTATTTCTCTCAAATTACACCTCTGCAGTGACTTACTATATTTATGCTGAGCCTGCTCAAAGCCTCTTAATAAAAAGAACTAAATATTTATATTTCAACTTCAGTATTTTACAAGCTATGAAACAGTAGATGGTAGCTGTATTCTGAGTCATCTTGCGTGAGATTTGGCAGTTACAGCTATGTAGACACAGTATATTTAATATGGGCAAAATGAGAGCATTTCCAGCCCCTGCCCCCGTGTAATCCCCTCATTTACACACACACGTTCAGCTGCAGAAGCAAGTGGGTGACGGCCGTGCACGTCTCCAGCTCTTGTCTGAAGAGACGTCAGCTCGACAGACAGAGAAACAACCACTAGACTAACTGCTGCCAGCATGACACATGCACCTGTCGTAGTTAAAACATGGCAGTTCGAAAAACTTCAAAATACGTCTCCTTTTCAAATGGGGATGTTTGTCATGGAAAAATATAGATACAAAACATGTTGAGCCAGTGTGTATACTTAATTTTGCCTCTGAGGCTTTGAAATCTTCCAATTCAGTGGGTGTGGACTGTAATGGCTGCAGCTCGGCCCACTCAGTGGCTCATCTAACAGAGCTACAGGCCCTCGGTGGCACTTCACCGCGGACTCGCTCCACATTAGACTGTGATCAGTACTGGTGAAGGTAGGAGGGCCTGTGCTCGTGTTTGAGGGGGAAGGATTTAAAGCCCTTGGTCATGGGTTTGTGTTGTTGCTGCTGCTGCTGCTGCTGTTGTTGCTGCTGCTGCTGTTGCTGCTGCTGCTGGGTGAAGGGAAAACCAGAGGAGATTCCAGTGGAGGGGGAGCAGTCGCTGGCAGTGGACCACACAGGAGACTGCAGCATCTGCATGGAGTCGCTCCACTGGGAGGAAGGAGGGATGTTCATCTGGTACAAGGAAGAGCTGGGATTGGGCATGGTGTTTGTGTGGGTGGAGTGCTGCCATGGCGCTTTAGGAGGCCAGGTTTTAGTTTTGCTGTCCTGTGGAACACAGCGGACAGTGATCAGCAAAGTTGAACAGGTCAATAACCCATTAAAAAGTCACAACAAGATTTCACCAACACCATATCAATAAATGAAACATTTTCAGATTAAGATATGTGGGATATGCCGATATTATTCGGATTTTAATAGCATGTACATTTTCAATTTTTTTTGTGGTATTGGTAAAAACTTCTCCCAGAAAAAAATAATACCATTTAGAAACATGTTTTGAACACTAGTTAAAAGATCAGCTCTGTGCACAGTGCTCTAAATACTGAGGGGCTCATACTTTACCTGGTTATCATCGCTGATGTGATGGAGTGGTGGCGAGGGCAGGGTGCACACCTCTGGCTCACCACAGCTGTGTTTTCTGAGAACAGAGACATTCACAGTAAACCTCATTAGTACTTATTTCTCACATACAGTCGGGTCCAATCACTATTTAGTTTTGTGTTTGAGTGTGGAACATCAACCCCAGTAATCCAGTTAATCACAGTGTATGGTAATTATCAGCACAGCTTGAATTTTGCCTTCGACAGTTAAAGCTGGCTGACTGAAGGTGACCAGACAAATCCAAGGCAGTGAGTGAGTTTGGGACCTACCTCCTTTGTTTAACCGCCGCTACAAGGTCCGGTCCAGAAAACATAGAGAACAGACTGTCACCATTGGCTGAAGACGTCTCATCGCTGGAGCTGGCCGAGTCCCCCTGATTGGCTGACCAGCTGCTGTTTACAGCCTCCCTGAGGACACAACCAGAGGAAGGGGTTAGCTGTGTCAGCTTCAAATTTATTTGATGATGTCTAAACACCTTGATGACACAATTTAACACAAAAACCTGCAAGGTATAAAATTGTAAAACTTCTCTTCTATGTGTTGTGATGATTTGTAGGGTTAAAAGACATCTAGGCATCTACGTCTTGGTTATATTTAACTGTTGATTTGATGACTGTTTATCAATATACAGCACATTCTCTTGTTCCTATTTCAAGGCAGGCGCTGTTCTGAAGTGGTTGAAAAGTGAAATCCTTTTAATAAACTACAACATTATTGCACAAGATTTACAAGATGCCGCTCCCTGTTTACGTCTTAATCTCTCAGCACGCTGGTGATGTCTCACACTTGTGGGCTTAAGTAAATGGTAACAGTCATGAGTAACATGATAAATGCCTCACATATTGGCAGTGTCTGACACATTACAAATTTGTTCAAGACACTTCTCAACACAATTACACACTATGATGAAACTGAGCTTTAAATAACCCTGCCTACAGTTCAGCACTAAACTGCTGCCCAAAACAAATCCTGGAACGTGGCATCAGGGATTTCATACATGCCTCTGTGTCTGTTTATCTTGTTTATCATATTTTGAAAAAAACATGTCAGATGTGGAAAGGCAAGAATGAAAGAGACATATTGTAGAGCAGTGGTTCCCAACTGGTGGGTCGTGGTCAAACAGTGGGTTGCAAGTGACTTGCCAACTTGTCAAGTTTGTAAAAGTCACACTTTATTTTAAAAGTACAGTGAATTTCAAGCACAAAGCTTTTATTTTGAAGTGCTGTTTCCTGCTGTACAGTGAGTGACTAATGGATGGCTACTTGACAGAGACAGCAAACTAGCTCGACAACATAGCCAAACGCAAGTATGACACTGAATATATAAACCTGTGTGGAGCTTGAAATAATGACTAAGGAGAAATCTGGACCCCGTGGCTGGACCAGTTGGGAACCACTGCTGTAGAGGACACTGCTACATCTGCAAGTGTAACAGCCTTGACACACCAGGTTGAAGGTCAGCCATTGGTCAATGTCAGGCCTTTGTTGAGATTTGTCGCCCTAGTTTTTGCAGTGTGTCCTGCACTGTTGCCACTAGTTGGTCATTGTTGCCTGGTTTTTGGTCGATTCAGCATGTGAGGAAAGAAATGAGTGGCCAGTCAAGGGGGCGTGAGATCAAAATAAACTCATTCTATTAGGTAAGACAAATTTTTTTAGCCATTGAGCTCTTTAGTAGAAACATTTTGTAATTGTTTGTGTTATTGTTTGCTGGCGAAAGGTATATATCCTTTGTTCTTTCAACATTGGGTTGTGTTGTTAATGTGCTAAGTGGCCAACTCTTCAATCCGTCCTTTGGGTCTTCCACTTTCCCTTTTTGAATGATATATACAGAGTACCGTCACCTGCTGGTATGGAGAGTTATTTCCTTTTATTCAGGCACAGAATATACGTGCTTGACGACGTGAGGTGACGCAACAGTCAGCCTCGATCGCCACTAGTTTGGTGTGCACTCAAATGTCAAGATTTGGACCTGAATCTATCAACAGCACTACTAAATAGCCATATACATTGGTTTTCAACCGAAAAAAAGAAGTGGTTTGGGGGTTTAGGTACTCTTAAAGAATGAAAGCTGAAGAGATTGGTAGAAAACTATCTGCCTTTATAAACTACTCAGTATTGATTTGTTTTGTCTGCATTTAAAAAGGTGATACCGCAGGAAGACCTACATCAAGATGTACCCGCAACACATCATGGGTATCATCTAGGTTTTGCCAATGGCAGTACGATGCTGTGTTCAACTGTTTGACATTAATTCCATCTTTTCTTATTCTCCTTGTAGTCATGCCCATGTTAAAATGCCAGTTTGACTAATCTTGTTTAAACAACATGGATTATTTTGCTGTACAGCAGACAATCTGTGATAATGAAGATGTTGTGTACAGATACCTACCCTTCACTGTAGTACTCTGGGTGGGACCAGGTCCTGTGTTGCTCTTCAGGCATTGGCCAGTTGCTGCGCGTGTTGCTGGGGCGACGGATGTGCTGCACCTGCCGTTTCTGCTGCATGGCCTGACTGACGCCAGCGACATAACGTGCAAACTCCGGGTCCGAGCCAACTGCGCGTGGAAAGGGAGGATAAACACAGCTATGAGTTTCTGACACCCTCAGCTTTTCTCTTTCGCTCCCTGGAGCTCAATCCGTTTAGCCAGACTGTCTACCATAGCAGAAAAATCACAATAGCCGTAAGTCAACTCTGCACAATAGGCCTCGACTGCAATCAAAAGAGTCTGCTGCACTGTAAAAATAGCATCTGACACAGGCTAAATTCAGCATAAATTGTCAACTTACAGTCGCAGCTACATTTGGGGAAAACAGCTGCTCACTCTATCTGACCTACATTGATTATGTTTCTCAGATCAGGGTCCAACAGTGTCTGAAATCCTTTAGTGGTTACGGGATAGTATATTAATAGTATCACATACAAGATTTTACTCTACACTGACTGGCACCACAGCATGACACCTGTACTGCATAGTAATGACATTTAACATACTTCCTCATAAGATATCCACCATACTGACTGCACTGAATAAAGCCTAATAAATAAACATAATTTCAGTAGTCTGGCCTTCACTAATGTGACCATCCTGATTATTTCAGGGACATCATGCAACCCCACTGCTATTACACTGCTCCACTCGGATGTAATGATGTTGCCTTTTGTGTATGATAATAATCTTTGTATAGTAGTCCCTTTATGTTGTTACCAATGATGCCTGCAAACAAACGGTTCTTTTATGGGACTATGAAGATCTGAATTTAGATAAGTAACTTTTTATATGTCATCTGGATACACACTGCAGGCATCTTAATAATTTCAACTGGCTTGTATGGGTATTTAATTCAGGACACCCAACCCCTGCTTTAGTCTCCTGGTATAATGAATGACTCACTAATAACTGCATTGTAAGTCATAAAAACATTGCTATGCTGCTCCTCTGAAGGTTTTTTTTTTAAATAATGAAACAATGTTGTCAGCAAAGCTCCAGGCCTGCATCCCCTCACACTGCTGACATAACAGTCTGACTGAGGAGCATGGAAGGTCAACATCAACACTCCTGTTTGCACATCTCTTCATGACAAAAGAGATGACAGGCCACAAGTTGATGATTTTGTTTGCTAATAGCCAATGAAATTACCTTGTGTTAGCATTATTAGCAACAAGCAATTTTACATGACATTTGTTGTGTGCAATTGTCTGTGAAGAGGATGGAGATTTCTACAATGAATGAGCTGTCTGAAAAATGTATATTTGCCCTCCCCCTCCTGACTTGACAGTTTTAAAGAAGGCCAACTTACTGTGTCATCCTCAACATAAATGACATGTGATTGTGTTAATTACTCCATGCTCCTCTAATAAACCTACTGACTACTACCTACAGTCTTATTGTGATGTGTAAAATCCACATAGATACACCTTGTGGACATATAAAAGGGAGGTGGGTCTCACCTGCGGGGTCAAAAGGCAGCGTGTCTCCCAGGACTCCAAACACTCCTTCACTCTGGTCCCTGTTGGGCCAGGTGTTGTTGCGTGGACCCTGTGGCTTCTGACCCAGCATCTCTGACATGACGCTGTCCATGTAGGTGCTGACCAGGCCCAGACTGTACAGATCCGAGCTCAGATCCGGCAGTCCAGGAGAGCCCCACTGCCCAATTGGACCCAGGGGTGACAGCCCCGCTGGGGGGCCTTGCGGTGGAGGCTGTTGCCCAGAGGTGCCGAGCCACTTGCTTGCCACTCTTTGCTGTGGCAGAACCTGGGGAGGCGTCTGCTGGGGAGGAAGCTGAGGAGGAGGTGGCTGCTGCTGACTGATTGGTTGCAGGAGGTGCTGGTAGTACTGCAGGGCTTGTGGGGAGGGCTGTTGAGGTGGAGGAGCGGGCTGCTGCTGGGGCTGTTGCTGCTGCGGAGGAGGTGGCTGTGGTTGTGGCTGAGGCTGCTGCTTTTGCACCGATGGTGGAGGCTGGGGCTGAGGCTGGGGCTGAGCTTGGGGCTGTAGGGTACTGTGAGAGATAGATTGGGAAGTTGGCGGAGGTCCACTCGGGGGCTTGAGCTCAGCAGGGTTTGCAGACGCCACAGAGTTCCTCCTCTTCACCAAGGGCGAAGCCTGCTGTGATTTTACCATGTTGAATCCTGAGAGAAAGTCGATGACATCCTGCATCTCTTGGTCAGTCGGCAGGTTCATCCCCTGGTCCTCTAAGCCGTTGGCCAGCAGGCTTTGCTGGGTAGAATCTGGGGTGCAGGACAGGCTGCTCATCTGCAGGATGCTCTGTAGCCTCCCGTCACTGTGGCCCAGGCTCTTGGCCTTATCCTCAGAGCTACTGGTTGTCAGCATGCTGCGAGATGGGGTGCTTGGGATGGAGTAACTGCCCCCACTATTAGAGCTGGATGAGACTTTCTTGGTGAACTTGGAAGTCAGCTTGGATATTGTTTTGGGCAATCCACTGGAGGACTTGGAGCTGGTGCCTGGGGGCAGGTCTGCCTGAACACCATAGTCTGGGATCTCTCGCTGCAGCTGGATCTGAATAGTGGGCAAGGCTTGCTCTCTTTTGGAGAGAAAAGGAGGACAAGTAATTAATTATTTAATATTAAAAGTACGACATTAATCTGAATTCACTTATCTAAAGGTGCTTTCACACCTGTAGTTTGGTTCATTTGGTCCTGACCAAGGGGAAAAAATTAAACATCTTTGCATTTTAGTTCTGGGCTGGTCCATGTTCACACTGATTTTTGGTGATTGTCATCCTGCATCATCAGGACCCACATAGAAAAATCAAACTCCGATGACTGACTGAAGTTTATGCAGCACTTCATTGCTTCTATTTGTATATTTACGTTATCTGGTGTCACTTACGGTGTCATTATCAGCGTTATTACTATTTTCAGACAGCAAATCAACCAGCTGTTGAGACATGAGAAAGAGGCATCTTGTACAGTAATAATGTGGGACTTACATGTCACACACACTTTTTAATAGACTTAATGAGCTGTCAAAGCACACAGAGTAAGATACCAGCACAGCAGTTTTAACAGCTTTTGACAGATTAATCAGGGAGAATCCTTGCGCTCCCATGCTGACACAAATACATGTCACCATGGTTACCAAAGATTTATATATATATATATATATATAAAAATACATGGCTTTTACAGATCATTCATAAGATTGCTTCCGGAACAGTTCACTATCAGCGGATGGATTTGGTTAAGCTTTTGAAATCATGCTAAAAACTGTAGTTGGTTTGTTTTCACAACCCAAACAAGCCACACCACGAGTTCCGCCTGGAAGCAGCGGCGGAACCCTCCTTTTCAAGACACATTTCTCCGGTTGTTTGGTGTGCACCAGGGTCTGATTGACAGCTTTCACACTAGCCCAAATGAACCATACTGACTGGACAAACGCAACAGCGTTCTTTTTTTGTTAAGTGTGAAATAACTCTAAATCTCATCAGATAGTATACACATCAGACATCACCTGTATATGAAGCTACTTGTTAGAAAACTAAGTGGTTATTTATTAAGATTCAGCATTCACTCACTTTCTCTCCTTCCACCTGTTGATGTCAAACACCGCTGTGTAGAGCACGTCTACTAGACCAAGAGTCTTCTCCGGATCCAAGCTCCGCTGGAGCAAGGACATAGTGGCTGGGTCCTCCTTCAGACACCTGAAAACACACACACACACACACACACACACACACACACACACACACGCACACACGCGCACACGCACACACGCACGCACACGCGCACACACACACGCACACACACAACATGATGAGACAGGAACCTACAAATCCACACAATGTCTTGCGTACAAAAGCCCAGGTGCATTTGCTAAAGAAATGAATACTTGACACTGTACATTCATAAACAAGAAAAGAAGGGTAAAATAAAACCCAGACAGGCTCCTCTTTCAGCTCAGACTGGTGTAGTGTATTTATCATGGCCTGTTGCATCTCCACAACTTAGAAACACATCTCTTTACCTGGATGCTAATTCAAACTTCTCACACTGTCAAACCACAAATGACTTGAATGAGGTTGAAATGCTTTCACTTTTCTCAAATAACACATGACTTTCCCTGGTGTTAGATTTGCCAGGATCTGCTGTCAGAACTGCTCCAAGATAGTTACTGTAGCCAGCCCGACTATGAATGTGTGTATAAAACTGTATAAATATGGCAATAATTAAGGCACGAACACATCATAACTGTATTTTTATTGATTTGTATTGTATTATTTGTGAATGATCTGTAGATCTAAATGTAGGTCTGGATGAATTTAAATTTTCCAGAACCATTGTAAACCTCACTTGACACTACTTGACTCAGTCCAAACCACAAAGGCATCTGGATTTTCTAGTGTTAAATTCCAAGATGTTTACACTCCTGCTGCAGCTGCCAGACAGTCTTGATGAGCAGTGACTGTAAAATTCAGCACAGAGCATATAGAACGATGCTACAACTACATGAAAAAACATTACAATTTTAAGATGTGATAATGTCAGCACTGCGGTTTAAAAATATACTACCAACGTATGGTTAATGCAAATATGTTAACACAATATTACAAAGGGTGCTGAACAGCTTTATGTACTCAGTCCAGTATACCCAGTGTATTAACCAGAATCTCCATTCCTCTTCATTGTGTTATGAACATTAGATCATGACAGCGTCTGCTCTCTCTTACCTCCCATCTCTGTCTGTATTAGGGCTGGGTACCACCTAAAAAATGACGTTATCAGTACCAATACCAGTACCCTTAAAGTGATATTGATACCAGGATAGGACTTAATTTGAAACATTTTTTCCCTACTTCATTTGGTACCAATCATGTGAACAGAAGCCTTCAGTTGCGTAAAATGCCACCAGGTACCACAGGCATGTAGTACAGCCATACTGTTCAAAGTTTTGGTGGCATCTCAACACACTTAACTGCCAACACCGTCAAATACAATGTGCTCAACTTCCTGTATGGGTTATAGCTGCTGAGGTAGTGGGCCAATCACACATCGCACTGAATTAAAGAACACTTGGAGTGATTGACTGCAAGCAAAACCGTACAAATAGTCATTTTTCAACCATGGTACAAAAAAGATTGAATGCAGGTATCGTTTGACTGGAGAAGTTTCAATACCTTAAAAGGTATTATTGAGTATCAATACCCAGCCCTAGTCTGTATACATATGATTTACATATATAACTTGTCCGTTTACTTTTCTACACTTACATTCTGCTGTGTGCACAAAACCACATAATCCGATATTGGTGCTTGTAACTAGGACTGATAACAATCAAGACGTTTCATAGTTTGACATCAACGTCTTTACAAAGTGCCTTGATGAACTTACCACGTAGAGGGAACTTGGACCACCACTTTGGAACCCTCAAGAGTGATCTGGGGAGCATAGGCCTCCTTGTTCTCAATCTGAGCTGTATCAACAACCACCTGTTAGGACACACAAACACACCTACATCAGCATCTCCTGACAGGTAAGCTTCATTCACAGCCATATATTTTCTTAATGTGAATATTGCTTGTGCAAGAAATCCACAAATGTTTATATCATACTGTTGACTAATTTTCCAGTGTAATACAACTTAACAAAACGGACAGTCTTAAAAATAAAAATTTACCCTCTACAATATGTAAACCAGTCAGACTTTGCAGTTTTACCAGCCATGGAAACATGGAAAAACATGGCCACAAGTCAAAGGCTTTTCAATGGCGTCTGGCACCGAGTAGAGACACAGTTCAAGGTAAGGAAGCCCGATGCATTCAATCAGCCAGTGGCAACAAACAGGCTAGCCTTCCTGCCTGCTGCTACTCAAATTTATTTGAAAGTTCTTTGAAAGTGGCCTTGGCTCCTCGAGACCAACTCAGCTGGGTCACAAAGAGGGAGGGAAGGTAGGAGGAGTCTATTTCCTGTATTGCAGGAAGTTCTCCTATTGTTATTAAAAAGGCAGGTGTATCCTTAGAAACCCGGGGCTGCCCAAGTGAGAGAGCCATGCATACACGCAAACAGTCTGTCAGCGGTGTTGAAACACATATGACAAGGTCATTGGGGGCAGGAAGGAGGAGGAAATGCAGCAAAACAGACGAGGTCAACTTCTTGCTGGACTCGGAATGCCATGACTGGTAGGAAAAAGGGAGTCGCTGGTGAATAATGTTGCCGGGAGCGACAGCAGAGCAGAACTGGTGATTGTGAGTATTGAGTGAGTGTAAAAGACTTTAGGGATGAGAAAGACTGTGTGGGGTGAGGTATGACTAGCACATGACAGTGAATGTATGAGTATCAATATACAAGTGTTTTAAAAAGTGTGGGGAAGACAGTGTGTGATGGACGGTGTGTGTGTCCGTTCACGCTGCTGTGTGATCTATTCTGGGTTGAGTGGCTATAGGATCAGATAAGGAGCTAATGCAAAGCGCTCATCTATCATCCAGGGATTGTTTTACAGTCAGCACGGGGCTGGTACGGCTGGATGGGAACACTCCCTCAGCTTTACGCACAAAACAGGGCAGACCACACAGAGGAAATAAACACCGGAGCATAAACACACTGGTGTTGCTCTGTGGAAAGTCCTGCCGCTGACCCTCCCTCCCCGTGACTCTCCTTTTCAACAGGAGCAGGGGGAGATTCTGTTTGCAAACCCGCCCAGGCGAGCCCATCCTTCACCCAGATGCTGCAGGAATGTTTCTTTCCTTTTGTGTCTCTATGGTGTTTGTTTACACCTCTCGGCTGCCTCAAAGCAAGCGGACAGATCTCCTCATCTCCATTACAAATCTGACAAACAATGGGATGCGAGTTGCCAAACCCACAGACACACAAAAGGAGAGAATTCAGAAACTTTAGCAGAAGTGTCAGTGAGGTACAACAGGCCTGTTCACGTCAACACGTCACCTACTTTCCACTGCTCTGTAGTATCAACTACACTGTGGTGACGGATGTTAACAAGAACAAAATACTGAACAGAGGATCCAACAGAGAAATTTCCACACAACCGTGGAACACAAAACTACTCTCTTATGACTGTTCACACACACAAAAAATAGATTCCACTTGTGTTTGTTTCTTATGTCACTGTTAGGTTCACCTTAAATTGTTCTGGTCAAGAGCATTAGTTAAATGCCCAAAATGTAAACTGTACTTCATGAATATAAACACCCATTTATATCCAGCTATTATTAAAGTGTTGCACTGTAGTTAAAGGTCCAGTGTGTAGGATTTATTGGCAGAATATAATCGACTGAAACTAAGAATAGTTGTGTTTGTGTTAGCTTAGAAAGAGCCCTTCATATCTACATATGTCCTCTTCCATGAGGTCCACCATGTTGCTACGGTTGCGCATAATGGATGAACCAAACATCGGCTCTAGGGGGGGCCATTCCTGTTTTACCTTACCTGAAGGCCACCTTAGGTCCTACAACACGCTCGGAAAACGGGAGGGGAGAGGGGAGAGCAGAGTGGTATTCAGTTGGTTGCAATCTGCAACCTTGCTCCTAGATGCCACTAAATCCTACATACTGCTCCTTTAAGATAAATGTAATTCTAAACTAAACTGGAGAATGCCCCATTATCATGAGATTGCAGGTTACGTGACCACTGTTTCTATCTCTGATTAATTATCAGGAATAATCAAGACAAAAAGGTTTACAGTAGCAACCCTGGTCTTTAACATTTGTACTCACCAGACCAGCCTGGGCAAACAGCAGCTGGACAGCTGTCTTGCAGGCTCCTCTCCAACTGGATGGGCAGACTTGGTTGAGGACCTCAGTGACAGGAGAGTCGTCCCTGGGGGTCACTCCATTCTGGCCCAGCGCCTCCTTAATGAGCTGCAGCATCGTGTGCTAAGGAGACAAAACACAATGGGCTATCATCAAAGCAGTCTGCCATCACTGTCGGCTGATGTTGACAACATGGGTGACTTTGAGAGCAACATAAAACACAATCATTAAAGAAAAGTGGTTCACACTTCACTCCTTTTTTTTTGTTATTTTAACCTTTTGGGAGAACAAGGTGGGTAACCGATAGATGTTTTATGAGGCTGGCAAGTCGAACAGGGGACTGTACCGTTTTCAGCTTGAGGTTTTCAGCCGCTGACTCGTTAAAGGACACTCCTTTGAGGAAATGCGAGCCGATCTGTACAGGGATGGTGGGCAGCTCGCACTGGATGGGCTGGGAGGTGGTCTGCATCCTGCCCGCCTGCTGGGCCTCCGCCTCACTGCAGCAGCTCTGCACGCACACACACACACACCAGCATGTAAACGAACACACAACAGTGCAAAACACACAAAAACATTGACACATGACAGTGACACAGCAATGAAAGAATAATTGTTGCTTTTTTCACATTATAATTAAAGAAGAAAAAATAGTAAAGGAAAACCAACATTTTCCATCTAGAGAATAAGTCAAATTTGAAGACTCGATAAATCTTAGTTTGTATTGTCCAATTACATGGTTGTAGGTTATCCCTCAATACTTATCATTCTATCAAGCATTCAAGAGTTTTACAGACTTCTTGAGAGTGAACCCACCTGTAAGGCTGCCTCCACCGCTTTGGGGTTCAGATGAAAGCCGGCCTTCAGTGCGTACTCGCTATGACCCAGGCTCTCTAGTGCTGCTTTATAGGCCTAAATATGGAGAGAAAACATGAGGGTCTATTAATTTTTATCAATGATGACATTTATTACACCAAAATTGCAATTACATCAATTTATATTCATTACAAACATAACTTGCATAAGTGGTTGCCTTTGTCATTCTTAAACATTTATCCAGACCTTTCTAGAGCCACAAACTACTGGACTAACAGTAGCTGTGGTTCCCTGCCCTGGTCTTTGGGGTGATACCTGTAAAGCATTGTCAATCTTCATGTTGAGCTCCTTCAGTTGGTGCTCAGGGATGGTGGTGTTGTTGGAGCAGAAGAGCTGCTGAACCTGGATGCCTGCCAGGCAGCCGTCCCGGCCCCTCTCTCTCAACCTCGCCATGGCCTGAGGGCACAGCAGAGTACTGGGTCAGAGTGACAGCAGAACATCTACACCACTACGGCACATTCTCACAGAGAAATGCAAGCGATACTTGAGAATGAGATCATATTGCAAAATTAGATGACCAGCATTTTAAAAATGTGGTTGGTGTTAAGGACTTCTAAAATAAAATTTAAATAAATGATGTTTTTAAAAAAGGACAGAGAGAAATTTCTTTGAATAATCCAAAACTTAAAAAATTATAACACTTTTGACAAAACAGATGTCGAGCACTGAGAGGTTCATTTTTTTTATGATAAAAGCATGTGTACAGCTTCTGAAAAAGAGTCCTGGCGGCCTCCCTCTGTCAAAATGCCCGCCCAGCACATTCTACCAGGGTCTATCCAGGCCTATTCCCCTCCAGGGCTTACACTCTGCATGCCAGGGCTTAACAGATCAATCAACCCGCTATTCTCCCCTCTGCCTTACTTTATACAACAAAGCTCAAAATGGGCCAGCGGGACTGATTAGCCTGGGGATTAGTTAGTCCCTCTTACAAAGCTGCCTCCCTTACATGGGTTGGAGTGTTGAGGGGTACAGAACATAACACTGCAGGTTCACAGTCAAACTGCAGCCCGAAAAAGAGGAAATAGGAAATTGAAGTTGGAAATCATGAACGGTTGGCATTTCTCAGGAATGTTTAACAAGTCAGCTTTTCACCTCACACAGTCAAACCCCATATTTCCACGGCCCAGACTATGAAGAGTCCTGGGGCGCCCTGTGGCTACATACCTGAGCTGCACCTTTCCACGAGCGTGAGGCTTCCTCCAGCTCTGTGAGGGGCCCCAGGTCAGAGTTTTGGGAGCGGGCATTGGCGCAACGCTCCTGGGCCTGGGCAAGAGCCTCTGCCAGGCAGGACTGAGCCACGGGCTGCACCTTCTGCAGCGCCTGTGATAGAAACTGGAAATGGACCTGCATCACCGTGAGGAAGCACCGACCCAGCACCTGGAAACAGATGACACAGAGTACTGTTACATCATACATACTTTCATTTTGACGAACATCCATCATTAACATGTTAGAGTGCCTAAATCATGATGTATGAGACACCAAACTACACGAGTGCCTGCAGGCTAGGAAACATGTATGACCACATACCTCGGTGGTTAATTATCACTCTGAATAACCCACTTTTTGTGCTACTTTACCAACAAAACACTGTTTACTAATACTGACTGCCTCGCCCACAAGGTCTCCCTAGCTCTGATATTTTGTACATTTTCAGGCCCGTTCTGCCAAAAACATTCGGCAACTATGAAACCCAAAAGAAAATACAAAATTACAATCTCCAAAACTACCTTGAGCTTGTTACTGTTTTCTTTTTCACACCTTGGAGAACAGAGAACATTGACTTAACAGGAAAAGTGCAGTTGGTTTGGTATAGGCCTAGCTGTAAATGTGTAAGAAACATCACAGATTTTTTCATGCACATTAAAAATGGTTTATTGAAATGTACACTGTGTGGCTTAAGCAAAGATATTTCCTTTGGAATAAGGTGCAATATGTTTTTTTCTTCTTTTTTTTTTACAACACAGTATATTTCCATAAAATAATGTCCCACCATTAAAAGTCTCACTCATTTTTTGTCAACAGATCACATGAACTGTATCAGCCGATTGTCTTAAGGCTGCTCCTTTTACCGACACTAAAATGAATCATAAAAAACTAACTTAAAAAAGAAAATGAGGGCACCTGGAAGAGTGTCATGCTCCGACCAATGCTCTGCTAGAACACAATGTGGTTTGGTTTTTTTGTCCACCACTTTTCCCAACCATTTGCCACAACAAATACCATAAGGCCGTGTCATACAGCAGACATCAGAGAATACATCTTTGAAAGTACAACATCTTTTCCAGGGCAGATTTCATCTAACTTAATGTGTGCATGTGTTTGCATTTGTGGTAAATCATGTGCTGTAAACAGATACCAAACATCTGACAATGAGCACAATGTGTATTTGTATTTGCAAACGAAAGAAAGATGGAGAACATATTGAATATGGCAGTGTGTTTGTCTCTGTGAGAGGGAATGTTTGTCTATTTATGCTTAAAGATTAGAAAATTGCAGCCAGGATAGCAATATTTAATGCTCACCCTGGCACCACTTTTTCTTTTGTATCTACTATTTACACAGTTTTCTCTGTATATGACACAATTTTGAAGCCTTTTATGAAGTAAAAATAAGGAAAATGTTCCTAAAAACACATTTATTGACTCTATTCATCTCTGTTTACTATTTTGTATGAAAATGTGCTGATGATGTTACAAATTTTAAGAATTATTTGATATTATATTTACAAAATGTCATACTGGATAACTGTCCACACCTCATGGTGAAATACAAAAAAGGTACAAAAAAAAAAAATTAAAAATCAAATAACACCTAAAACCTCTGCCGCATGTATTATTATATAAATGTTGCCAACAATGTATTCAAATATTACAAAAAAAATGACATCCAGTTGATTGTTATGCATTGAAGCATTTTGTCCCAAAACTGGTAGTCGGCCAATGTCATCTAGACTAAAAAGCCTTTGGAAGCAATTTCATGAGGCATTTTATTCTGACTTCACTCTACTCAGGACACTATTACTCCACTGTATCTTTACAAAGCAAATAGTGGTTTGCTGCCACAATAATGCTTTGAATATTGTAAAGAGAACCTTTAGGAATATAAATGATAAAAAATATTGGGAAATGTTAAAAACTTTGTTACACGAAATCCAGGAAAGAAACAATACTGAATGATTTTTTGGGTCTGTGGTGATTTCTTCACAGAGTAGCCTAATTGATTTTCTTGAAAAATCAACTTTCATTGCGATTCTCTTTGCATACATAAACATGTATTATTTATGAACATCAATTATGGTTAAGTTGTTTTTAAATGATGATTCACGTGGAAACTCCTTAAGGTGTCGTACAGAGTAACAATTTCAGTCAGGTGGGATAAACAATAGCAGCATGATGTCAAGTGCTGTTAAAGATTTTCAGACATTTTGAAGCTTACAAACAGTGCAACATTAAAATGTGTGTAAAGAACCTCAACATATATCATCATGTCTAAAGCAAATACATTATAATGAGATAAATGATTGTGCAAGTTTTATTTTCTGGAGCTCTAAATATTGGTAACTGTCTCACTATATATTTTTTAAGTATTATTGATTTAAAATGTTTTGAAATTACAATATTTTAAGAATTCTTTAGTGTTATGCCACATGACTTTTTTTATTTTGTCAAATGATTTTCAATTAAAACTCTTAAATTACATTGTTTGAGAATACGATTTAAGTTATAAGTAAATAACATCATCATAAAAGCAAAAACAACTGTCATGCAGTTTCAGCCTATTTTAATTTTTTGTCAGCTTGAAAACTTTATTCCTCACTGGGCCACATACATACATTTATCTACCGTATCACAGTATCTATGTTTATTCCTTAACTTTCTTTAAATTGAGTGGTAATTTGTTAGTCAAGGAAAATAGGAAAATTATACACAAAAGAAAATATTTAATTACAATTATCAGAACACTGCTGAAATATTCACACAAGCATAACAAGTATTTTGGGGTGACATAAATCATTGCATGTTTGGTGAGAGAATAGTCCGGGCTCAGAGGCTGTTTGTTGTTCAGTAAGCAAAATAAGAGAAACAGGACACCACAGGGTTAACCATGCTCACAGGGTTTTCTTTTTCAGGTACCTGCTGAAAATATCTCAAGGGGGAGGCTACGTTGTAAAGACAGAAATATGTTGCTGCTTTCTGATGGCAGACAGGAACAACAGGACGCAGCTACCTTCATTCTTCAACATGGAGACCAAAACTAAACTGTGTAAATGCCTAAAAGGCATGAAATCTTCACTTGTTGGAAGCTTTATTGTTTTCATCACAACTATAAAACAGTGTGTGATGACTAATCCACTGCCCTTTTTGGAATATTTGAGCCAGGACTTTGGAGCTTCAACAGCTGCTTTACCGTTTTGTCATTTCGTGAGATGGACCTACTGCACAGGATTAAGACACGCACCATATACTGTTATCGCAACATGCCCAATTTGATTTGGCTAGGGACCTTTGTTGCATGTCATTCTCCCTCCTTTTCCATTTATTTCCTGTCGCCTCTCTACTGTTGACTCATATGCCGAATAAAAAGATTAAAAATGCTATCACAAAAGCAATTGTTGGGTTTGTGGCCTGCTTTACTTACTGTAGGTATTGAGAATTTCTTTAGTTACAATGGTCCTTGTATGAGAGCACAATGCATTTTGAGAGATCCCAAAATACAAAAACAATTAGACTCTGAGGACAGAATACCATTTCTAGCCACAAACTGGTCCATTATTGTCCACTTTGTTGTGTATTAAGGCTTCCAACATGTCCATACATTTGGTATTACTCAGTTTGTCGACTTTGTTTTACTAAACATGGTGTGTAGTCAGGTTTCCATCAAAACGTAGGACAAATTATAACCACATTTTCAGAATATTTGGGGGGAAAAAAGCAATTGTATGTGCTTTTTCACCTAGTGCTGTTATGAGAATGGAAGTTAGTTCACTGAGGTAAGCAGTGAATAGTTCTCCAGTCAGGTGCCCCAGCAGCAGAGGGAGCAACAAGATGACGTGATAAATAGAGCACCAGTCAAGCCTGAAACGAATGAAAACAATGGATATATAAAAACAGTGAGCAAACTGAACAATGGAAATAGAGAGTTTTGAACAACTCATACTGCAACTATGTGCTCTTGAAAGAGTTCTGGTAAAAGTCCTGTGTGCATACATATGCATGTTAAAAGAAATCCAGAGGTGACACAGTGGCCTATGCATCATGACTGTATGTCATCTTTTATTCCCAGAATCTCTTTCCATTGCACTTAGTCACATTTATCAAAATCTAAATTTAAAAAAAATATACGTCTAATGTCTGTGCCAGATTTCATTGCAATCCATCCAATAATAGATGTGATGTTTAAATAAAAACCAAAAATGTCAACCTGCTGGTGGTGCTATAGGTAAAGACATTGGATCACCTAAGTCAGTAGGACGTCTGCTCTGGAGAGCATGACTGTTTATTTTCATGGAAAACCATCAAGTAGTTAAGATACTTCATTCTGGACCAAAGTGATTGACTGACCGACTGACCACCTGACAAACAGGCCGGCTGACCAACATAACCATCACTAGAGCTGTGCGGCTAGCATGGCCAATAAAAACAAGAGCTGTAAAATACAAGTCTGTGTCCTTAAACTCAAACCCATCATACCATGTATAAAATAGACGACATACTGCCTATCCCTCCGCCTACTCCGGGCTGACTCTGGGAGGCTTAATAAACACAGGCCCAGATCCAGTGTGCACAAGATGGGAAATTCCTGCTCCTGCTGTTGACATTAAGCAACTCAATCAGTCAGCTGGGATTTAGTGTGTATGCAAAGACGACAAATAACAGATAACAAGAGATATACTGTATAGCCTGATAATGACGCTTGGACACTACACACAGCAAAATAATGCAAACTGATACCACCTGCAGTGTATCCTTAGGAAGATCACAAAATACCATGTGCACAAGCTGACAATGAGATCAAATGCAACTTAAAGTGTTACAGAGTCGTCCACAATCACCGAGCGAGGGAAAAAAATGAGGCCATGGCTACAGCACAAGATAATGGATAACACATGTGATTGGCTGTGCTGTATCCTACACAGTCATGGAAAATATGAGAAATAAGAGTGCAGCAGAGCCAAGCCGATGTTGGGCCCCTCTCAGGTCCAAACAAGGCAAATCATGAACCAATCAACATTTATACTTCTATTTTCTGAGAACACCTTCACTATAAGTCCATCCAATCTAGAAGAATGGTGTCCCTGAGATCTAAACCTCTTCTAGGGAAAGGGAGTACAAGGCTGTTATAATAACCAGATGTTCATGTTGTTATGCTGTCTGATATGTGAAAAACAAAACAAGCAGCCTACCTACGTTGGTTAATGTCAGTGGCAAACCTTTGTCTTTTTCTGGGTCTCCTTTTACACATTCACTCTAGAGAAACAGGAAGGTCACAACTGTCTTGACCTCTGAATGTCTTATCTGTTGGTTGGTACTCTACAAACTGGAACTGGTTTTACTGCAGGTCTCTAAAGTCATCCTAGATATGATCTCATCAGCCTGATGAGCAAGTGTACATTTCTGACATTTTTTAAAGAACATAATGATTGAGCTAAAACGCATATTTTAAAAGGTGCCCTGTGGGGGTTTCTTGTCAACAAACACAAGTTATGTTTACATTCATTGTTTCTTATCCAAACACATTGTGTATTTCCTTGAGGTCTAACAAATGTGTTAAAAGCAGTTGCTTACTTTAAAATTTTAATTTATGCACTGTTTACAGCCATGTTTGCTAGCTTACAGTGTCCTTTTTGGGCATTTGTGAACACGTTACAGCCACTTACCATCTATATTTCTTACTTTTTTGGTTTTTCTGAGGTACATCAAACCTTTAAATAGTATTAAAGCATCAGCAGGAATGTGTATCACATTGCTCCAAAGCACTACGAGTTGGCAAAAACTACGGGGGTACTTTTAAACTTGTTTTGATTTGAACTGAAAACAGAAGCACACCCAGAAATGTTGTTACATCAACCTGTGAGCAGCAGGGTACGCTATGTTTCATTACAAATCACACTTGTGTTTTAGCCTTTCTCCGACTAACATTATGTAGTACAGATATTTTTGAGCTCATCTTTGCTTAATGTTTTCCTGGCTGCCATACAGATGCTCATGACGTCGGTCAGCAGCAGACAGGTAGAAACCTCATAAAGTTTAAATCCAACTATTCAGTTTTTTTCCTACCTAAGTTTGTCTCCCTTCACAACACACAAGTAAAAACAGCCAAAAAATAACCCCTACAATAAATACATCCTATGTTTCACTGTAATTAGATGAAGCCCTCATATGACCACATTTCATCAAGCAAACAGCAACAGTATTCAAAAATAAAATGTTTTTAACAGCTGAAGACTAAAAGGTTGTTTTTCCAGTGTGCACTGGAATTGGCTGGGAGAGCATATGCAGTTGTCTAACGAGAGCGGCCATGAAGGTCTCTCTGGTTGTGGGGACCTCTCTGTCTGCCTCTGGTCTTCGCTCTGTGGTTTAAACTTACAAGCTCGGCAAACGGCCTCTAAACAAACCGTGACATTTTCATGCATATTTGGCAGTGGAGTCACTCTGAGCAGCCAGGGAGCCAGGCTCTGATATGGAAAAAAAAAGTGGTTTGTTTTGCAGACTGCACTGACCTGAACTTTTAGGGGGTTCTTGGTAAAACAAAACAAAAAAAAAAAAAGAAAGAAGGAAAAAGGAAAAGAGGGTCAAAAGAAAGAAAGAAAGAGGAGAAGGAGACGTGAGCTCGGGAACACAGGGGGAAAAGCTTCACATACCACAACTCCCCAAACTCAAAAATGCATTTGGTTCTTTTTGAAGACCTCATAATACATCTAGCTGCCAAACAGCATTCCTTGACTCATGCAGACAAAGGAAAATCCCTTTTACAGTCACAAATACATCACATCGTAAAGGACAGACTAAATTAGCAGCAATTACTCCAAGCTAAGTCTAAACAAGATCAATCTGTGCGTACACAGAACTTTACCAAAACAAAACATGGAGATAGCAGTGCAGATATGTTTTCAAAAGCAATCTTCTACATGAGTGAACACAAACCTACGCCACAGATAACTCAATGCAAATTGCTTTATTCACATATAACCAGCACATTATACTTCACTCTACCAACATGATACTATTGTGTATCTGCAGTGTTTTCCCAGAGGTTAACACAACTAACATATTCGAATATGGCCATTATAAAGAGAAGTATTAATACATTTCCTTCTCTGCTTTAACAAATGTACCCTTTATGCCCAGGGCCAGACAGCAAGTGTGAGTGCCAAGCAATGCGGTCTAAACTTTCACAGACTTGGGCTTCCTCTAATATTCATCTGTTCATATCCAAGACCACAGAGAGTCAGATTTACTGACTGCGGTGCAAAAGTGTTTCCTGTTTTGGGCTCAGCCACATCCACTGAGGTCCTGCTGCTCCTCCAGTGTCTTGGCCGCAGCCATGTACCCACTCCATGCTACATGCTACAGGATTATGGAAACACTGATAACCCCCATTATTTTTTTGTTTTATACAGGAGTGTTTCTCTATGTCGCAAATATTAGGAGATATATTTGAAATAAAGAAATAGCAAAGAGGAACAGAGTGAGCCAAGAATGAGTACTAAAAGCAGGAAATGAGTTAGCATTTTACCACTCACAGTTCTCTTGTCTCAAAGTCAGCAGGGGTTTTTTTTTAATGTTTTTTTTTTGTTGTTAGACGCCTGAAATTAAGGTCTGTGGTTTAACACAAGCTTCAGAGACTTTTAATGTTTTGCTCTACAACATAAAACACATCAGTCATTTGTGAACCTAGAAGCTTCAGTGTGTCTTAAAAAAGAGGGTTGCATCAATTGGCTAAATGAAAACTAAAGAACACCCTCATGCCAAGCTACGCCAAACACTGCTTTACAGTCTTGTTATGGTGGCTAAGTTAGGTCATGTGACTGTAGTGTAGTTCGTTTATAGCAAACAGCCTTACTATAGCTTTGTACTTCTGGTGATTACGTTTAGGCTTCAATAATCATGTAGTCTTCATTTGTGTGGATAAGATTGGATCTGGCTGCACAAAATGCATAAGTATCATAAATATTTGTTTGCCACAGAGCATATATTTGACAATAATCCAAAATCCAATGGAAAAATGGGGGGGAAAAAAGAGCTAAAATTCTCTGATTCAAGGTTTTTAAATGTGAATACTTTCTGATTATCTTTGGGTTGTGGACAAAACAAGACACTAAGATGACATGTTGGGCTTGGGGAAACACTGATCGCCATTTTTGACCATTTTTTGTCATTTTTTAGACCAAACAACAAAACAATTAATTGAAAAAATAATTAATTATTATTGGTTATTGGACATCTAATATATTTGATATCTAATACTATTTTCTAATCAGTTGTTTTCAAAACCTAGGTCCAGTGTGTGACCCTGACCCAGGGAACCCACTGGTTGTTAGTAGTTTCTGAATGTTAATTGTTGTTACTGTAATTTGAAGCATTCTCTGGTACAAGCATTTCCTTCAGGATAAACACAATTCTATCGAACTGAAATAATTGAAAAATAACTGCTAATTGAAGACTTATTTACAACAAATGTGACGTTCCTACAATGGCACAGCACCTTGCTGTTTACACACAAGCAGTGTAGGGAGGAGGGCCAGGCTTGAATGTTGTGTTTACAAACAGTAACAGACAATTCCTGTTTAGCATACCGTTAAAATCCCAGAAACTACTGAACTCAAGTCACAATGTGATTATTCTCATTAACTGCATGTCTCAATATGCTGCCACAAGAAAACGGTTAAGGACATCTTCTCCAAATCTCTGGGATAGGGGTGATCAGCCACACAGGGAGTTCCACAAGCTCACAACTGGGTATTAAATGAAGGGTAAATAAGCAGATGTCGTAATCATATGGAAAGATGGGGTTTAGGCTGGGGGCTGCTTGGGTGTGGTGTACAGCTGAAAATACAGCTACTCAGTGCTGATGGAACAACATGAGAGTGTGTCTCTTCGGGCAGCACAATTACAACTAAATCTTCCATCACAGCTAACAATTCATTATTGTTACTTCTCAACGCCAGAGCAGTCAACCAGAGAGTCTCTTCATTTTACAATAATTGTGTCCAGATCTTCTGCAGGTGTCCATCTCAGACTGACACTGTAACCTGAAATGAACCCGTTTGAGGTCTGACAGCATCGACATGCATTATCCAACCAGGCCTCAAGCACCTCCTGACCCTAGTTTAAAGTGGCTCTGACACAGTCTAGATTTGGCAGAAAAAGGTGAGCAGGGATTCTACAAAAACTATAGGATTATTACACTGCTATTATTTCAAGTGACTTGTGTTCTCTCAGCCATAAGATCTGCTCTTAATAATGTTCAGGTTAAACTCTGTTGAGCGAATATATTTATACAAGATGTGACACAATGCAGATGCAGTTCTTGTGTGAACGACCACAACCACAGATTAACCGGTCTGGCACTAATGGTCACACACAGGTGCGTGTGTGTTTATCGCTTTGGGACTTTAAGGGAAAGCTAAAAATCTCAATTAATCAGGTGTGACAAGAGACAAATGAAGAAAAACAAGGGTGTAAAGTAGACAGACACACGCAAAAGGAATTCGAGACAGAGAGAGAAATTGATTCACATATCACAGCTGAGCCTTTTGGTTATTTAGTGCACCACTCTCCAAATCCTCCCATGAAAAACAACTGAGCTACAATGTTTCACATCAGCAAATTCAGTGTCGTGGAAAGATTGTGTGGTATTCACAGTGACAAAAGATGACTTTCCTTCTCACATCCTCAGTGTTTTTCACACCTCACCCTCAGATCTTGACACCAGCTTAACACTGGGCGTGAGAATCCTATTTGAGCCAGGAAACACTGATTCATGAAGCTAGCTCTCTGACAGAGTGCGGCTAAGCATCTTAGCATCACCGCTTGAAGACGAGTCATGAGTAAATGAAAATGATAAAGTATGTGGTGCTTAACTATGGCGCCTAAGGTTGTGAGCTTAACTAATTCATTCCAGGAGAGCAAACAGTACACTTGAATGTCAATAATTGTTTTGTTTAGTTTGCAGACACGAGACAGAGTCATTCTACTTAAGTCAACACAATGTGACATACTCCAGTATACAAATGAGTTTAACAAGTGGAGATGGTGTGCGTTTCTGTGTGATCGCCTACCTCAACATCCTGCAGGCTGAAGTCGTTCTGGTCTTTGAAGTTGGCGGCCCCGGCGCTCAGCTCCATCAACATCTTGGCGATCTCGGGCTTTATTGCTGCAGTCAGCCTGCTGGCCGCCTCCATGACGTGTTCCTGCACGTCCTTCAGTTGCATAGCTGCTTTGGAATAGTGAGAGTTCCTGAACACACTACTGAACAGGTCTGTGAGGAAGGCGCTGGCCCGGCAGAACACGTTGAGGGCGTCCAAGTATTTGGAGATGCCTTGCTGGATGTCTGCAACTGCGGTGGTGGCGCTAGAAGGAGGTGGGTGGCAGCTGCCAGGCATGCCCACCCCGGTGCCCATGGGCGTAGAAGCCGAGCAAGAGGAGGCCAGGGAGGCGCTCAAGGTCCGGCTCAGCTCAGGCATCTGGTACTGCTGGTGCTGTTGCACTTTCTGCTTGGACCCGCCGAGCAAAAAGCGACGCTTGTAGTCCATTTTACTTTCCTGCGCACTACAACAATACATAAGTGGTGCAACAGCACCGGAAGCTGCTGTTTTTACTTTATTTTCCCCCGCAACGTGCTCTTGTCCTCTTTACAAAAACACCAAACCCAGTCCACAGTCCTGAAACTGTTCAAGTTACGTAAAAAGACAGCTCAAGGATTCCACCTGCCAGAGGCTCATCTCAGTGTGCTTTGTAGAGAGGCAGCACAGACTTGGGTGAGGTCGGAGGGCGATCAGACAGACTGGCAGGCTGAGTGAAATGCTTACATGCAGCCCTGCTGCAGATACGTCAGGCCCGTCACAGACACACCTCCAGATTTTCTGTTTCCAGCTTCAAACAAAATTATCATAATAGGGGAGGAAAAGTCAAAAACACCTAACTTACTTAAAGTGATACTACAGCCAAGTTTTAAAGTGCGTTAACTTTCCTTCAGAATGGGAAAAAAAATCCTTCTTCATACAGTATACAGAGTATACACACATATGTATGTACATATATATAACCTTTACCAGCCTGCACTAATAAAAGTAGAAAATCCTTTTAAAAGCTGAAAGCAAAAATGAAAAGTGAATCCAAGGAAAATCAGACACTGGTCAACAGCACGGAGGAAAAATGACAGTAATAAAAAAAAAACAAAAAAAAAAAACACGTAAGTAAGCACTGGAATCGGAGGATGTGGTTTCTTGTACACTAGCTGGTAGAGGAGCTGTGGGAGGCGAAGGGCAGACAGATCCAGTCCGTCTCAAATCCTCTTCACAAAGCAGGACTCAGCAGGCAGTGAGCGAGTGGCCAGCTGATAGCTCTGTCTGCCTGTCTGAAGTCTCCAGCAGCTTCCTGGTTTCTCCCCTGTATTCTGGCTGAGGTAGATATTACTCACCGCGGAAACAAGTGTGCTTCCAGATCTCGCTGCTCTCCGCGGATGCAGATTAGAGCGACAAAAGCACAAATGTATCTGTAAGGCCTCTAGGTCATTTCCTAAGGGAGGAAAGGGCAGAGACACAGAAGAGGGGTTAACATCGTGTCAAAGAGGAAGGATGAGTTTCGTATCAACTGTTTTACTGTTTACACCCTAAAATAAGACTGCCCTTTACAACTCAAAACATGGCTAATAGCTACACTGCTATTTTACTTGACTACCAATAATTGCAATTCTAGTATAAAAACCTAATTGGCTGATCACACTGAAAGCATAAGTGATAAAGTTCACATTAATCATTTTGCGGTTGTTGTGAACACACACTGTGGTTACAAAGTGCAATCTACACAACAACTTTGTTTTGTTCTGTTTTAAACACATTAATACAGTTATAATATCAAACCCCGACTATAAACCGTGACATCCACAATATTTTGGGATGTATCAACTCATGTAGTGACAGTTAAAAACTGTTATTTTCCTGCTCTGATTGGAAGAGGATGACATTTAGCCACATTTCTCTAAACTTGGTGGTAATATTGTATTACAGTTTGGTAAAAAGCTGTGGTTTAAAGTTGGACATTTCTAGACGATTACTAACACCATACCTCACAGAGAGCGTCTCTGAAAAAGAATCTCTGGCAGTGTCTGGTTTAGCTGAACACAGCTGCAGAGAGAAATTCCTGCAAGAAGCCATTGTTGGAAGACACTGCGGGGTCTGTTGAGCTGCGCATAGTAGGAGTCACAATACTCTCATTCAATACCCAAGCATTATATGACTTGTCTTTCTCCCTTTGGCCTTTTTGCTTGATTATGAACATAATATTTTACATTGTAAAGATCAAGGGGAATTTGGCCTCACATTTTTAACTACGGGTAATCTTACCCAAAGAAAGGCAAAGGTCAGCTGGTGACTGTAGATTTCAGAGAGACCTGCTAAAGACTGAACACAGCGAGCGACATTTCTGACAAGGAAAAAATACCGGTACTGATCTGCAATCATCTAAAATACAACAAGCAAACTCTAACGAAAACCTGCCTGTGTCAATAAAGCTGAATTGTTTGTCTTCTTTCCATTTTCATCCATTCAAAAGAAACTTATATTAGAAACGGTGAAACATCACTCTGTAAATAACTGTAATAAATATTATCTAAGGTTAAAGAAAAGCATTTTTGGACACTGGTTTTTGTGATGTGTTATACTGGAGACTAGTGGGCGTAGCTTCCAAAGAAAACAGTCCATCACTAAACCTGTTCCGTTGCTACATAAAGCACTTGTGGCGCTGAAGTTGATACAGACGCTCTCCTGATGACATTACATTAAATTGGGGCACCAAACATCAACATGACAGACTAATCTGTGAGATACACAGCTCCCTACACAGCAGGGCTATCATTCTGTGGAACATTCAGACTAGCTGTTATCTTGTAGCACCATGCTGAAAGCTTCTGTTTTGGGATGAGTCAGGAAGAGCAACTTGTGGAAAAAAAAAAATACCATCCCCGACTAGATAACAACATCTAGCCTGCTGTCAAGCAGCAACGTAATGGCCTTACATGCATAGCTTCCATTATGCCTCCCCACCGACAGTCTCCTGACCTTCAAACCTCACTTCCTTTTACAAACAGAGGGGGACGCCCGGCAACAATCAGCCCATCCTCGTCTGTCCCTGGCCGTAAAGGGAAGAGACAGAGCCAAGGGAAACTAGTGACCTCCTCGTGCAGGGACAGCAGAGATGTGCTTTGCATTAGTTAACCCTTACATGACAGGAAAGCTGTTAACATTGAAGTTATTATTTGTTGCACACAAACACACGTACATGCACACTTACACCAGAGCCAGTGGGATTTTATATTCCAACAACACTTACTCCATCAGTGTTATCTGTTAACATCTTCCAAAGCGTTCCTAGGCTATGTTTACCCCAGTGTTTCGCTAAACAAAGCTTGGTGATTTTCACAAAACAGAAGGTGCTGTGTTAACTACTTCAATTATAAATAACCTCAGAGCTGACTGTCAGCTTACAGCGGTAAACACTTTTCCAAGATCTTTATATATGGCCAATATGCCAGATCAGTATCACCACCGATACAGACCTTGATAAATGGATTAGGTACCAGCCATGACATGACAGATCCACATAAAATACAGTTCTTTGTCTCAAATCAAATTAAAATTATGAAATCGCTTACGTACATTCAGTCACAACAGATTGCTCTCATCCATCCCCTTGTGTGTTTTCCTACGTGAGCAATTACCAACTGACTTAATAAGCTACCAAACCTCATAGCTGTGCTGTACATTTCTCCTCAGAATATTCCACCACAGAATCCACCATCGCCTCTCAGCCCTTTGGCTACAATCAGGAGTAAAGAAAAGTAAAGGGGGTTCTGCACAGAAATACACAATCAACCAACAAACTGAGCAGATAAATAAAAAGGTACAGTACACTGCCAACTCTTTAAGGATTAAGAGGTATCTGCCGGGTGAACTGCACATGCAAATCTACCTTTTTACTCGGTAGCAGTTTGAGAGCAGCTAACTAGTGCGACGGTGCAGACCTCTAAATCCCAGGGATTATAGCCACAGTGAGAACCTGTCAGGTGCCCCACAATGTCTGCTGGTTGACACAGTTAATAGGATATTAGTTTCTGCGGGGTAAACAGGGAACCTGAGCTTAGCCAGCCTGCGGCTAACCACTCCAGTTCTCACACTTTCACAATGTTGGGCTGAATAATAAGGACAAGCAGAAAAATACAGTCTGAGAATCAAGCTGTCTGGAAGAACACTAAACGTGCCAGTGAGGCCACCACAGTGAATCACACTAGGCAACTTTTATTCAATTTGTGCATTTCATATATCCATCATTTAATTTGTCACAGCGGACCAGCAGACAAACTTGCATCATTATTTCCATTTATTTATTAGTACTATATTTATTTAGTTACTTATTCAATTGTCTTTTTAGAATGTTTTTGAAACACTATGTTCACATGCAATGTAGAACGACCTGCTCACAGCTGGGAGTAATTAAAACTAGCCTAAATGTGTGGACAGTGGTGAGACAGTGGTGAGACAGTTTTAGGGAGGTGATTTGGAAAACAAAAAGTGAAATAATAAATCTTTGAGAAAACATTTAGCTATTTTGTTGGGTTTAATTAGCAGTGGTATTTCAAAGTCACGGTTTGACATCCACTGACTTACATCTCATTCAAACCGCGCTAAATAACTTAGATTTTTTTGTATATTGAATGTAAAAACATTACACTGTGAAGACCTGCAAACACTGTCACACTGGTATGTAGTATGGTATTGGGTTACAACATGTGGCTTCAGCTAGTTCTGTGGATTCTGACTTTTCTGAGAGTGAAAACCTCATCTTGGTTTGATGCAGTTTATGACTCCACACTCCTCAGAGTGAATAACAAAAGTAGGAACTGATTAAGTGCAGTGAGTCACAGTTCATTCGGCCTGAACAATAAAGCCAGATTTTTTGGGGGAAAACAAAATTGTGGGCTATTTGCTTTGTTACATAGTTGTTTCAGGCGGATATAATTTATCTATGTAACGTTATTAGAGAGTGTTAGTGGTCTACATTTCCTTCCTGGCTATAAAGCTTCGTAAGCAGAGGTTATCCCAAGAGGGGCAGACATGGCATCAATATTAATGAGGCCTGCTGGCTTCTCGGGGTAGCTCTATTGGCTGCCAGCCTCCTGTTGCAGGGCACACTGTATTAGAGTTGCACCCAAACAAACACATGTGATAGGAGAGTCCCTCCGGATGCACTGGAGTTGTGCCAGCCCACTTTAATGTCCTTCCTCCAGCAGGGGCTGCTTGGGGCTAATGTTAGCTCTACTTCCCCACTCTCTGTACATGTCAGCTGCTCAGCTTCAACAGGAAGGGGGTTAAGGTTTCCTGGAGCAAGCTCCTTGTCGCCAGCAACAAAAACGTCAAAACAAGTATGCCACTGGGTAGGGGTATGTAGTAAATCACAGCACAAGTATGATTTACCTGTCTGTGCAAACCTCTCAGGAAACAACTGCAGCTATCAACAACTACGGGACATTTTTACGGTGGCAGCATTCTAGCAACAAGCTCCAAAATGCTTTTTGTTATTTCACTGTTTTATTTGTTATCTCACTGGTATTTTGCTGTGAGTGTTCATTCTTCATTCATTTTCTGCAACAATCTACCTTGCTTTTATTATGGGACACGTATTTATACCTGGGATGGTGCCCAGTGCATCTGCACCCTTCGACTACTGGCCACTGAGCAGCTCCACTCGAGCATACAAGTGCCAATGCTCAAAGGCACCTTCACACCAGTTGTTGAGAAGCATTTGCCTTTCGTTTTACCACTTTCCCCAAAACACAGATTTCCCAACAGATTTGACTAAATAAACCCTCTGGTCACAAGCTCACTTCTGTAACCTTCGGGATACTGCTACTCATTACACCAATAGCAGTTACTTTTGGATCAGCGGCCATATTTGTGCGACTGTCACATCACGGCTAGGTAGTTTAATAGCTGTGGATGGGACAGCTGTTACCCATGCTGACAGCTCCTTATCCATCTGCCACTGTGAGGCAAACAAGGGCCCTCTGACGCTCCAGCCACAGGCCCGACATTAGCTCTCTCATGAAGTCTATTTCAGCCTCCATGGGCAAAACAGCTGCCCTACGGTCCACACCGCACTGTTTTTAGACACTCCAAAAGGTTCAGCTCAAAGAAAAAAATGTTCTCCCCTACATCTGTTGCCAATGAAGCAAAGGAATGTATTTCCCGAGAACCCTCTTAATGTGGGTTCAAACGAGCACAAAAAAGCAGGTCAGTAAAATCGTCAGTACACTGCAAAACATCATGTCACTGTGTAGCAAATTAACATATCTACATATGTGTGTACAGATAGATAGAGATAGATAGATAGATAGATAGATAGATAGATAGATAGATAGATAGATAGATAGATAGATAGCAAAGAACTGAGTTTTGGGAAAGAGGACTGTTCATTTGATAGGAGAGCGTCACTGAAGACATTCCACGGAGCAGATAAGCTACAGTCAAGTCTGAGAATCAGCAGACAGGTCGCAGAGGTCAGTCCAAATGACAGGACAAGTGCCGTGAGCAACTGTGTGACAGGAGCTGAGCCAGGCTCCTCTTGCCCACAGAACACAAGGAGAGTATTGTGGCAGGCCCTGGTCTCCTCATACCAGCACACAGAAAAAACACACACTCTTGCACATGCAGCTGCATGACTTTGTGAGAGGAAGAGAAAAATAAAGGCCTTGGCTATGATTTAATATTAACTGCAGGAATAGATTTTCTGCCATCAATATAGTGTTTCTCCTGGAATTATTTTGTAGGCAGCTGCAGGTTTCAGTGGTTTGAGGGTAATGTTTGGTTTTGTTCCCACAACTAATCCTGTTTTGGTCCCATTTTTGTTCTGAGGGTTTGGAACTAAAAATACATCTACCCTGATACTCAGTTATCTTAGAAAGCTGTGCATATACACTTTTTTTGTGAAATCATAGCCAATTGTGTTTTTTGGCTGATTCTACACTTTCTAAAGCAGTAGTGAAACTTTTCCTACTGTTAGAGCAAACTACTGTTGAGAAAGTTAGGACAAAACCTAAGACTCATACTAGTCAAGGGGCTGATAGAGTTGGTGAATGGGCTGGATGATATTAGGTTAACCTGTACTGTCATAACAGACATTGTAAGTAGCTTATGGCTCCAATAAAAATAGCAGACTTGCCAGTCTAACAGAGGACATACATGAGGGCCCCACAGGTCTGTGTCCATTACGCAAACACACATTTCAATATTTGCCTTTGCCTTAATCAAATAATAATAAATTCTGACACCCTGAGGAAAAAACTATTCATTTACTAATTAATTTAAGTGTCACCAGGGGACTCAAGATAATGGACTTTTAAATAGATAAATTAAGCAATTAATAAGTCCCATCTGATTTGATCTGATCAAGCCTTTGCACAAAATATGAATGCCTCTCAGTGTTTGACTGATAGCCAGCAGAATTAGCTCAGATATCTTCTGCAGAACAGCACAATAGAGTGTGTTTAGTGTGCCCAGCCAGTGGGTTTCAACAAGTGAGAGCTGTGATGAAAGGCCCTGACGTCAGTTCCATTCATGAAAGGCTGGTGGCAACCTGTGGGGATGAAAATGCTTCCCTCAGCCTATATTGGGCAGACTATATACTGAGGTTACAGGTTGTGCTGCATGCCAGCCACCAGGGTGCTGTATTTTTAGCCAGGACGAGGGTAAGAATTTATTCTTCCACTTTAGGCACAATGAGACAGGATATGGAGGTCCCATATAAGTCAGAAATTCAGTCTTAGTCACACAAACAGTAAAACTGTTTCTGTATTTTAACAACGGAAAATTCAAGCCAAATAAAGTGCAAAAACTTCCAGGTAATTATAAGTCACAGAAACCAACCACCCTCTGCACAGAGGAGGAAAAAAGTAACTACACAGCGTATGTGTGAATGTGGTATGATAACAACAGGATATAGCAGAGTGGTGGAGCAAGGAACCATCATTTTTAGACAGTGGACCCTGGTTCAAGCCACTGCTGAAGTGCCCTTGAACAACATATCAAATCTCTATCAGCTCCACTATTTGCTGCCTGGTAGCTGACCCTGACTTCCGACCTCCTCGTGGAAAAGCACAAGCATAATATTTCCTGCAGGGATTAATAAAGATACGTATCACATTACACGAGAGCTTTGGTTCTTGTTTTATTTGATCATCTCTAGTGCATGAGCATTCATGCATCTCACTGGGAACATTTGAATGAGGGGCAAATAGCTGACCGCAAACTAAGTCTAAACTGGTTTCCCAGGAGACCAGGGTGAGATTTCCCATGCTGCAAGCCCTGTCCCCTTATCTGTAAGTCCGCTAGCTGCTCTCCTCTGGATGAGGATTGGCATCTTCTTCAATTCTGCCAAGAAAATAGCTTATTTGGCCCAAGTGTAAACAATAAACTGTGCTAAACCAAGCAGCAGATGAAACAGCAGTGGACTAGATGTGGAGCTGAAACATCCTCTGTTAAAGAAGAAGCAGACCCCCACCCCCTGCACACACCAGTGCAAATAGTGCTGTTAGTATTGTGCATCCACATGAAAATCCTGTCACACAATACAAACTCAAACAAGCCTGCATTTCCCTAATGCATGGGCCGGCTAAACTTGTTGTAGGTGGATATTATCTAACACGATGATGGAACTGCGTCCAAACCACCCTTTGCTTCTAACTCGTAGGCCAGAGGTGAAGAACATGGCATAACTTTCACAGAACATTATTATTGTAATTTCTGATGGACAGTATCTGGACTTTCCAGAAAATATTACCACTGGCAGGATGGTGTCTAGTTTGATGTCCATTTTGTACAACAAACTCCTACAGTGCTGCTTTTATTTGATATGCTTCTTCACTTAGTCTTCTTTACATTTTCATAATTAATTTTACGGCAATAATATGTTTGTTTTTTATAATTACTGTACTGTAATAGACAATACCTTTTGTGGGCTATCAACATCAGTATACAGTACTATCACTGTTGTCACATAACATAGACTTAAGAGGCTCAAAGCCAGTGAGTTCTAAAATGTCACAGTGCAAAAATCTTTTAGCAAAAAAAACATCAGTGCCATAAAAAACACTTGTTTCAGTTACCACCACTCTTGATATGTTTAAGCACTGCCATAAAAGTTTGTACCAAAGCATGAACATGTTGAAATATCCCTGACTTACACTAATGTTAGCATAACTACGCCACAAATAACTGAGAATATTTCTGTAAGATGGTGCCATGAGGAAGCTTCAAACCAAAAGTAACATTTAGCTTCCTTCTTGTGCCACCTGTTGTTCCTTCTATTTCATCTGGAGGAAGGCAGCGTGGTGAAAATCTCAAACGTTTGAGATAAAATAGCCAGGGACCAAAGACATATACTTTAAAAAGAACAAAAACTCAATTAATTTATCTGGTACAATCTGAGAGAAGAGAGTAAAAATCAATACACAAATGTTTGAATTCCCAAGTCCTAATAAGACCATGTCCTGGGTTAACTCACCCCTTCCCCCAGCAGAGACTCCTCTGTAACACTCAGCTGTATAATTTAAAGCTATACAGCAAGAGAATTACTAGAAAGCTCCTATGTTGAAGGAAATATCATTCAAGTCCGTGGAGACAGTGCCAATAAACCACAAGCCAGGCCTGTACTCCACCCGCGGCAAGCGCAAACAGTAATCTTGTGACTGTATGCCGACTTCCTCACACATGCATCCGGATTCAATGTTAGACTAAGGAAAAGTGTCACTCCTAGTCATGTCACATGTTGACAAATACTGACAACAAAAAAAGGGAAAGAAAACAACTGGAGCGTTAGTACTAGTCCACTAACTGTGATGGCCATTCAGGCACACAGTTGAATAAGCTATTGAAAAGTTTAAACACAGACAGGAATTTTGCAGAGCAAAGCACGTATTTCTATAGTGACACAGCTGTGGCAGATGTCAACATGTAGGTTCAGGGTTGTTTCAATGAGAGCTGTATGAGCCTGTGAAATTCAACAAAAGGGAGGAAATGACCTTAACATGAACGCCTTCTGAAATTACACTTTATTAGAATTTTTAATGTCAAACAAACTGCACTGGGCCCACATTCAACATCATCAACATCCGTACGATCTTATGACTGAAAACCACACAAACAACTTTCTATATCATTCAGAGTTTAAAATGTCATGACTTTTTGCAATCATATTTCTCAACATTTGCTTTAAAAGGCTATAAAAACAAGTCCATCTCTTCCACCATATTAGAATCCAATTGCGTATTAAGGCAAACGCAATCACTGGCAACATTTGGTTTCCCAATTCTATTCATAACAGGCATTTTCCTATAATGACAATAGAGGCTGACTTTCAGATTACACCAGCAAGCAGACTGGCATCTTCTGACAACCCTTGCAGCCCTAGATAATAACAACAACAATAATAATAATAATATTCAATCCTTGTTCTATGATCAAATTATTTGGGCAACTGGTTACTTCTACTTTAATTTCTACACTCCAATGACCAAAACAGGAAACTCTTTCCACATGATGCCAATACACAGATCCTTTGCTAGACTGTAAATGCCTAAGTGGGGTTAACGTTACATATTAATGCAATTCCAGATATCTCTTCTGTACTTCAGAGACTATATAAAGCCTGCTACCAACATCCCTGTGGTTTTGTCAGAGCTCTTGTGTTCACATAATCTCCACAATAAGTCTATACAATTGAAGAACTAGTTCCTAGATATTCTGTTGGATGACACAAGCTTTGAAACACAATTGCTGCACTTTTTTTATTTTATTTTTTTACGAGAAATGCATTGATAAGATTACAACACCACTGTGGTGGTTAATGCTGCTCTTTACACGGTATCAAGCACAGCACGGCTACGCTCGGTGATTAGATACTAATGCAACAGTGAAACAGTGTTAGTTACCTAACATTGCATTCCACAGAGACAGAGAACTAACGACTTGGTTGGTTTTGTACTTGCTGAGGGATTATTTTAAACCCAGGTCACTATTTAGCAGGAAGGTGTAACAGAATCCCCGCAAGCGCAGTTAGCCGGTTTCATCGAAACTCTCCGGGATGACATGGCCCAAGTCATGGGAACACTATGTCGCAGCTATTAATACGGCCTTTTAACGCCCTAAATGCGGAGTCGCCGGAAAGGCTTCCGCGGCATCAGTGCATCAACACACCAAACGTTAGAAAAGCGGGTGACACGAAAACGCCACAGCGAACACACAGGGTAGATACCCGGTACCCCGGGTCCGCTGCAGTCCCGACTTTGACACTCGCCCACTGGCTATACAGAACCAGACACTCGCTTGTTAGCTAGCAAGCTAGTGCACGTTCCCTGAAGCCTATGAATACTGTCAGTCTAACGACGGCCACAGACATAAGTTACATTGTCACACGAGCTGCAAATCACGGCTTTGTCGTCCCTCCGTCTGATGTTAACCTACATTACGTGTTGTGCGGAGGGCGATTACCGACTGCAGCACATAACTTGCAAACAAGAACGCCCAGGTCCGTTATCGGACATGCAGTCAAACCAGGTCGCTGCTGACGCTAAAGCTCATTAACTTACTCGTCTATCTTACCGTCATCGCTATGGCTACCCGTTGTCAAGACGTGAATCAAATCTGAAGCATCGCCCCCAGACAAACCAGTGGCAATGAAAACAGAAATACACGATACCGCCAATCGCTCCTCCTTCGCTAGCCTAGGCGGATGCGCTACACCAGCAGACATCAAACTGGGTTTGTATACCAAAATATGACTGTATAGTCGCACAAAAATGTCACATACATTTGCAGCCCTCTCTCAAAATATCTGTCCAACGTTTATGGGGGTCAACGATTTCAATTATGGTGAAAAAATAGAAATATGCACGCTAGAGTGAGGCATGTCCGATAATGGACGCAGCAGTGTTTCATCGGTTCGAAGCAGGCTAGCTACATAGCTAAGCGAGCTAACGCTAGCTACCCAGCTAGCTCTCTGCGACACGATTGTAAGCGCTGGTGGAAAGCACCAGCAATTGTAAGCGGCCCAGTGGTACTCCAGTACATGCCAACAGCCAGCACCACCGTAACCAAGAGGAAACCAAACACCTTCGGTAAAACACAAGGAAAATGTTAGTACATGTTAAGTTAATCACCACATCGCTTACCAGCTCTAGGCATCCACCCTCTTGACAGCGAATCCCCTGTCTGTGTGACCACCGTTAAGACCACATCAATGAAAACGAACACTTCCGGTCAAACCTTCACAATAAAACCATTACAGATAAATATGTGCAGCATTACCAATACGTTTGAATAAATCCACCGGAACAAATCTGGTGGGGTTTTAAACCTGGTTTTATGTTTGGATTTTTATTTTTAATTTATGTTGTATCTATCCAAATATCATTTTCCATCTTGTTTTATATAATTACCAAATTAAGGCCTACAGGCAGGAAAAACAAGATTTAAGGTGTATGTACCTTTAATTTTATTTAAGAGTCGACAAAATATGACCTAATATACCATAAAAAGATTTGTTTAGGATTAACAAAAGCAGAACAACATGCTTATTTAAGTGGAAGTGGAACCATGAGTATATTAAACTTTGTATTTTTATTTCATTTTTGGTGTACTTTGGTGTAGAAGCAGTAAAGCGAAGTGGCAGGAAGAATGATAAAGTAAAACTATACAATGCATAGGTAAAACAGTCTGTACATATTTTAAGTCTTTATCAAAATACTGTTTTTTTTTCAACTAACAAGTAACAGAACGATGCACCAATCCAAATGTTTAGTGTTATAAAGACATTTTGTGGTATTAAGTCATCACGTTCACCCTAACCAATCAAAATGTATGTTTTCTAAGGAAATTGCGTTTGTTAAATGCTTCCACTTCACATTTATTTTGAAATCAAAAAGCCATTCCAGAAATTAAAATGGTTATAACACCCTCACCACACACAAATCTAAACACTATGAAGTGCTGTGAGAATTATTCACAGTTTTCCCCCAGGAACAAAAGCTTCTCTCCAAAAATCACAAAGACTCAAAGGAAAGTGGGTCACCAAATATAATTATGAGTCATTAGAAGTCTACTACTTTTCATGTTTCAATAATGTCATCAGACAGTATCTACTGGATCTTGCTTGTCACACTGGTGATTTGGAAACAGGTGATGTTGAAATGTAAGTGAATTACACTATTGCACTCATTGCAAATCCTCCCATGTTGACCAGCTGCCAACGTTAGCAACATATGTCTAAATACGAATATATTTTTAATTATCCATCCTGATAATGTCTTTGTGATGTCCATCAATGGTCAAATCAATTAAACAATTTGCTGCTGTTCTTGTCGTTTAAATTTATCACTCTGTCCTAAAAGGAGAATAAATTGCTAGAGACTAAGCTTTTCTCTCCCTCTAGTGTTTGATAAGGAACATTACATCCTGCATCCTGTACTTTTCAAAAAGGTCACTTGGAGGCGTTGAGGTTCACAAATTACTGCTGGATACAACAGTAGGCCTATTTGTTTTCACTGGCGTCCATATGGTATTAAAGCATCATACATAAAAAATCTAATCTATATTGTTCTTCTTCCTTTTTGTGTGTTTGACCAGATCACTGTGATAGACTCTAACTGGTTGTTGATAATAGTCATTGGGGGAAAAAAAGAGGTTATGGTATGAATGCTGATTAACTTTCTATAGGTTATGATGAAACGCAAACCCAAATTACTAAACACCACTTTTTTCTGAACCAAAGACAACAGGTTAAAGGCTCGAACTCTTTAGGTAAATGCAAGAAAAAAAACAGTTGAGAGTTTTGAGTGGTATGTGACAGAAGTGAGAATTTAATGTTACTGTGGCTTGTTCTTTGCTAAAAATGTGCCATGGTCTCCATGGTGATACAATATAAAGTACAAAATCATAACAGACATTACATAGTGCAGTAGAATTATATACAACATAGGAACTTGGGTCCATACAAACACATTAAATAAGAACACATGGATTTTTAAATAAATGAGGAAAAAGCACAAGTTTGAAGATAAAAAAAAGAGGAAGGATGTCAATCTTCTGTTCCTTAAATTACAGATATGTAACTATATAAATAAATAACTATAAATGTGCCAGTAGGCTATGTGCTTACTGTAAAAAGGGTATCTGAATGGAATCTTTTTTTTTTTTTTTAGTCTGTCCACTAGGAACAGACAACAAAACTAAGTCTTGAGATCTCAGACTATAGCTACAGTCAGATCTCAGTTCAGTCAAAATACACATGTATGAAGGGAGTTTACCCAGTATGGCTTTATAAATTACCAGATACCAGTGACTGAGCCTATGAGAGGTCAAAATGGCCAACTAGCCCTGGAATAAATTGTACAGGCTTTATAATTCGTAAAAAAAAAAAAAAAAAAAAAAAATCTCAGAGCACTATGATATGCAGTATCTAACATGTGCAAACAATGTGCAGATGCATTCATGTACAACAAATCACTATTATCCAGAACTGGTAAAAACGTAGCAGCAACCAATCTTTTTCTGGCCTTAAAGGAGAAGAAGGACTTGTTTCTGAAATAAAACCTTAACTTCAGCCTCACCCTTTAAGGAAGATTTTCAACCTGAGGTTTACATAAAATTTATTCTCCTGAACAGTAATAACATCAGGAGTGTTCACAGGCTTCTCCCTAGCATTTGAGAAATGCATTACCTTAATTTTATCAGCATTTAAAACCAGCTTCAGTTGTGAAAGCTGAATCTGGATAACACTGAAGACACAGCCTTTGTGATGAATGAGCCAGTACAATATACCACACAGACTTTTAATATAAATCGAAGATAACAGGGGACCTAACACAGAACCCTGGGGTACACCATTACAAGTTTTGAGCCAGTTAGAAGTGAGGCAATCAAACTGAACACACTGAGACCTTTCTGAGAGGTAATTCACAAACCAGTCCGCTGCCTGATCTGATATACCAATACTAGTCAACCTCTGTATCAGGTGATCATAAGATAATAAGGCCATCATAAGATGGTCAACAGTATCAAAAGCTTTGGACAAGTCAATGAATACAGTTGCACAGCTCTGCTTCTTGTCTTGGTGTTGACATCATGACTTTTGGACAAATGTATCCATATGTCACACAGTATTTGGCAACTTTGATACACTGCTGTCTGTAATGTGAGTGATAATCTGCTGTGCAATGGCTATATTTAATGTAGACAGCTAATGCATGCATTTCAGAATGATTTTACAATGAGTGCAATAGAATGAACTGCAATACTGTCTGTACTGTCAAATGAAATTCATGCCACTGAGCTGCTGTACTGGTGACACTCCCCTACACATGCACTGTAACTCTGCAAGAGAGTGTGGAGGTGTGGCACGTACAGCCCTGAATATAGAGTGTCTCTTGTAGGAGGGGCATGCGTGGATCTGGTCTAGACGCCCTTCAAAAAGCCTTCCCTCTGACCTGTTCGGTCCCACTCAGCCAGGCCAGTTGAGCACAGCGGAGCACAGCAAGCCCCTCTGGACATCATGGGACTCACACAGGACCCCAACTTCCACAAGCTGCAGGACTGGTACACAGCCCATGCCCTGAACCTCAACTTGAGGCATATGTTTGAGACTGACAAGGAGAGATTCAACAAACTCAGGTATGCATCCTATCGAACATCCTACATCCTACGTTCCTGTGATCAGAATGTAGAGATTTTGTATGTAAGTAATAAAGCTGTTTTATTAGTGTGACTATGACATTCTATAATGTGTTGGCAGTCAAGTTCACATGATAGTGCTCTGATGCATTCCTGCAACACAACTGTGCAGCTTCATTACATAATACTGAAAGCTGGCTGTCAAAGCACCACTCGACCACAGAGCCACACTGTTTGGTTTTGAGTGTTGTATTTGTTTTCAGTCACAGTTTTTGCTGTTCCAGTCACTGTTGTGTTTCTGTGTTTGGACAGCCTAAACTTGAAAACTGAGGATGGAGACATTCTTCTGGATTACTCCAAGAATCTCATCACTGATGAAGTCATGAGGATGTTGGTTGATCTGGTAAATTAGTTTCCGTCTTAGTTATCTGACTCTTTTTTAATGCTAAAACTATGCTCAATAGCTTCCTAATGATACAACTGGATCAGGGCCTGATACGGTATAGGCAGCTGTAAGGTGCAAATCCAATCAGTGGTTGCAGCAAGCTACAAGTCGGGGATCATTTAGCTGATACAGGCTTCCTGAGACAAAAGCCTTTTTATGCACACATGTCATATGAATTGATTGGAATGATTGGTCATCAATTTGAATCATAGCCACATTGTGCCATCCCATACATTTTGAATATTAGTCTGCTTCTATAATAAACAGAGGTGGAGTGCAGGATGGCTTCTGAGGCCCCAGCTACGGATATTTTTTTCAAAACCCCCAGATCTTTTAAGTTTTTAAAAATAATTTCAACTTTGTGTCATTCAGATAATAATATATGCACATGGTGTTTATCCAACACCTTCTCACCCCAAGTCCTCATATATCGCTACTTTGTCAGTGGCCTTTGACATCTATATATAAAGCAGTAAGTATTCTTCTGCGTCTGCTGTTGACATTCCAGGACACTGCTACCGTGGCCGGGATGTCACCAAAAGCACACGGCTAGGTTCAGGCAACAAAAGCATGCTGTTAGGTTTAGAAATAAAAACATCATGGTTTGGCTTGACATTCATACCGGAAGCTAACACCAGGCTCCCAAGCGAAAGCCCATGGTTTGTTGGACCTATACACTACCCCTCCAACCCGTCCTATAGGGACTTTTCAGCTCCTTATATTACGTTGGTTTACATCAGTATGGCTCCCCCCAGTAATGAACCAACATTTACTGTCTTTTTCAGGCCAAGTCCAGAGGCATTGAAGCTGTCAGAGAGAAGATGTTCACTGGAGAGAGGATCAACTTCACTGAGGTGCACATTGTTGATCACATGTCAGCTGTAACTTGGCTTATGGCAGAGCTACCTCTTGACATTTATCCTGGTGGGGTGAAACAGCCACTGATGTAGCATTTACACTGTGTGATACAACAACTCCTGCACATAAGTTTTGGGCTTATTTGAAAATGAACATTGAATACAGTGATTGCAACAGCTCAATAGTCTCTAACTCCTTTATTACTAACAGTATAAGCAGCCACAATACTGAGCGTTTTGTTTCCTGGTGCTGTGCATACAAAGGGCCGCGCTGTGCTCCATGTGGCTCTGAGGAATCGTTCCAACACTCCCATCATGGTTGACGGCAAGGATGTGATGCCAGATGTCAACAAGGTTCTGGAGAAGATGAAGGGCTTCTGTCATGTGAGTGAAATGTACCAATAAGGAGATGCAAAATCACAAAGCTTTTTTGCAACAGACTTGACACATTTCACAGTGTGAGTTCAGCAATCCTGCTCATGACTGTTTGATGTAGAGAAATCTAGTTAATGCTTAGGATGACTGTGTTTGTCTGTTGCAGAAAGTTCGCAGCGGTGAATGGAAGGGCTACTCAGGAAAGGCCATCACAGATGTTGTCAATGTCGGCATTGGAGGATCCGACCTTGTGAGTGCAATTGCTGGAAAGATTTGCATGTGTTTTGTTGCAAAATGTCAACCAGACATCCCATGATTGACGGCTTTTACTGCTCCATACTTTAAAGGTCACACACATACACTCCTGTAATCTGCCCCGTACAGCCACAGTCTTATCGGAGTATGAACTTGAATCAATTTGACTTGCAGGGCCCCCTGATGGTGACTGAGGCTCTGAAACCTTACTCCAAGGGTGGACCACGTGTGTGGTTTGTGTCCAATATTGATGGAACACACATCGCCAAAACCCTGGCACATCTGAATGCTGAGACAACCCTCTTCATCATTGCATCCAAGGTAGCTGGTTTACACAGAGCTGACTCATATCAGAAGGGAAAAAAGCCTTCTAATTCATATTCATGTTTACATGATAGCCTCTGCAAAATATTTCATCGACCAGTTGTGATTTAAAGGTCCGGTGTGGGATTTAGTGGCATCTAGGGGTGAGGTTGCAAAACTGAAACTTTTCTCGTGTATGGAGAACTACTACTACTACTGTCTAGAGCCAGTGTTTGCTCTGTCTGTTCTGGGCTACTAAAGAACAACATGGCCAACTCCATGGGAGAGGCCTCCCTCTGTATGTAGATATAAACAGCTAATTCTAAGGTACCAAAAACACAATGATTCTTATATTCAGGTGATGATGAAATAATGAAAACATTGTTATGAATATTACATACCATTGCTGCCAATAGATGGCCCTAAATCCTTCACACTGGACCTTTAAGTTTCCACTCTGGCAGATAAGTCTGGTTGTGCTGCACACCATGAGTTGCTCATTTTAGAAACAGCAACAGCTAAAAGTTACAATTATTCCGAAATACTCCACATCCATTCTGAGAAGTTGATTTTATTGTATATTTAGTAATAATTAAATATGTTAAAGTACAGAAAATGATATTCTTAATTTTTCTTGCGTCTGTTGATGTGTTATTTTTTCCTGAGACCCTCTAGTTTATCTTTTGCTGGCAGATCTATACCATATGTTTAGATGCATTATATATGAATACTTATCTATGTATTTTGTTTATCTAATTCTCCATTTATAGACATTCACCACTCAAGAGACCATAACCAACGCTGAGTCAGCCAAAGAATGGTTCCTTGAACATGCCAAAGATGTGAGTATGCAGACAGACCTCAGACGGACAGCAGTATTTTGTTAGCTGGCCAACTGATATCCTACAATCATATCCACTTTATGTTTCAACAGAAAGCTGCTGTTGCCAAGCACTTTGTGGCCCTTTCCACAAATGGAGTAAGTCACAATAACACCATTTTACAGGTTACACCTTCTCTCTGTGTCTAGATATCTGATCCTAACTGTTCTTCCTTTTCTCCCCCTCAGCCCAAAGTGAAGGACTTCGGCATCGACACAGAGAACATGTTTGAGTTCTGGGATGTGAGTGCTCTTTTTAAGCCATAAAGCAGGCAGTGTACAGCAGGTCCTGTCTTCATCCACAGACTGCGAAGGGGGCCGTAGGCAGCAGCTATAAATAAGCTGGGCTTTTGACCTGTGAAGTAGGTGGGATAGGCGCACTGGCCAGCAGCTGCTGGGTAATCAGAAGCTTCTCTCTTCAAACTCAGTTATTATTGGTAGCGACCTTCTCTCTGCAGAGGTTACTGTAAAGGCTGGGTTGCATCAAAGGTCAGGTAGCTACATTTAGTTACATTGTTGGTATTTAAAGGGTAACAGCTTTAATATGGCCTTTATGTCATAGAAGATGTTTGCCAGGGTTTTACACTCATTACATGTACAGAGTATACAGTATATCTGTCCCTAAGGGAGAGAAAAAACTTTACGGGTGGGACAGGACTTTATATAAAAGATCACAGGCTAAATGATAAAAGGCTGAGTGAACTGTGCTGCTCATATCAATGCTTATTAAAGACATACATTTTTTCATCAGTGCACAGGTTGCACAATATTGCACAGGTAGCTCATGAGTAATTACATTAATGACTGCCTTGCAGTTACCAGCGACGTCTGTTTTGTGCAAAGCATTAATTTATCATTAAAAATACACATTTTGCAAAGGACTTTTGTATAAGGCATGGATATATCTTTTTCTTTCAGTGGGTTGGTGGTCGTTTCTCCTTGTGGTCTGCAATTGGAATGTCCATTGCCCTGCACATTGGTATGTACAGTGAAAACATTTTTTCTTCAAATTTGTGTTGTTTACCTTCAAAATTTCCTGACTTTGGTGCCTCTCACTTGTATTATCAAGAAAAAAACCCTCAGTGGCAGGCTGGCAGCAATAATGCACACATCATCCCTCTAATTTCAAAGATGCTATAGTGACATAATGAGCATCCACAGTCATGCTAGAAGCTATGTGAGGTTTCTCTTGAGCCACATGCTAACATCTGAATTCTAACATGCTCACAAAAATGCTAATGTTTACCAGTCATAATGTCTGCTATGTTAACCATCTTAGTAATGTGTAAGCATGCTAACATTTGCTAATTAGCACTAAACACAAAGTACAGCTGAGGGTGATGGGAATGCCATTAGATTTGCAGGTATTTAGCCGTAAATCAAATTACTGGACCAAATGGATGCTGGATAGAAAAGACAAGGGATCACCAAAGTCACTGCATTTCATCCCGAGAGAGATGTAAATGAGTGCACCAAATTTCATGGCAGTCCATCCGAGCCAATCAACACAAACCCATAAATGTCAGCCTCATGGTGATGCTAATGCAGAAGCACAAGGATCACCAAAGGCATTAGCGATGGTCACCTCTGAACCAGAATGTCTGTACAAAGTTTCATGGCAATCTATTTAAAGGAGCTGTGTGCGACGTTCAGAACATTAATGTAGCAGTAAACCACTATTTTCTATGTTAAGATATATTGGAGTATATAGGGCGCCCTGAGCAGGGAATAAGACACGCTCCCTCTGTGTGTGTTGTTATCTGAGCTTCTGTGTTTGTTGCTGTTATCCAGCCACACGTGTATGTTAGTGCATGTGAGTCCCTGTGAGTGTGTTTCCCCTTGATAGCTAAATGCTATCGCTGATATCGGGACAGTGTCATTGTGGAAGCGTAATGCCCATCCTCAGGTCAACTGTTTGATCAACAGTTTCTGCAGTAAACCTTTCTGTCACATCTTCTCTCCCCATCAGGCTTTGAAAACTATGAAAAGCTTCTTTCAGGAGCTCACTGGATGGTAGGTACTTCTCCAACACCTTCATTTCTCCACCTGTAGGGAAACTATTCATATGAGCCTTCCTGGAGAAAAGATACAGAACACAGGGATGTAAATTTGCATCCCTTCCTTTCCTGCAGGACAACCACTTCCGCACCGCTCCTCTGGATAAGAACGCTCCTGTCCTGCTGGCCTTGCTGGGCATCTGGTACATCAATTTCTTCCATGCTGAGACCCACGCCATGCTGCCCTATGACCAGTACATGCACCGCTTCACTGCCTACTTCCAACAGGTCTGCCCCCACAATGCCGCAGGCCTCACAGGTTTCTGCTAGAACGTTAAAAAGAAGTTTGAGTATTATTTTGTATTGTTATGTAAGTTATTTAAAAGATGACTTTGATAGTGGGCATACTGATATTGCCACCGGACTGACAGAGCAACACTTTGTCTGTGTTAATAATTCACAGAAAGAGAACAATTTTGACCAGTCTTTGTTATCTAGGGTGACATGGAGTCCAATGGAAAGTACATCACTAACCAGGGAGCACGTGTAAACTACCACACTGGGCCAATAGTGTGGGGGGAGCCAGGAACCAATGGACAGCATGCCTTCTACCAGCTCATCCATCAAGGTAACAACACCAGAGATCATCACTTAGTCACAGCAAAATGTGAGTGATTCAGCCAGTCAGAGCAGACTTCACCAACCAAGTATCCTGCCCATCTGTCTTTTTACTGCTAACATTGCTAGTTGGTTAGCCTCATGCCATTTGTCCATGGGTTATTTGTCACTAATGCAGTCCAACTGTGTCCAACTCAGGAACACGCATGGTGCCTTGTGACTTCCTGATCCCAGCTCAGTCACAGCATCCCATCAGAGACAATCTGCACCACAAGGTATTACTTGTGTTAGAGGAATTGTTGTCTATAGCAGCGCGTTGAATGGATAGAGACCTGTAATGCGGTCAAGAGTATGTATGCTGATATGATGAAGTTCCTCACCTTAGATTATACCCATTGAAATTATGATTTTTGTTTCCTTGTTGTGGGGAAGTTTGTGTAATCAAGTATAAGTTGAACTATAGATGCCGCAAATGTTTTATTTTACAGTTTTATGACAGATAAATTATTCATAATATGAATTCAAGATATAGCTTTTCACATTCCCTAAATGATGTCACGGACGGCAAAGTATCTTCTTGTGACCGCTTCGGAATTTTGAACCCAATATCGTGATCTAAGCCACAACTGCAGTGGTGTGCAATCTGTGTGTGTATTAATTACCTGGAAAAACTAATGAATACATACTTTTGAGAGATCATCCTTAAAGGTCAGACTTCCCCGGGGCTGTAACCAAATACCAGTGTAACTGAATATATACTCTTAGACAGATACAAGAAGAACACAATAATGAGGAAATTCATTGTATAATACTCTAGAAAGGTCATAAAAATGTTTTTGCAACCAAAACTATGTATCATAGTAGCCGGTCCATGGCAGGTCTGAAAGTCAATATGTCAGAATATTGACAGAATACAACTCACTGTATAACACACATTGTACTACACTGTATCTGAGGTTGTGTGTGTTTGATGTGGGTTTAGATCCTAGTGGCTAACTTCCTGGCGCAGACAGAAGCACTGATGAGGGGTAAGACCACAGAGGAGGCCAAGAAGGAGCTGGAGGCCAGCGGCCTGAGTGGGGAAGCTCTGGAGAAAATCCTGCCACACAAAGTAAGAGAAATCAAATCAAGAGAAAATGACTTAATATAGAACATTTGCTCAACAGCTCTCGTAATATGACAATAAAACATGAAACCTAGATTTGAGGAGAGGGGCAGTCATATCATGTTACTTACACAAAAGAAATCATTCTAGTGCCCCCCAGTGACCATAAATAAGCATAGCTATAAAAAAGTGGTCTGTATAATTAAATGTTTCTCATTTTTTATGCAGGTATTCCAAGGAAACAGGCCAACCAGCTCAATCATCTTCAAGAAACTGAGCCCATACACACTTGGAGCACTTATAGGTGAGAGCAAAACATTGTCTCCTGACTTACAACCACTGATAATACTAAAATGAAGCCTGTCAATGAAATGGTGCAGTACTGTTGTTGCTACTGGTTGTACAGGTAGTTTTGTTTGTTTATTTTGTTTATTTGAAACTATTTCAGCTCAAGGCTAGCCTCCTAGGAATCCACATGAAAGTCAGAATTACTAAACAGCACATGCCTACACATGATATGTTTAAATGATTGTAGATATCTGTACACTCACTTAGTTATACATAGCTACATACACATTTCATAGACACACAAATACATGTAATCTAAAGTAATGCACACATACTGACAGTGCAATATTACAAAGTATTTGAATAGAAAACATGTTGTTAATATTATATTATATTATATTATATTATATTATATTATATTATATTATGGACAGCTCCTTGTGTTACCTCTGAAATTACATCTTTTACATGTGTTACATCTCTCTCTTCTTCTTGTTTTACAGCCATGTATGAGCACAAGATCTTTATCCAAGGTGTCATGTGGGAGATCAACAGTTTTGACCAGTGGGGGTGAGACAGTTTTTATTATACACACACATTATACACATACAGTTGATAAACTACTGATTGTATTGGGCAGTTCTTATTTTGCAGCGGCCTGTCATCATTGCAAACTCATGCCGTTCAGCAAACATCTGTTAAACCTTACAGAGCTCTTAAAAATTCTGGTATGGTTTCCAAAGTTTCTAAAAATATTAAACATGTCAGGCTATTTTTGGGGGGAAATGTGTGTTAAATGATCCACTGGCCACCAAAATATGTCCTGACTCTGATAGAGTGAAAACATTCTGTGTTTGAATATTTCACCCAGTGTATAAGCATCATAGAGCTTCAATGAAGAGTTGGAACAAACACAGACAGAATATATGTGATATTGTTAGAAAATGCGCAATCGAATGATTTTAAAGGGACACTTTACCCCCAACTAGAAAAATACATACAGTATATCATGTATGTTTGTTGTTGGTTTTTTTGTGAGTGTTAGAAATATCAGCAGTAGAGATGTCTACCTTCTCTCAAATAAAATGGCACTGGATGGATGGCACTTGGCTTGTGGTGCTCACAGCGCCAACCCCTAACCCAACCCCTAACCCCCCCCCCCCAAAAAAAATAAGTTGCTAACATTTCAGCTTGGCTGAGAAGGATGCCATTTAGATCTTACATTTACATCTTGCACTGTCACGAGCACGAGCCTCTCGCCATAAGTACATGGAGCTCCCTCCTGCTCTGTGATATGGTTGGCAGGTGTAGCATCTACATTCATTATATTCAAGAGAAGGCAGACATCTTTATAGCCAATATTGCCAACACGCACACCGAAACAACCCAGACAATAAACAGCACTGCAGGTAATAGGAGAAATGTATTTTTGCTTTTTGGGTGAACTATTCCTTTAAAGAAGTGAAAATGGGAAACTGGATGTAAAGGAGTTGATGACTGTGTATCAGGCAGTTGCTGAAAATAAACATAACATATTAAGCATGTGTAAGGATTGCTGAAAAATCAATGGCTTGTTTTGGTTCAAATCTGCTGCTCAGCTTGGACGTCATCTCTAAAAAGCCTTCATATGTTCTTCTTCACATCACTGAACACATCATCTCTCCTCTGTTTGTGTCCACTCTCCCTCCCCTCCACATTATTAGAGTTGAACTGGGCAAACAGCTTGCCAAGAAGATCGAGGCTGAGCTCAAGGACACCACAGAGGTCCACTCCCACGACTCCTCCACCAACGGACTCATCAACTTCCTTAAGAAGAACTTTGCCTGAGTCAGATCCCTCCCTGACAACTTCCACTTTACTCCACATCATTATGCGTGAGTTTAATGAGCTGCATGGACAGGAGACTCGCAGAGGCAGCTGGTCACTCCCACGCAGTCGGACTGAAGCACTCTGTATGTTTTTTCTCTCATTATGAATATTGTGACTGTCTACAGTGCTGCCTTATTTTATGTTCGTTCGTTCATCACTGTGAAGGGGAAAAGCTTTTTGTATTAGAGTTGTGGAAGGCACTGTGAGAAGTGCTCTCACCGACTGTCTCTCCAAGAAATGTAATTTCTGGAATAAACATCTTTGCACAATGTCAGTTTCAGTGTCAGTCACACCTGGTCTAATGTAAAAAATAAACACACACTAACTCAACAGCTGTTCATCCTGTTCCTGTGTACAAAGCACTGTTATAATGTGCATCAAAGCGCTGTGAGAAAAGTCATGCACGTCACTAGATGGCATCAGAGTGCCAGATTATATTACTGGGAGCATATCAGACACCCAGCAATCTACCATTTATTCAGTGGAACAAAGGGTCAAAGGTCAGTCCATCTGCACTGTTCCTCCCCACAAATCCCCTGACGACACAGCATCCATTTAGAGAGAAAAACAAACAGCTGGACTAAACAGCATCTGGACTGAAAGCCACTCCTCACTGGCACCTCACTTAAACATCATTAAACTTGATTTGCTTAACGTTTCAGTCAAAAGCCTGCACACAATTTGCAGGTGAATTTCTCCTATAAACATCAAACCACATATAATGTATTTATAACAGAGAGCAGCTCTCACAGCACATCATGTGATCGTGCTATTAACCACAATGCACTAAAAAAAGATAAAGTATATTTCACTGTTTTCTTCTCCTCATACTCACTGCTGGGTACAATTACTGAGTGTGTATGAGGACAAACAGAAAGTTAAAAAAAAATCCTAGACCCCCAGACACTAGTGGGTTTTCAATGCTGTTGCCAGGCAACAATACTTTACTTCAAATCTAACTTGTCCTTTTTATCTCCAGCTCTGAAACAGGATACAGAAGAAAGTGAGTTTACTGTGGATAGAAGACCCTCCTTACTGTCATTTTAAGATACTGCAAATTGTTAATAGAACACTTTTCAGTTTCTAATGTCCAAAAAACGAGCATTTTTAATCAGTCTTTGAGTATTGCAGAGAACTTGTCACATTTTTGCAACTCATTTATAGAGGACTGTCAGCTCTTTCATGGTGGATACACACTTACAGCTCCTCATATGAACTGCAACCCACTGCTGAGTTATTATAATCTATTGAAGCCAGGTGCAATAGGTTAAAATAAACAAGCAGCAAGTCAACATGAGGAAATAAGTGATTAGGCTCAGGCTTAGTTCATCAGAGAGCAGAATCAAACAGCAGCATGAAAGCATGAAAAAGGTTCTGTGTGCGTTCCTGAGATGTTTGTTGAACAATGGCGCTTCATACCCTCACATTCCACTTCATGCTTTATTGGTTGGCCCTGTCAGTCATTTTTTTTTTCTCTCCGGCCCATTAAAGAGCTGCCCCCCTGGCTTGAGCAGGGTCCCAACCTGCCCCAGTGCGGTGGTTGCCATGGGGACGTCACCCCCTGCCACTTTCGACTGTGCAGTCCCAAGTTCATGGTGGTGTCAGACGAATGATGGGAGCAGAGTTTGGGATTCCTCTGAACTGACTAACGATACAGCTCATTGAAACATCTTCTGAGAAGTATGTTCTCCCCGCATTCATATCATTTGTATTCATCATGGGCCACAGTGCTGGAAGCAGTCGGAGGGTCAGCATCCTTGCATGTAAACAAGCTTGGAAACTTGGCCTCAGGGGAGAAGAGCGGCTTGCAGATCCGCAGTCAGTTTTAATTCTCACTTGAACTTCACTGGAATGCTTTTCATGTGCATGACCATCCTCCCTCCCAGGAGCCTTCAGGGAACATATTCAAACATATTAACCCCCCGCACACCCACCCAACACAGAACACACTCACACATTACATTTTCCAATATTGACCCAGTAAATGCTCCCAATCCTGTTCCCAGTCTGCAGTTTGAGGCTGCCAGTGACAGCAGTGACACAGAAATCCTGCAGGCTGCAAAACGAAATAGCCATCAAGTCAAGCCCAGCTTCATTTTTCCCACGACTACTGGAGTTATATAAAGATTAACTTAAGTACGTGGGCAGAGCTCGTCATGCTGCAGCATAGGAAGCCAGCAGCAGTCCCATGAGGCTGCAGGGGGCTCCAGCTGACCCCTTGTTGCTCAGGCTCCATGTTCTCCCCCCTTAAATAAGTTTCCTCAGATCCCCATTAGCTGGATTCATCTTTAAATGCATTGTTTTTGGGGTCCACATGGAAAACACTACACGCCGAGCCCTATGCCTTTGAAAGCACAAGAACAATATTATCTCAGATTATAGTTTTCATGTTATTGCACATCTATGTGACCATAAGGTGAAGGAAAAAAATGAAGCAGTGCAGCTCTCACCTCTCTGAGAAATTACTTTCAAAATATTCTCAAGTGAGAAAATCACTGTGTTGTAATATTTTGGTATAAATATTGCATGGAAATATTTTCATTCCCCATATCTGAATAATTTCTTTTGGATGTATCTGACCTCACAGGGCAGTCAGAGATTTCTTTTTGTGGTTCATCTCTGCCAAACCATCAGACAACTGGGCTCATTTGCTCTCCTGGGATGGCTTATCTGGTTATGTTTGTAGGCTTATGAATAATGTGCACCCACTGTAAGATTTTTTTGTCTTCACTGCCTGTCCTGAATCCACAGACACATATACTGCCCAACATCTGGCTTTTATTCAGCATCACAATGTGAGGGGACTGAAAAAAAAGAAAAAAGAAATACTCCCACACTGATTTCAGCCTCTATAGGTCTGCTGGAGATACAGTATGTCATAATGTTCACAATGACAGTGACACTTGGTATCTCACATTTTTAGACCAAGGCTATTCCTGATGGTGATGACACATGTGGTGCAAAGCAGGCATGACTGTTCGTTCTTTTGTCGCCAGCAGTGGAGGTAGGATCAAGCCTTTTAACCTTCACAGTGGTTTAAGGTTGTTTATGCAAGTGAGTCAGCTCAGCATTAATAAAAAAAAAATAAAAGTTGTTTTTTTTCTCCAAGGGCGATAAAAATGTATTCAGTCCTCTGACTCAGTGATGCAACCAGCACTGTTTCTTTTGACACAAAATGGACAAATGGTGTAGCCCTTACACATGTATGGTTTGCTATGGGTTAAAGACACGGTTTTAATTCAACAATTTAATATTAATATAGCAACCAAACCACACAATGCTGCATTTCAATCATGAAAGGAAATGCATCTTTTTGTATTTTTGTAAAGATATTTGTTTGGGCCATTTAGCCTTTAATTGATAGGACAGTTAAGTGTGAAGGGGGGAGAGAGAGGGGGAGTGACATGCAGCAAAGGGCCACAGGCTGGAGTCGAACCCGGGCCGCTGCTGCAACAGCCTTGTATATGGGGCGCCTGCTCTATCTGCTAAGCCACCGACGCCCCAGGAAATGCATCTTTGTGTACTCAAGAAACTTAATATTGTACTTCCATAAAGTTGTGAGATTGATTGGTGAGGCCCTGTCCACAGTTATGGAGGTTGCATGTGGGGTACCACAGGGCTCCATTTTGGGATCATAGTTGTTTGTATTTTACTATATTAATCTATGCCATCAACAGTGACATCTAAAATGATGCTTTACACAGATGACTCTACCTTATTAGTGTCCGGTAATGACACTAAATGACACAGATGATCACATTTCTCTTCCCGCTCTATTGCCTAGTAGCACTTCTAATGGCAGTACCACATGTGAATAAAACAAATGTTGCTGTTGAAAGGAATTGTAGGACGGCATTATCTCCATTCTTTTGATGAAAGATGGTCTAGTGTAGCCTATGCTGAAAGAGATACGAAAGGAAGCACTGAAGCACCTTTCATTAGCATTCAGAGAATTCGACCAGCTGTCATCATGGCTGCCACTTAGATATGTCTGGGTCATTTCACTCAATTAGGTACCTTACTTAGCAGAAAAGACTATTAGACTGCTCCCCAGAAACCTGAAATAAAAGCAGCTAAACAGAATGCAATCATCATCAATTTAATCATCTACACATGCGCTTTTACTACCATGCCATGTCCAAATGCCTGCCGTGAGAAAGGCCCATCTCCAACTGCTGGAGGTTAAGTTGCATTGTGGGCAATATAGGCACCAGGTTGGGTCATGAAATGAAATATAAAACAACATCTTTGGTTCCGCTCTTCACTGATTTGCTGTTGAGTTTTTCAGATTTATTTTTTTAATACTTTGAGCAGCAAAAATGTGTATCCATTACATTGAGATGACAGTTCATAGTTGAATTTCTCCTCACCATAGCACAGACAACCCCGATTTTCAAGAATGGCTTGATACCACAAGGATTACGTGAAAAAATGTGTTTAGGTGAGCTGCTTGATTTCAGTTGTAAAGAATATATCCTAAACACAGTTTGATTTATTTGAAATGAATTATTTGTGACTCACTACAAATCCAATTTTTTCTGTGTATTTTCTGTGTTTGATTCTGTAAGTATTCGTTCATTGCTACTGTTGCTGCAGTTTGACGCATAAATCATATCACCTTATTTCAGGATTTTTCCCCGAGAGAGCTGACTGTACGTTTGGAGCATCAAGTGTGAAAGCTTCCATCAGCTCAATCATTGAATCACGTATCTTTGGTGGAAGAGAGCAAACTTTCCATTAAAAATGACTGACTCACCAACAAACATCCAGCTGCTGTATAGTGAGGGAAAAATCAGAGAAACAGGAGGCCGAAATTTTTTTCGGTAACAGGAAGGGGACAAAGTGTTAGTAACCAAAGATTCGGAGTGTATGAGGTAATCCTGTGGCGAGCATATTTTCACTCATTTCCTGGCAGTGGAGGGACCTGTGTGCTCCAGAGGGAAGGTGTTCTTTTGTGCGGTGTAACAGAGCTCACCTCACAGCGGATCCCCTGGGGCTCTGCTACCCCTGTACACACACACACACACACACACACACATACACTTCTCCCTGAGTCACAGGGTGGAACCCTCAGACACATAAAGGGTGCTTTGTGCCCCAACTCATGGAGCTGACAACCAACACCAGAGAGCTCCTCACACTGAACACCACTGTTTAGCTAACAGGAGAGCTCAGTCAGAGGGCAGACTGCGCTTTAATGTACACCCACACAAAATGTAGCTACATCTCACACTATCTGTGTTTCAGTGGCTTATAAATACAGCTGTACCTACTGTAATTGAAATGTAAGACTCAAAGGGTGAAGGGGGTGTGCATGTTTTGAATTTTCTTTTTCAAGTTTTATCCCCAGTGCAGGTGCAGGAACTGTGAAGGTCCCCTTTCTCATTTCTCCTTTTTCCTTTCTTTTTAAAAGATATGCAGTCATCCGTGAGCCTGTCTCTCAACCAAGTATTTTCTATAACTGAAAAGAGAAGATGACTTGAATTCATTCTCACCCTCTTGGGGACTGAGCCAGGCAGAAGTAATTTAGCAAGCGAGCAGTAAAAATGGGACTTCTGCTGAAACCCACCCACTCACCTGCAGGATCTCCAGAGATGACAGCAACACTGTTTGTGCCATGTTCCTATATCATTACAACCAACCTCACACAGGGGCATCATTTATAACTTTTAAAGATGCTATTATCTTTTTTTTATGTTAAAAAAAGCTTCACATGAGTAATAGTAAGTGCACCATCAGAGTGCCAGGCTGTGTCCCAGGGGGGAGAGTTTAACACATGACATTCTGCAGACAGGATGTTATTAGGCTATATTGTGGTGCAGGGATTACACTTTTATGTAAGCCAACCTGGAAATTAGCATCACGCTGAATCCCTCCACAAACAGCCAATGGGATTTTTCCCATTGTATTTTGGATTACTGCAGAAAATAAGCTCTGTGGCAAACAAAAGCTAATGATACTTTCATTTTTTGTTCACCAAGATAATGTTCACAAACACTGCTTTTATGATTTTTAAGCATAAATGCAATCACCAGAACCAAAAAGTTAATGTTAGGCAGGCTATAACCAACTACATCAAGGTCAGGTGATTTCAACATCACCACAACTAAAGGTGGACGAGTGACTAAATGGCTTTCAATATCCCGGGCATCCTCTGAAGCCCCATATAGCCACTTGATAGCAACCGCCTTTTTAAGACATGTAAAAGTTTCAAAATTCACCTGTAGTGTATTAATTTACATATTTTATGTCACAGAACAAAACGTGAAAATCTTATGTTAAAAGCTTGTGTTAACCACTGACTTTATTCAAGGTATCTAACCAGGGGGAGCTGAGCTCTTTTCATAAGGCATGAGCTCTCCTAACAACATGACATTTTTGGGGGGGGTCTAACATACTGACAATATGCTATTTTTACCATGTAATTATAATTTTTGTATCTTAATCATCAACAATCATGCATTATATCAGGCTCTTATTGATGAATGGTTCATGCATGTGATAAATCACTTTAATAAAGATGCAGGCATGCAGGTATGCTATGTACTGGTGTGGAGGTTTATATGGTCTGTCCTCTCTTTAAGGCAGGGAAAAAAAAGTGAGCTCCCCAGAAAGCCATGGTATAGTCCGCACACTGCATGTAACTAAAAGCCCATTAAAAAACCCACTGACTCTGAGACAAGGGAACCTAAAGTGCAAAAATGCTAACTCATGTCCTGGTTTTAGGATATTACCTATAGCACACTATGCATCAGTATTTCTCTGACTGTGGAGAACATAACCACACACATATTTAATGCAGATAATGATGCACTGTGGGAGTTAGTGGAGACTAAAAATAGAGCTAACAAGAGAATGATTTTGGACATACATTCGTCAGGTGGACAGAAACTCAACTCCTAATGAATGGTATTCTCCGTATCTGCTGGATGTGTAACTAAGCCACTAGCTAAGACTTTAGCCATAGCAGCTGTTTAAGGTGATGATATGTCCTGGAGATGGGGACGGCGTGTTGCCACAAGACAGTGTGGGCGTTAAAGCATTAAGCCTTAAAACTGTATTAATGGAGCAAAAATTTCTTTATTCAAAGGTCTGAATTCAGCAAGTGAGACCATTATGGTTCATGGAAAAACAAATTGACTTATTATTTCTCGATACAAGCTGATCTTTTTGGAAGAGAGGTCAGTTGGAGTCGGGGGTTTTTTGGAGGCAGCATCTAGCGGCCAGCAGTGGTATTGCATCTTAAGGTAACTGCGTTGGCTTCAGCCTTAGGTTGTGGTAGTTGCCGCCTGATTTAGACCTTGTTGCACTTCATCCAAATGGCCAAAAAAATCAATGAATGCAGATCCAAGGTTCAACTACACTATTTAACTACAGTCTACATGCAAAGCCAAAAGTCTAAGAGAACTTTGGTGCATGCAAAGCAGCCATAAAATCCTACAGACAAGGCTATTGGTGGTTTAAATCCAACATCAGCGTGGAAATGTTGGAGTGCAGGGGTTAAAAACAGTAACTGTTTTTTTCATTGCTCCTCAGGCTTCTTTATTGTTGACCTACTGTACTGGGGTACAACCCTCCTGAGGGTTTATAGCCACTGCAGTGCATTACCATGTCCAGAAACCAAGACATGCTTTAATTAAACATTTAACAGGTGGGTACTTTTTCCACCTGTTATGGTTTCTTCTGTTGAAATTTTTCTTTTCTTGTTGTTATTTATTCATTTCAAGTCAGAGGTCCAAAATGCTTTATGAAGCATTTCTACCATCTCTGTGTTTTACTGCCTGTCACAGTGTGATCTGAATTAACTTGCCTGGTTACATAATGACCAAAGGTGTCTAATGGGGATGCAATCACAATTATTTACAGTACTGCTAATGGATAAAGCAAAACATATGCACAGTAAAGGAAAAAGTTGATGGAGCTTTTCCCCTCTATCAACCTTAATCCTAATGTGAGGACATCTTGTAGGAATGTGATGTAGTTTGAAGGTTCAGAGGAAGATTCACACTTTCGTATTTGACATTTCTGTAATCAACCTACTTTATGCTCCAATTAGCCCAAATGTTGTACAATACAACACCACAGGGGTGCAGTCTCCTCATTCATCTCAACAGCACAGCTTTATTCAAGTAAAGAGCAGTTTTAATGATGCAATCTTAATACTGAACTGAGTTATAGTTGCACAAATCTGAAGGCTTTTCCAAAAAATATTCTCTTTCTGACCATTTATGTACCCCAAAATCAGGGGTTTTGTCAGCATAAATTGTTTATAATGTAACTTGAAAGTTAGTTTTTCTTATCTCTCTTCTCATACTGTTTAAATTCATGTTCATCTATTTTTCCCTTAGTTTATAAACCATTCTGGGTGAAGGATTATTTGTGGGCGTGCTTTTCCAGGCTTCAAATTATCTGAACATCAGAGTACTGAGTGGCGTCCCAGGAGGGAGAGCCCACCACATGACAGGCTGGAAGGTTGCGTGCAGGGATGTAATTACACAGCAGTATTTTACTAACCGCAGACAACAGTGTCCCCAGCACATATTCAATGTAGCTAATGACACTTTGTAGGAATTTGTGTTGTTCCTTTTTGGGGTGTGAAGTTGTAACTGTAGTTTTATTCATAGTTTCATAATGTGGATGTTGTGAAGCCTTTTTAGACTGTCAGTTGTCATTTACTGCTATATAAAAAAAAAAATCTTGACTAGAGTAAAATACAATGCGTAAAACAGCAGCATTAGAGGCGAGCAATATTAAAAGAGCACAGTGAAAACAGCCTGAGTGATCCAACCATAATCAAGTAATCCCTGGATGATCATATTAGAGACACTTGTCAGCACAAGACATTAAGACAGAGACACAGAAGGGTGCTATTAGGGTGAGGAGAGGAGAGGGAATATGACTTTAACAGAGAGTTAACAGTCCAGTAGAAACACTGGGCAACAACATCTGAGTCTCATCTCCATCCCAAACACTTAGAAACCATCCCGGCCGTGGGAAAACCACTTACTGTAAATGGTCAACTCCAAACCATTTTTGACTCGTCTCCACATGTTCCTGTCCGTTCCCTAAACTTATAGACATTATTTTGCAATTGCTTTGGCTCAATTTCATTCTGTAAAAGAAGTTTCAGTTCTTATTACTACCAGACTCCAGATCACTGAATCAATACCATCAATTTTAAATGAATAGCTGTAGTGGGAAAAATAATAGAAAAACAAATGCAACAATTTTTTTTTTAATTACTGTTAAAACACTGCAATGAATTATCTGTTACAGTGGTATGAATTGTGGTTTAATGAATGCTTTTCAACATTACAATAGACTGTCAATGGGTATGCTTCTCAGTATTTATGCTCTCAGACAACAATGGTCCATACTCAGCATGACTATGATACCAGGGCCAGCGTGTATTCATGTGGCTGAAGTGGCTCTTCTGAATAATGTAGCCAGAAGTTCCTTTTTTAAAATGGTGCCATGTTGTGAAACATCCTTCTTTAAATATGAGAGGGGCTTATAGAAGTCAGGTTTGAGCTTCGCCATGGAACAAGGTAACATATTTACAATAAAATTTGCAATGACATTTCAGCTGTCCTTGTTTTGTGATGTAGGGGATATTTTTTCTTTTCTTAAACTGTGGGGATGAGATTTCAGATTTCAGAAATATGTTTGTTTAGTTTTCTTTGCGTGTGTGTCTGTGAACTTGTACATGCTACATAGAGAGGACCAAAATACGTATTTTAGCAACAGAGAGAGGACGTTTTTGCAGAGGGAGGACATTTTGGCTGGTCCTCACATTTTCAAAGGCCTTTTGAAGGTTAAGACCTGGTTTTAGGGTTCAGGTTGGAATTAGGTTTAGGTTAGGGTTAGGCATGTAGTTGCGATAGTTAAGGTTAGTAGCCTGGAAATCCAGACCCAAATCTAGAAAGATCTAGGGTCTGGCCATGAGTAATGAAAATGGCCCAACTTGAGGGGCGGCACCAAGCATGCATTTGTAAATATCACTGCACGCAATTGGATAACACTACGACCAATCAGAACAATACACGGGGTGACGTATACGCTTAGCTACCAGCAGAGCTAACTGGTAGATTAGACTTTTGCCGTATCCGGTCGGCAAAACAGTTAAAACGTCCTTCTTGCAAAGGAAAGACTCCAGCGCCGTCTTCAGTTCCTCTTTTAGAGAAAAAGCCAAGTCTAACTCATTCACTGTAGCGGCCAAAGCCGTTTCAAACAACTGGTGTTCATCCGTAGCCATCTCGCAATGTTTACTGACTGATTCCGGACTTCGTCGTCGCAGCGCTGTCGTCATCTGTTTAGCTCGCCTCTGGCCCGCCTATATCAGATACACCGATGTGATTGGTGCAGCTCGGCTACAAGGGCATGGGTAATGAGCATCATTACTGATTGCCAGAGTGACTCGCTGAGCAAATTCAAATTGTGCTCTCGCGAGAACTCCGGATTTCCAGGGTATAAGGTTAGGGTAAGGGGCTAGAGAATGCATTATGTCAATGAGGGTCCTCACAAAGATAGAATTACAAGAAAGTGTGTGTGTTTTCTTTTGACTCCTAACATCTCAGGACCATGTTAAAAATAAGTGTTTTCTTTTTCCTTAAGATTTTTGTTTCTGTGTCTGATAATCCATGAATAAAATCAATCGATTAGTCAAAACCATAGCTTACTGTGTTTTAGATTACTGTAAATTACATACAGATACAGAAAAGCAAAAATAGACTGATGCAAATGAATGAAGGCACTGAAGTACAATCGCAATCATCATTTTGCCTTGTATGAATCTTGGTAATACTGTAGCATAAAGACTTAAATAATAGATAAATAATTGCATTTTTTTTCTCATTTCTATTTGTAAAGTTGTGAGGAAATGACCACTGCTTACTCTATTTTGATGAGAATCAGTCTAGTTACAGTTTGCAGCTTCATGTTTAGCATCCAGAGCTGAAAATGGAACAAGCATTTTGCTAAGTGAAACTCTGTTGTGAAAATTGAGACAAATCAAATTTAAACTACTGTAACAGAGCCTGTCACTCACAGCAGCCTTAGAGAACACACACGTCCAAAACTGTTCATGTTGTCACAACTGTGACATGTCAATGCTGCTTTGAATGACACAGCTGTAATTTTACTGCATTCTGTCCTCAGAGACCATTGAAAGATAGTTTCTTATGATTTATACATCTGACTGCAAACATTTCTTTTTAAAGAGTATTATTTAGGACAAATTTCATTCAGTGTCATAATCTGTCATTGATAATTACAGCCTGCCAACTGCAAACATTTTAGTAAATTATGAGTAATTGTTGTTATTCTACATATAGCTTAATATCTGCTTACCCAAAATATGTGGAATTTCAGTTTTAGAGTGATAAAGAAGGGATTCTTGATTTATACAACATGACAGAAAGAAAAACAAAAACAGCACATAAGGAACAACCAGACCTTCTTGCAGTTAGCTACAAAACCACTTTATTGAAAAAGCAGATTATGTCATCTACAGTTAAATGATACGTCCCGATTTTTAATACATTAAATAACTTTAGACTTTTTTCATGTTTAGATAAATAGATCTAGTTTCCTTTTTTTATGAACCATCTAGGTAATCAAAACACTTAGCGTTACAAAAGATGTGTGACAGATGTGCTTGTTGGAACTACCAGTAGGAGAAGAAGTCTTCTCTTTCCAAGTGATTTTTGACAGAAAAATAAAATAACAAAAACTATCCTCTTTATGTACAGGGTAACTAGCTGTGTGCTATGCAATAGAAACTGAAGTAGTACTTTTAAAATGGTGAATTAAGACATCTTTAAAGGGGGGTGCACTCTGATCTTGTTAAGTTTTTCTTGGGGGGGTTGATATGGTGCAGTTCAAAAAATGCCTCTTTCTTCAAGTATAGCACACATTACTTGACCAGAACCCTTATACAAAATTGAGGTTGATCAAATAACAAGGGGAATGTCTCACATATGCTGTCCTTTTCTTTTCTGCTTTTACAAATATACAACACTAATCATCATTACATTCGAGTGAATCTCATCACATCAGGTTACATTAGAAAGCACTTCCTGCCTGTGGTGACCCCTGCCTTCAGTCTCTGCTTCAGTCTCTGTTTTCATCACACATTCAGTAGTATTTGTTCCGACCTGCGTGTACAGTAATATATGAATAGGAGCCAGTATTTGCCTGTAATACTTGGTGCTTGTTTTGTTCTAGTTTGAATACCAGATAGGTGGTAGCCAGAGGATGATATATTAGTTACTTGAACACACTGTCAATATGGTGCTACCACACCAAAGTTCAAACAAACACTAAGATTTAGACACAAACATCTGGAAGAGGTTGGGGTGGACGCAGTCATCAAAATCATCACTGGGTTACAACAGAGAGAGCAGGGGTCACTGTGTTGGATGCTGCGCTGCCCTGCAAACACAGTGAGGTGCATGTGCCATGGCCCTGCCACTAGTACACACACACACACACACACACACACACACACACACACACACATAAGGCATTCACACAATTTGCTCGTCTTTGAAATAAGCAGGCATAGTTACCGTCGATCTACACCAAATTGCAAGAGCAAGGCAGAATTTTCCTCAATAACAGCAGGTTCCTAAAATACCTTAAGATCTGACATGTACAGGGAATGATCTACTGAGTGCCAATCTGAGGGGAAAAAAGATGACAGTAACCAAGTGCAGAGGGGTGAGACTTTTTTTTCCAGCACCACTACAGCTCAGAGTTTCAAGTGTTTTTGTCTCATGTAGTTTTTGTTTTTGCATTCACACAAACACACACAAACAGACGCACACAACCAGCATGGGAAACATGAGCGGACTCCCTAAAAACGCGGGTGAGACCAGCAGCTCCGCATTTTCAGGGACGTCCCCCCACGACATGACAGCAGACTGCATGGCAAACCAGAGCGAGACACACAAACATACCTATTCTGTCTTTAAGGCATGCGGACAAGAGGAGGTTCCTCGTAGAAACGCACTGTGTTCTCAGTGCTTATATGACATAAAACCAGTGTCTGGAAAAAAACATACCAGGAAACAGTGCCTTGAACACACCTGGGGCAAAAAGGTATTTGCAAATAAATAAATCAATCTGTTTCTTTTTCTCTTGAGTACCAGATGGGCCAGATGCCGCATGAAGACACTGACAGGTGTCGGTGGCAGAAAATTACTTTCAAATGACCTGGGACCTTTGACATTAGGCTCCTCTCTGGGGGAACGTAGCTATGGGCGCTCAGAAAACCATTACAGTCACCAGATGACTTATGTGTCATTAACAAATGCTTGTGAGCACTGGAAAATGATATATAAGCATAAATGTGGAATAGGTATATGTTGTTGATTGATGAAATGATTTTTAGTCCAGATCAGTCCCTCTGCAACATGTTGTCTAACCAAATCTTTTCCAATCAGAGTTCTTCTGTCTCTTAATGCCTTTTCATAGTTAACCACAGAGCTCATTAATACTTATTTAGCTTATATACTTCAACAGTTTGCATTTGGTTTCTGTGATGACCACTGCTGAATGTCTTTTAGTCAATAGTCTTTTGCTGCTCAACCACGGGGCCTAAATCTCTGTATTTAAAGACCAATTTCTAGCTAAGCTCTCAGATTTTAAGATTAAGCTTTAATCTTAATCTCGAAGCTCTGTGTGATAACTTGGCAAAATAGTAGCACCCTTGACAGAAGGTCAGAATGTGCAATTCTGAAAAGTCTAAAGATAAGGGACCTAAATGCTTTGTTACATTTTTGTGGGAATTAGGTACGACGAAAATACAAGGAATCACACAGAACTTCAAATTAACTGCTTGTTTAGAGCCAGAGGCTAACGAGATCAGCTTGTATGTTTCAAACACAGACAGTGCTGTTATCAGTTGTGACACAAATACACAATGATCAAAATCTGTCAAGTTTTTCAATTTACTATTACTTTTTTAGTAACTTGCATTTACAATAAATACACTGATTTAGGTTTAACCAAAGATGGTGAATTTAAGGTATTCAGAAATGTCTATTAGTGTGTGTTACAGTGTCTTCGATCAGCAGAGAGAGCTGGGATATGTAGGTTAAAAGGAACAGACTGGTGCCTTCATCAAGCTTTTGGCGCTAAACATTTGGTACTCAAAGTGGGAAAAGATAACTGAAGGCAAATACCATTTGAGCCAGTGGATCTGTGACCCACTGACAGACATGTAGAGGCTCTGCGTCCTGGAGGAGAAATGATACAACAGACCTGAAATCTTAAGAGGCTTCAAGACAAACAACGTGTTTCACCTCTGAATCTATCGCAAGCGCAGCAAAAACAAATAAATGAGAATCTACATCTATGATCTTATGTGGAAAACATCTGCAAAATATATATTCATATATAAAAGACATTCTATGTGCATCTAAAATTTTCTTTTTCTGTCATAATATAATCATTAATTAAGACACTGCTTGTGAATCTCTCGAGGTCTCGTCTAAGACTTCTAAGTGGAATGTCAGTCGGTCCTCTGGGCTTGTGGTGCTACGGTGCATCTGTTATTTCGGGGTTGGTTCAGGGCGACGAGCTTGAGTTAACAGTTTTTCTCACAGCCCTGTGTCATGATGCTGGGTGTCCTTTGCATAGCCTTTAGCAGGACTCCATTTCAGTGTTTAAAAGCTGCACGGAGAGAGCCCGCTCTGAAGGCACAGCATGCCCGCCCTGGGGTCTGTCCCGTCCAGCCAGCACTGGAATGTAGTGGCTCGTTCCCTGGCCTCCCTGACGCCGACATCAGTGGCGTTCTCAGACGTGACAGCACTGGTGAATTCACTGCGGTAAACCGCTTCAGTCAGAGCACAGGAATGAAAAACATGGAAAGGAAGAGAGGGAAGCTAGGAGAGAGACGAGTGTGCGTGCTCTCCTCCAATCCGAAAACCCTCTCTTTGATGAATGTGCAGGGGTCAGGCTGTGTGACGTCACCGGGGGCCTCTGGGTGAGCCGGCGTGTTGGCTTTCAGGGATAGCCCAAGGGGAAAGGGGAGGAAAAGGACCACAGATGGAGGAGGAGGGGGACCCTTTTTCCCAGCCCTGTCATATGACAGCAGGGCTTGTGGTGGGAGCTGAGTGTGTTAGTCCACGGCCTGGCCGTCCAGTTGAGGACAGGGGCAGTAGCTCAGATGGCCACACAGAGGCTTCCCTGGAACTGCTGGAGGGGGTGCAGGCCTTCTTTCCCCCACTGCTGGTGTCTCGGATCACCTGGGAGGCAGGGCATGGTTGCTGCCCACCCTCCTCTCCCCCTCACAGCTCAGTGACATGGAGGGGGTAGCTGGGGGGCAGGTGGGCAGGGACCTGCGACTGGAGCCGGTGGATGTGGCAGCCATGGCAGAGCAGATGGCCTTCCAGTGGATAACAGCGGTGGCCCTCTTCGTCATTTAGCTGGAGACAACAGTCCTAAGAGAGTGGCATAAAGACAGAAACATGAACAAACCACAAAGACAATCAATAACTAAACCCAGATGTGAGTGAACTGAACTATTCTTTTAAGCTCACATCTGCTGAATTACCACTTTTATTGTCATCTCATACGATAAGTATTTAAAAGAAAACTGTAATCACTGAGAGTGAGTTGTTGGGTTTTGGTGGTGAGTGAGCGCTCAATGAGGGGCAGGGTGGACTTAATGCACTAACATACGCAGCATTTCCACTGCATTTCCACTGGCACGGCTCTACTCAACGCAACTCGCTCTTTTTCGGTTTTCTATTAGCATAAATTTTGGATACTACCTGTTAAAAGGTACTTTTTTTGGTACAACTTTGGGCTTAGGTTAGGTTAAAAGATGGAGTTTAAACACTGCAGACCACTGGTGAGTCAGAGAGAACCATCACCAGTACAACACAAGACATCCTGCACAAACCTGCCATTTTAAAATAGCCAAGCTACCATCAAGAGCGGCTGCAATTTCCGAATTCACTCGACTCAGATGTTCCTCAGGTTTGTCACCAATGAAAGGGTTCAGTGAGTGCTGCATTGAAGATGACATTGTGGCAGTTTCATGGGGTGTCACTATTGCCATCAGCTGACAATAAAAATATAAAATGAAATGGAGAGAAGGACCTGGTACCAAAAGTGAGTTGAGTCAAGCCGAGTTACCATGCAGTGGTAATGTGGCAATAGTGATATCAGTCATGCGGCTGTTTTACTGGACCCTAGGGTGAAAGGGTGCTGAGTTCAGATGTCCAGAAGGAATTCTGAGTATGAAAGGAGCCGGTTCTGTGTGCCTCACAGACAGGTCCCCGTCTTATCTTGTGCATTTTTTGTGTATTTCTTTTACATATCTGTGTTGGCTGACACTGCAAATTCCATGCATTTATGAATGAATACATTGAACCTTGAAGCTGCGGAGGAGTTCTCTCCACATCCGACAGGAGTGAGACCCCATGGGGAGGAGAATTACATAAACTGGTTCTCAACCGCTCTGCAGCTATCACGATTCATACCTGGATAAAGCAGCTGAAAATTCTTGCATTATAAATGAATGTGCGTGTGAATCACACTGCATCTTCAGCTCAGTATTGTTGCATCTCCTTGAAAAAATGTTAAAAAACAAACAAACTTGGAGGCCCCTCTGTGTTACAGAATCTGAAAAACACATTTTTTTCTTTTTTTTTATGTAATGAATTTACAATCTCCCGGATGATTCAGCTCTGGACTTTACCCTTCCTCTGTCCACAAGCCCCCCTCTCCACATATTGGCTGAATCATTACCCGCTGCTTACATAATGATCTGATCCATTTCTGTGAAGTGGGATGTCAGCCATTCATAGAAATTAGTCTGTTTTATTCTGCTCATGAGGACAGTAGAAATATCTCACATTTAAGTATTTCCAATTGATAAAAAAAAATGCTGAATCACTACAGGATGGTGCGATTTGTTCATTTAACCTTTCTGTCACACATGAACTGCAGACCATCTGACGGAGCTGAGTGGCAGGATGACTGGGATTTCACAAGTCTGGTTTGAGCAACAAGTCCCCAGCTGAGTTCAGAGCTCAACACTGGAATGTGTTTGTCAATGAGTCACAATGTTGAGCTATAACCTTGAGTTGGTATCCATCTGTGTGTGTTTTCTGTGTGTGTGTGTGTGTGTGTGTGTGTGTGTCTCATTCATTCAGCAGCAGACTGCAGTGGTGATTCACGCTCAGAGTCTGGTTTCGTCCCACGATTTGCAGCTCTTACCCTGGTTCATTGTATTTGTGGGCCTGAGTGCATGCGCACGTGAATGCGTCTGTGCACGCACAGGTATGTGTGTGGTTCAACAGTGTGAGCTGTGCGTGTGTAAATATTTTCTGTGTTTTACAACAGCCTGAAAATGATGAATCATACATAGTGGTGCTGAATTGACTCGAGTCAAATCACATGCACGGTAAACTGCTCTTACTCATACCACGTGTGTCTGACTGTGTGTGTGGATAGACTACAGGCAGCAGGCGCATCTCACCTCACAGTGGTAACACTCCACATGGTAGTCCTTGTCCATAGAAACAACCCGGATGGTTTCCTCAGAGCCCTGGTGGGACAAACGCACATTCAGACCTTCACATTACATCAGTCTAGTGTCTCATTAAAGTGATGGTCCAATAACCAGCAGGTCTCAGGTTTGATCCCTGCAGCTGCCATGTGTCCTGAAGCAACACACACACAACTTGCTCCACACTCTCTGTACAGAGTGATACACCGGGGCTGCTCTATTTACACACATGGTTTTATGGCTAACAGAGGGAGAAAGTTTGGGATGTTTTTTTGATCTTATGATAACATCGCTGCACGCCGATAAAAGTGGCTAATAAAACAGGGATTAGTTCTTTGTTTGCTCCATGACACATGAATAGAAACCAAGACAATCAAAGACCTGATGCACATTTGTCTCAGACGGCAGTCTAAATTTTAAAATGCTATTTTCATTTTGAAAAATATCTCATCCAATGTTTATCTTTGAACCTTTACAATCTTGTCTGCAAAAGTTATATTAAATGTGTCATTTAAGTCCTGATCAAATGGCTAGTGGATGTGATTCCATATATTTACTTGTTTCCTATAACAACAGGAAGCTAGGGAGGGACTTGTCACGGTAGCCAATAGAAATGTAGTAGGCAAACTCTAAAAGCTATTAAGAATGATTAAAAAATGACTTTTTGTCATTGTTGGGCCAGATACTGATGTACAGGTGAGGATCAATGCAAGACATACATGATAAATAAAAACTTTAACATCTATTTTAGTTTCATCATGTCATCAAACTTAAGATTTATGAGTTTTTAGCCCTGTTAATCAAGCACCATTGTGTTTCTTTCTAGGCAGCGTTGGTTGTTTAGTTGGTTAATTCAGTAGTATATTTCTTGGACATGACAAACTTTACTGATAAGTAAGATATGTTAGATATGATATGCAATTAGGTAAGGTCCTTACCTGGGCTGGGAGGATGGGCTGGTTGCAGGAGGCACACTTGGGAGCAAAAACCCTGTCAATGAAAACATAACAAAAATTAAATACATGAAAATGTAGGGAGTCTCTGTGTGGTGTTCATCAGTTGACATCTTACTCCACACTAAATAGCAGGACTAGTACTAGTTTAAACTAGAATTAGCGCCCCGCGGTTGTATGCCTCTGCGCAACAGTCAAGTTTCTCTTACAATTTACATCCATGTCTGTGGAAACATGGATGCTTCACATCCACTGTCCCCCCGACAGCACAGAAGATCTAAACAATCAGCACAGTTTCAAGGTGGGCACCCAAGATGAGTGTCACCAATTCAGTATCGTTTGTTCCTACAATATGACATTGAATAATGGCCAGAAAAGTGTTTAATGCAGAACATTATGATGTCAAGGTCAAAGCTGACCTTTGACCTTTTGGATAGAAAATGTCATCACTTCATTATTTTATCCTATTAGACATTTGTGTGAAGTTTTGTCATAATTAGCATATAAATTCTTGAGTTATGGCCTAAAACATATTTTGTGAGGTCACACTGACCTTGACCTTTGACCACAAGATTCTAATCAGTTTATTCTTCAGACCAAGCTGACGTTTGTGTAAAATTTTAGGAAATTCTGTTCACGAGAATGAGACGGATGCAAGGTCACACTGACCTTGACCTCTGACTACTGAAATCCAATCAGTACAGAGTCTAAGTGGACATTTGTGCCAAATTTAAAGAAATTCCATCAATGTGTTCTTGAGATAACACATTCACAAAAATGAGACAGACATGGTCACAGTGACCTTGACCTTTGACCACCAACATCTATTCAGTTAATTCTCGAGTCCAAGTGAACGTTTGCGCCAAAATTGAAGAAATTCCCTCAAGGTATTTGTGAGATATCACGTTCACATGAATGAGACAGATGAGGTCACACAGACTTGATCTTTGACCACCAAAAACTAATCAGTTCATTGTTGAGTCAAAATGGACATTTGTGCCAAATTTGAAGAAATTCCCTTTAGGCATTCCTGAGACATTGTGTTCCGACAACCCGAAAAAATTATGCCTCTGGCCACAGCTATCGCCAGCACAGAGGCATAAAAAAAGTAACAGTTTCAGGAGTAGAGTGAGTACCGTACATTTTGTGATAAACTATCCTTTTGGTGCTGAACAGCTTGTTTGCAAATCCCAGACCATATCCTGTCACGCAGTGAACACATTTTATTAGTGTGCAGAGAGCTGTTCTCCTTACGTGTGATAATCTTTGACACAGTAGATGTTGTTTTCAACGTCCACAGTGAAAGGCACTCCATCTAGACCTTCTTTACACACCACACAGCGGAAACAGCCAGGATGGTAGGACTTGCCTAGTGCCTGGAGAATCTAGACGCCCACACACAAAAGGAAAAACAGACACAAGATAACGGTAAGACTTGGGAGCAATGTGAGTGTGATGCGAAACATGTACCTACTGCACTGGCAATGTTGTTATTATTCAGGGCGCAGGAGTAAGTAACGCCCAAGAATGTGAGAGTAGTTACTTTGCTTTACGTACCATAAACACAATACTGCCTCAAGAATATGGAAGATTTGATATATTGCACATCTGTTTATTCTTTGCTTTACATGTTGTGTTTGACAAAGCTCTTACCATCTCCATGATGAGGTGACCACACACAAAACACTTCTCCGCTGTCTGCTGGAAACCAGAGTACTGAAAAACAAGACACAAGATTTATTACCTTCAGCAGTGAATTTTCTAGTAGCAATGCAATCAGTAGAACATGTGCAGCTTCACACCTGATGCATGAACTTCTTTCAGTCCAAGACTCATCTATAGAGGGTGCTGCTGCGCTCTTTAAATGAACATGAAAATGTTTTCTTACAGAATCTCAGCTGACAAGCTCATCGGGCAGCTTCAGCCTGTGGTGCCTAACCTAATGCTGTTTTAATATTTATTTTACTGCTGTTTTTCTGTAAGGTCTATCATATTTATACACTTAAATCTACCCACATTCGGGATTTGCCGTGTGATTGCTGGCTGATGAGCATCTCCACAGGGCCAACAGGGTGTGAAGTGTCTTACAGGAAACAAAACACCTTGTGTCACATCAGTAGCTCCTTTCCCTTTAACCCAGAGTGTAGGAAGATAATGAAGGTGACCATCTGCAGCTCACAATCCCCTCAGGGTCGTGACCTGATGACTCGGGGTGGGGGGTGCTGGTAGAGGAGACACGGCTACCAGGTGGAGGTGGGAGGTGGTGATGGGCAGGCTGCCCCTTGCCCTGACATCTCCACTCCAGATCTACCATCTGCCACTACCTCCCCTGACCCTGGGGACACCCCCGGGGTGACAAGCCAGACTAATCAAGTCTTAGCTGTATCAGAGACGCAGAAGAAGATTAGTCTCATCCTGTCACCTGACGTCCAGCATCAGTTTAGCACAAAGTGGCAGTGATTGTGAAGTGCGAAACAGGAATTTAAATATTGCCCAACAGATCAACAAGTTGAACCCTGGGGGGGAAGCTGCTTTTAAACAGGAAGTGTTGACAGCAGATGAGGCCATGCATTGTGAAGTTGTTTGGATCACGAAGCAGTTTTATTAGTTATATTTTCTGGAACCTTTTTATATTACAGGAACCTTTTGTGAGCTCCTTCCTCAATGTTTGGAAATCAGCTGTCACATTTTATTCAAATGTTCTTCATCAGCTACAGTACACAAAACAATAATGATCAGAAATGGAATTCTTAATTTGCACAATTAGCATCTTTGTCTACAATATCATTACAATATTTCCAACTGAACATGAAGGCATCGTGAGAGCAGGCCCTATGTCTGCCTTCTTAACCTGAAGCAGATGGACCAGGAACCTGAAAGCTACAGCTGCCATCCTCCTGGTCTAAATTGTAAGTGCTGAGGAGCAGCTCGTCGGGGTAATTGAGCTCCTTGGGGAAATTTGGGGGAAATTAGCGTGAATTGGAGGGGTGGTGCTAAACTCCTAATTATAGCTGCCATGTCCGTTTTCTCTGGAGGGCTGCAGAATGTAGCCTGAGATCCTAATCCCTCGCTCTCTGCTCTGCCCCGGCCCTCTGTCACCCCACCGTGAGGGGATGATATGGTGCTACCTGCTGATCCGCTCATCACAGAACAAAATGCATAATCATGAACATTCAGGTGACCTACCAGGAAATCCTCCTCACAGTAGACCTTCCCGTTGACGTTGTAGAACGCCTTCCCTCGCAGCCTCCGTCCTGAAAAGAAAGGCAACCAATGAAATCACCATACTGAAGAAGAGTTTAGTCAATGTGCCGCTGCAGATACACTACATGACCTAAAATATGTGGACACCCCTTTTATTCATTTTTGGCTTGGGGCTATTTTTTACATCTTGGTTCCATTTAAAGCAAGTTTTAATGCTGCAGCATGCAATAGTTTAGGCAATTGTGTGCTGCACTTTCCTATTTGAACTTGATAATACCATAATGTACAACGCCAGGTCCATCAAGAAAATGTCCTCTCAGTTTGGTGTGAATGAACTTCACTGGCCTGCACAGAACTCTGGAGTGATAAATGTGAGTCAGGCCTTGTCACCCACCCTGAGTGCCCAAACGCACCAAATCCCAGTCGCTGTTGGGTTTAAGGGCTCTCTGCCAGAAAGTCTGTTTTTGGTTAAGTTTAGGAAAAGATATGGTTTGGGTGAAATTAATAGATTTCTGCCAGGAAGGTAAATTTCTCCCATGTGCATCTGGGTCAAGCATTTAAAATCGTAATCAGTGCAAATGTTTTTTGCATTGCGTTCAGCTTTGATGAACTTTGACCTGCAGAATTATGTTCTGTTGACCAATAGCAAGCCATTTGGACAGTGCTTACTTTGGAGGGGATGGAAAGTTGGAGGGTCCAAAATAAAGGAAGCTATCATAGCTTCATTAGTTATGTTGCAACCTCCTCTGTGAAGATGGAACAGTGCCACAAGAGAGCAATGGCAAAGTTGACAGTTATGAGACAGGAGTCAGTGGTACAAACACATCTTTTGAATAAACTCAGTGAAGTTACTGTTTTGTTAGCGACCAGGCTGGCCTATCTTTAGCAGGCTTGCTAGCTCAGACAGCTTATTTTCCCTCTTCAACAAACTTTCATTACAAGAAATAGTGTACAAAGCTAAACCAAACGCCATGTGGGTGTAAACATAACACTACAGAGATAAAAGAGAGAAGCTCTTGGAGCAACTGTGACTGACCAGCTACCAAGTCAGCAGTCAGCTCACCAACTACAGCAGTTCACCTGCAAGTATAATTGCTCTGTCACCAAGCTTCTAGACACAAACAATTTGCAGAGACGTGCAGATTGACTGCTCTTCACCAGTTTTTGGTGCGAGCGGATCTTAAAATGCTCTTGTGAGCCTATTGAGACTAAATCCTTTCAGCCAGGCAGCCTTCCTAAAAGCGAAGAGGTTGTTACAGCAGCATGCTAAAGGCACACTCAGCCAATTAATGAACAGATATCAGACATAGCTCACCAAATAACGTGCACACAATTTTGAATAACTTCTGACACTCTCAGTCAAAATACATCATACTGGGGGCGCCGGTGGCTTAGTGGTGGAGCGGGCGCCCCATGTGCAGGGCTGTTGTCTCTCTCTCTCCCCCCTTTACGCTTGTCTGTCCTATACATTAAAGGCTAAAAAGCCCCAAAAAATGTCTTTAAAAAAAAACAAAAAAACATCATACTGTATACCTCTTCCTGTATCTTTACTTTATAACCACAACAGCAGGTCAGTGTAGAGCAGATGGCTGGCCGGGCATATGCGCCTCAGTTTAATTACTTCGACCATTGATCCCACCAGGATTCCATTCACAACCCATACACAATCAATACAGCATGCTGCTTTCCAAACCTCCCCCCAAAATCTCTCCTCTTCCCTTCCCTGCCATTGTGCACTGTTCACAGACAGACCAACAATAGCAGGCTGGACGGAGGATGTCCCAAACTTTGACACATGTATTAACACCAGAGCTGAAATGATTAATCAATCAGCATTATTGAAACGCAACAGTCTGATTATCCATTAAAACTTTTGCTCAGTCATAAAGATACAAGACCAAACTTTTGCTGCTACTGTTGGCTTCACTCAGTGTTCCACATCAGTATCAAATAAACACTGAGATATTCTTGGCTGCTGGTTAGAATGATGAAGCAACTTTTAGACATCACTCTGGTTGTCTGAAATATCATGAAAACAATCAATAGTTGCAGTCCTACTCCCTGAAAAAACACATCCACAGAAACATGTCCACACCATGGCGGGCCCAGGTTCAGCATACTGAGCTTCCAGCTCCAAGTGTGAAGGCTGAATTCCTCTGGGTGAGTCTTCATTCATCAGAATCCAAGTCTGAATCCAATCTAAAAGGAAATTCTGCTGCGGGCTGGCTTCTGCAGCCCCCTGCCATGCACCCCTCACAGCTCGCCCATTCAAATTCATTTAACAGCAGCGGTGTCTCTCTGGCAGCGCGATGACTTCACCCGAGCCTGGCAGACGAAGCACACGGATCTCATAAATCTGCTGGATTAGTCAGATTTAATTGTCGTCCCGAGCCACCATTGATTTTATGGGTGTCCCAGCATGGGAAAGACATGCCCCCCCCCACACACACCCCCCCTCTCTCTTTTTAACACTGAAATTTATGCAATCGCTGTATTTCACACACAAACACAGTGTCACAATGCTGGGAGATGGCAATACATTAACACCCACATAAATGGCTGGAGCAGACGAGGAATGCTGTCCACACAATAGTTGAGACTTTTAAGACTTTGAGACTGAGGAGCAATTAGCATTTTGGTAGTGTGGAGCAAAGAGAAAAGCAGGATTGAGGAAGAACTCCATGTGAAGCAACTCTTCAGAGACACTGTCTTCAAAACCGAGACTTTGGAGAGGCTAAACTTGTAGAAACAGTGAGATTATAGCGAACAGTGCAGCAGCAGGGGCTGCGAGGTGTTGCTGTGTGCTCGTCTGTGGCCTCTGCTCTGGAGTTTGGGGTCTGGAAGGTGAACACAAAGGCCCCAGCGCTGATGACTGTGTGGAGCGCTGCTAGGGGAGCGGGCCGACTGAGCAAACGGGGACATTCTTTCTGCCTGAGGTCACTAGCTGGTCCCATTCAACCCCCCACACCTCTCCAACACCCGCTCTCTGCCCGCTTCCCTCGTCGAGAAAAGGAGGGGGAGGGCTCCATGCCTGCCCCTCTCTCCTCTGGCCTTTTGTCACCAGACAGCGCTGCAGAGTCCGAACTTCCTCACAGCACTACAAGTGATAGAAGCAGCAGCTCCGTTTACAAGCTACTTCTAAATTTAAGACCTTTTTAACATGAAATGGAATTGGATGTGATACAAACTTTACTGCACAATAAGATCCAAGTGTAAACCTCATAAACATCAGATCAGAGTCTTATATTACTATTAAAAAAAAGGCATATGTTGAATTACAACTGCTTGAAAAACAGAAAATTATGTCAAGTTTTATATGGCCAAGATTAACTGTGTTGAAAAACACACTATTTCTAGAAAAACTACAGTAAAAGCAATATTTAAAAGCGTAATTTACCCTACAAATGTAAACTTGACTGCAACATTATTATTAATGACATACTGATGACTGACATTCTGCACTTGCTCTTTGCCCACAGTGCTACTGTTGAGGCTTTACCACCCAGACCTCTGCACTTTTTTAAAGCTGGTTGCTAGTGATTTTTGTTTATCTGGGAATAAGAGCTCACTCTGCTAATGCACTAATTTTGAGTAATGCTGTTGCCATGGAAATAAGCATCGTCCAGTGAAAAAGGACTGATGTGTCACCATGGCAGTGGTGTTATTCGGCTAAATTTCCTTGTGGAACGCACTTGTTTCCATGAAAAAAACCCCCAGCAACATTTACAAGTAGCCATGGAAGACTGTACATATTTTTTCTTCTATACCCTTTAGCCTAGATTAGACTTTCATGTTGTACCTGATGCTAAGATACCAATGTATGATTATCTCCCATACATGATTCATTAAGAAACCTGGGACTTACTTGCCCTGACCAAAGGGCTCCCGGAATCACTTCATCCCAAGCTGCCGCCTACAAGTTTTCCCAATCAAATGTTTAAAGGATAACTTCGGTATTTTTCAACCTGGGCCCTATTTTCCCATGTGTATGTGTGCGTATGTTTCATAGGTACAACTCGTATTAAAACTGGTTCAGTATTGAGGGAGGCGGATGCAGCCGGCAGCTGCGAAACGAGCTAAAACGGTAACGGGGGCAAATGCGTCCTGTATAAGTTTGCGCATTAAAAGTGCTTTTTTCGCCACTGACCGGTTCAGATTGCCGGTGTTATCTCTGTAAATAGCATACTAAGCGTTTCCCTGACCCTTCACCTCCTCCCGGCTGTGACGTCATCTTGCGAGAGCTTTGCTTGTTGCCGGAAGAAAACAGAGGAGCCATGCTGAGCGCCGTTGAGAGTGGCACTGGTTGTCCCGGAGTACAGTTGAGAGTTTTACTGCATCTGTATCATGGCTGCATATTTACCCGATTTCGAGAATGAGGATGAGCCCTTTTATTTCGATGGCCGCCCGTACTTATTTGAGCCCGAGTATACGGACGAGGAGCTCCTACAAACTGAAGAGCAGATGAGGATAGAGAGAGAGGGCCAACGAGCAGACGAGGGTGAAGCAGCGGCTGCATGAACGCGAATCTCTGAGGACTGGTGGTGCTCCTTGCTGTGACTCCATGCCCACAGAGGAAGAATGTCTGTGTTGCAACAAGTGGGACCTGTTGCCCAATATTCATGGTCTCGATGTGTCCTGGGATGATACAGAAACTACCAAACGCTGTGTAACAATGTTAGAGGATTTCCCCCCTCTGATCAACAGGGCAGTGCTGGATACCTTTTTCATGTGCCCAAAATAAATTGGAGGAGGCGGCCAAAACCACAGGGACCAAATGGTCAACTATCCATCGAGTAAGTATGACTAATATGTCTTTATGCATGTAATACTGATACCTAGAATTGTCTCCAAGACGCACATTTACTGTTGCATACTTTGCCCTCGTATATATCGTCAACATCCATCAACAAGCAAAGCTCTCGCGAGATGACGTCACGGCCGGAAAGAGGTGAAGGGTCAGGGAAACGCTAGTATGCTATTTACAGAGATAGCACTGGCGATCTGAACCGGTCAGTGGCGAAAAAAAGCACTTTTAATGCGCAAACTTATACAGGACGCATTTGCCCCCATATCTACCTCGCGGCTGCCGGCTCACTCAATACTGAACCAATTTTAGAACGAGTTGTACCCATGAATCATACGCACACATACACATGGGGAAATAGAGCCCAGGTTGAAAAGTACCGAAGTTGTCCTTTAAGGCTACATACACATGTACAAATATGTTAAGGTAAGGGTCAATGTTGGGGTTCAAGTCTGTTAATCTAAGTGAAGATGACAGGATTTCTTTATATGACACCTGAGATGAAGGTTTAAACCTCTTCTTCTATGGGTTGCCTCACATGTAACCCAAATGAGTAGGGGTGGGAATCACCAGAGGCCCCACGATATGATATTATCACGATACATATATCACGATACCCAATACTATTGAGATTTTAAATGTGTTGCAATATGCTGAGTATTGTGATAAAATATAATGTGATTCATTACCTTTTTTCAGTAGCACATTATGCCCTCAAAAGGAAAACTTTTTCAATATTAAAGGAGCTATATGTAAGAAATCTAAAGCAAATAGTCATAAAATCCTCCTAATATGTCACAGAGACTAAGGAATAATGTTCATATAACATACTGATCTCACTGATAACAATAGTACGGCCAGAATATTCGCATTTAAAAAAAATTTTACAGTCCGCAAATCAAGTTTATACTACGGCCAGAATATTCGCATTTAAAAAAAATTTTACAGTCCGCAAATCAAGTTTATACTTTGAATTTTTGTTTTGGCCTGTTGCGCCACCCACCGCTGTCTACCAGTCACGCAGTCAGTAGAGTCTCAGCATCAGTTACAGTTACGACTGAGCTACAGCAGCACGGCAAGCAGCATTAGCAGTGTCCCGGTACATAGCATTAGCAGCCGGCTCCTCCTCAGCTGTATCCCGGCAGCAGCGTTAGCAGCAGAGAAGCCGGACTTGCTCGAACGGTCCGCTGGAAAACCGAAGATCAAGGACGCGGCGACGCGGCCCTGCCACGGCAGCCGCCCGTGGGCAAACAAATCAGTCTCCAGCGTGCCGCTGTCCAGCAACCTCGAATCTGTAGGGGAGGGGGGGCGGACACGACTCGCGGCAGTATTTTGAATTTGAGTGCAGTAACCGTTTTGGTCACATTCTTACATACAGCGCCTTTAACAGTTTTATCAAATAAAATAAGCAGATTCACCTCACTATAGTCATTTTTATTGCAGCAAAATGCATCTAGTAAACTGAAAAAGCAACTGATTATATTATTCTAGTGGGTTACCGAATGTTTAATCTGTATTTTTAACATTAATAATTCATAAAATAAAAAAATCAATAATTGGTGTCTGTGTGATGATACAATATTGCCACACAAAAATATTGCAATACTATGCTGTATCGATTTTCCCCCCACCCGTACAAATGATGCAGCAGAAATGTGAGGAGCAATGCTAACTGTACAATCTCATCTGACTGCCTACTTTCCACCTCACAAGTCCTTAGGGACCTTGTCAGAAGTTTGTGAAAAGAACCAAAAGAAAGCAAAGTTTATATGCAAGGACACTGGTGCTGTTCTGGTAGAAGACTCTAAGGAAAAAGATAGAACTGGAGACACAATATAAAAGAGGCACCACAATCGCAGATGCGTCAGTTCAAATTTGTTTGAACTTTTTTAAAAAGTGAAGTTGATTAAGGTATAACAACACGTGCAACAAAAATAGTCTAATCAAGCATATAAGTGTTTACCTTTGAAATATCTAACACTGCAAATGCTACTTAAAAAGTGGGTCAGTATTTGTCAACTTCCTGTTGGTCATATGCCTGTTGTGCTTCAACATGTGATAACCATTCCTTTTTGTGACGGCTGTTTTCCTGCGTTTGTCATGGCATGGTTAAATTACTTTCAATAGTGCTCATCTTGTCATGAAATTATTTCACAGTTTTCGTAACTAATTATAAGAACTGTAATCTCTGGCAGAGCAAACCTGAGCTGAACACAGAAATAAAGCAGGCAGGCTCACTGAATCTCTGCAAGTGAAGGTAGGACACAACAAAATTCAAGTATGATATCTCTGGCACTGCCTGATTGACCGAACAAGGGGCTTACAGTAGACGCTGGCCACAGCTGAAAACCTCAAAGTAACCACATCTCTGATTCTGGCTGTGTAATCAGGTTGATTGGTCTGACAATAAAGTTTTTGTGTATGCCACAAGTGTTGCTGGAGTTTTGATCTCTTCAATCAGGTTGATGAGTCAGAATGTTTCCACTCACAGCCCGGACCTGGCTGCGTTCACTGAAGGAACTCATGGAGGCGTGTCAACATCAGGTTTCATCCCTCTTAGGGCATGGACTCCCTTCGCAACAAAAGGTATTGTTGAGTTGGGGTGTTTTTACATGTTTTTCCTACAACTATGGCTTCCACACTAAGGCCCCTTTCCCACTGCACAAAAAACAACAACTAACACCTGCTAACATCTGGCTTTTGTATGTAAAGGGAAAGGTTACAGTTGGCATTCACACCTGGATCAAATGACTCTGCAGTAGTCACAGGTATTTATCAGCTCCAGCTCAGATTGACATTGATGGAAATACAACACCCCGGTGAAAGTGCAAATCCTTTTAGCCCCTTTGCCAGCAACAGATGCAATGACGTGCCATCACAACATAACATCCGTAAAAGCAGCGCTAAAACATCATTCCAAAGTAGTCTAGTAAGAATTAACCATTATAACATTTTCACTGTCCTACACGCTGCTTTCTACTGTTTACTAACCTGTTTTCCAGCCTGCCCATGACGTCGAACGTGACACACCAGTAAAAAAAATGCTCATCTGCTGCAAAGCCGAATACACAGCTCCCGTCTACTGTGAATGGGAATGCCTATTTTTAGCAAGCTTTCCTTTGTTTAAAAAACCTGCATGCAGGCGCTGATTTAGGTGGAAAATGAGTATCAGCAGACAAAAACAACAGGATGTCCTCTGTCATTTGTATTTTATCACCTCAATATTTTTTATTCCATTGCTGCGTCATTTTGTCACCAACAATAAACCTAAGATGAGGTTTTGCTCTTGCTCTTGCTGGTTGGATGCATCACTCAGTCTCTCTGTTCTCCGTCTCTAGCAGAGAAACAGGAGCTCTGGCCAGGCTAGAAGGACATGTAACTGTGGTGATTTGCTCACAAAAGGAGCTTCAAAAGGATTTTTTATACCATGTCATGGCGAGCGTGTGTAGGCCTGCAGTCTCAACAAGATTTTGAGCAATTTTGGTGAGAAACCAGCCGTGGAAGGTACAGCACAGGCAGCAGTGAGCATATTATCCACCGTGAATGATGCAGGTCTCCACTAGTATCAGAATCATCTCACTCTGTTTTGACCAGTAATTGCTGCCACACCCCTTGAGCCAGCCAAAGTAATACAGAAACCAACACACACAGACATTCCAGCACTGACTCATATCATGCTCTCATTAATACAAGATATCTGTGCAGATTTGCCCCTAATTTGCCCCAACACAGAGACAGTGTGTGCTCTGCCCTCTTGGTCCGTACCAGTGTTCCAGAACATCTGGACAGCTGAAGGCTTTACAGGAAAGATTTTCGCTTTCCAAACTTTCAGACATGATTGGTGACATCACAATGTTTTAAAAATGGACCGAAGTGGATCCATAGAGAGACAGATCTAAGAAGAGGTATAGAGGAGAGGGATGAGAGTGTGTATGTGAGACAAAACGCTTTTTCTCACAGCTCAACTGGATAAATCATTTATTTATAAGTTCATAATATCCTCTAGTCTGTGATGCACCATTATTTTCTCATACTGTGATCATAGTGCTTCTGGGCTTTGGAGGCAGAGCAGCTATGAAAATTCTGCTGATGTATTTTTATGTGTTTCAATATTTGAACAATTGACAACCCTTAAAACTAGTAAATGTGTCCATATTATGTTGAATGGTACAATGTACTGATAGTCTGGTAATGTAGCTGATAGCACAGACTGCTAATGGGTATAATGATGAAGTATACAGTGAGAATGTGCAAATGTACAGCAGCTGAAATGTAAATACAGCTGAGTGATATACTGCTGCACGAGTTCATCTACAGTCAACTTGTCATGCCAAGAATAAAGACCTGAGGCACTGCGGCTGACTTCAACCCACGCATCTCTACGAAGAGACAACAGAGAGAGACTTCTGATCGTTTTGTTGTTAGGAGGTAAGGGATAAATAAATGTCACAATTTCATATTTGATATATTATTGAATTGGGAATCAATCTCTTGCTTTTAATTAATACTGAAAATAATATTTAGCTGCAGCTCAAATCGATATTACAACACACATCTTTGGTGCAACATGTCTCACAGCATCCAGTCCGTCTGTTAGTCATTAAAAGAAGAGGAGGAACTCAACTGCACTGCTACAAGCTCGACCAAACCACAAAGGTTAAATCGAGGGTGTCAGAAATACAACACTGCTGCAGGCTTGTTAGCTGTCAGCTCTCTGACCGCCTGCTAATGAGAACACTTGTTAGCATCTAACGAACTACTGACTTGTATAACTATATATTTTATATATAGACTGGTATCTAGTATCAATTTATTTTACATCTATAAATCATATTTGAATCTTGAAGATGTACTTATTTACATGAGAGCTTCTACAGTCAGAGAACTGCCAAAGTGTTTCTAATAACACTGCTATAGTAGGTGTGCAGGTAAACATACAGCTTGACTTCAGGAACAAGAGACAAAGAACTGAACGTTCCCTATTTTTCTGCTTTCCGCTGCCTGGCAGGTGCAACTGGTGGCGGTGAATGATTTGAGAAATCCAAGCCCCTGAGCTCTCTTCTCCTGCCAGTGCTTTCAGAGGCCGTTTGGATTACTGTAACACAGAGATGACTCATCAGCCTTGCGGCTGACAGTCTGCTCATCCAGCCCAAAATGGCATGTTTATTTTTTTTATTTTATCTGGAGAAGGCGTGCTTATTTTCAACAACACCCTGCCTCACGCTCACATGGAAACATATATTCACTCCAGTTCAAGCAGATTTCTGAGGGAAAATATATTCGGTGGCAAACTGAGGAAAGTGCAACTCCTCCCGCTACAATTAAAGCTGCAGATGGGCACAAATGCCTTATTTAATGGCACTTAAATAGCAGCTGTGAGAGAAGAGAGCGCTAATCTTTATCATTATGTATATAAAGTACCCCAGCAGATGTACTTATTTAACTCTGAGATGAATGTGGCTGGTGTGCAAGAGAAATAAAGCTATTTAATGCAATTCTTAAGGGAGAAAATCCAAACTGAATTCACTCAAGAATCCTAAAACCATGTCCACTTATGTGTGTGTGTGTTTGTCTGCACATGTATCATGCACTACTCTGTGCATGTGCAGTTTAATGTGAGACCGTGCCAGGCCTGCCCCCTCTGATAAGCAGGTCTGGTACACTTTGTGAATGTCTGATTGAGGTCCTCCAGGGAAGGCCGGCTGAAGTAGAGGGGGGTAGTTTGCATTCTTGGCCATTTCATGAAAAAAAAAAAGGGTGCAACCATGGGAGTAAGCCAAGAGGAGGGCTCAATTATGCATGGTTAAACAAAGCCCAAGGCTACCAGCGAGCAATGTCTCAGCAAACTCTGCCTCACTCTGGAGCTCCAGACTCCAGGAGGACCATACTTGAAGAAAAAAAAAAAAAAAAAAAAAAAAAAAAACAGGAACCCAAAAACAAACAGGGACATAAGAACGTAGCTCCTGATAAATCACTGGATTGTGTTATGACAAGAGCAGGCACTTTGAAACTAAACTTCTCAGAGGCCTTCAAAACACTGCTTAAAAGAAAACATTCCCATTCACATGAGGTCAAATGATACATCACCGAGTTTACGTTACCAATAAACCATCTCGAGAGGCGGTATGGCCCGTGAAGCTATCAACAACGACCTGCGCTGAGCACAGAAAACGACCTGTTAACTCATCCTGGACGTGATTTCTCCAATAAACTCAACAATAATTCTCACAGGAGCTGTCTGTGGTTTTCATCTAACAGCAGTAAGGTCCCACATAGCTGTTTTATGATGTAATTACCCCCTCCAAAAAGTAATCCAGTCATTCTCTGAGAGTATTTTTAGCCTTCAGAGGAAATAATCTGCTTGTCTCGCAAATAAGTTTGTTTGAAAGACCTGTGTCTTTGCTTCATGGCATCCCTGAAAGCAGCTTTCTGAGTGGAGCCAATGACTCCTAAATAAACCCCAAATCATAATCAGGACTATTAAAACAGCACTTAACCAGGTCAGAGGCTACATTTCCACAGCAAACTCCACAACTCCAGCAACTGGACACTCAGCTTCTGGCCCCTCTTTCTTCACACACACAATAAATCGGAAAGTATGTGGCTTTGGTTACATGTAAATTATAGGCAGTTCTTCCAGAGCCGGAGGGGGTGGGGTGGAGGATCAGTATCCATGTATAGTACACATATGAATGGAAGCAACCTGGCTAAAAAGCTCTCTACCGACATCTTCCTCTTGTTTCCCCGGGAAACAGGAGAGGAGGGCTCGAGTCGGGTGACAGGGGCGTCTAATAAAAATCTGCACGCACACACACACACACACACACACACACACACACGATCTATACTGTGAGCTCGAGAACAGATTTAATTACAGTCTTGAAGAACAAATAATGTCAGCATTTTATTTCTTTGTGGCATTATTAACAGAGAGAACTGAGCTGCCCTGTTATTCCACTGAGCCGACTTCAGGCCTGAGGACTTTTTTTTAAGCAGCAGATGTTTTGATTTCCGACCACAACACCACCTCTGACAGGAAGCTGGTGATACTAATGATGATTTTTCAGCAGAGACAGCAGCAGCTGAAGCTCATAGCAAGGTTGTACGAAAGAATTCAGAAATCTGCAGAGAGAGAAAGGTGAGGATCCCGGAAGCAGAAGCAGGAGCATTAGCATACATTTTCCCCACAGTTTTCTGTTTTCCACTGATGCTGTCTGTAAGATGTGGGATATTTCGACAGCATAAATACATTTGAGGCACCAGACTGATTGATTTTAAACACATCACTTGTCTTTAATCACCTAAAGAGTCCTAAAGCATAAAGTGGCAAACTTTGCTTGGCTTTAGACCAACCGATTAGCCTGGTTCCAGGCCTCCAATCACCGCCCACATCTCTGAAGTTTTCCAGCGATTCAGATAATGTGTGGTGCTGTTTTCCCTGGCTGAAGCAATCAACCAATCAGAGCTTTGGAGGTGAGATCAAGGATGCGGGCATAATTTTCCTGGGACCAGAGAAGTAGTGACAGAAAAATGGCCTCAGAAAGGGCGATGAGCAGGGATGAGACTGACACAGCTATACAGGCTGTCATGAGTCGACCCAAGTCAACATATTTCCTCACACAGTGAGGGGAGCCTTCCCAGGGGGAGCAGGAGAGTTGCAGGGGGTTGCATGGAGGAAAAGATCTGAGGCAAGGACACTGTGTGAGATGAAACAGGCAGGTGCATGCCGGTGTTCTGAAAGCTTGCGGCCTGCTTGTGCACACAGTCAGGGAAATTGCAGCAGCTGTTATGACACACAGCTCATGGAGACGATTGAGGTGCTTTAAAACACTTAGCGCCCAATTATTGCAATTAGCGTCAAAACTCCAAAACACTCCTCTGTGTCGTATCTCAGTCAAATCTGACCATAAAAACACTTAAAATTCATTGAGAAAAGATGCTCCTTATAACTCCAGAAATTGCCTGAGAATTATTACGTTTTTAAGTTTTCTTCAGTATCAAAGTAATCCAGTCATCCGTATATCCATGGCTAGGCTCAGATAAGGACACATTAAGGCAAGGTAACGTTCACATTTTCAGCTGGATGATGAACCAGTTTTTACTATTATTTCACTTTTACTTACCACAGGAGCAGCAGGTGAAGCAGTTTGTGTGATACAGATTCCCCATGGCCTGGCAGGCTTGGCTGGCTCCATACACACCTTTCCCGCATTTGACACAGATACCTGTTAGAGACACATGGTCAGTTAGCAGATGCCATGTATCCTGGCTGATGAAAATACTGTGTATGCAGAGGCAGAATAAGAGCATCCTGCATCCAGAGTGGGAAGAAAATCTCCTGGTGAATCATTTAAAGCATTTTGTCTTCATGAGATTTTTAACATTGTTAGAAATGCACATCATTGAGTGGCCTTAAGGCAAAGCACCATGTGAACACTGATTTACTTCTTCTTTATGGCTAATGCTATGCTAACAAGTTTGAGTGGATGTTAAACTTGCTTGCTCTGTTCAATAAAGATACTGTTTGCCACCGATGTGCCGCATCAGAATCAAACCATTTCTGGACATGCTGCCAGCTTTGTTGGAGCTTTGCTGGAAAGCTGATCAAAAAAACACCTCTGCCAAACTGTGTGTGCAACAGTTAAAAAAAAAAAAGAAAATGATAAATCTGCTTCAAATGTCATCTCTGCTATATTCCAGAGGCTCTGGAGCTTTTGATAGCATTTGAAGACCAACATCACAATGAAAATCTGAGGTGTCAAAGCATGTCAAGCTCTGAAACCACACTGTGCCAAACACCAAACATTAAACAGACTCTGACAGGAGCAGAGCTGTGCTTTTAACTGAGGGCTAAAGACGCATGAGAGCATTCCAAATTTCAGTTTGTGATTATTAATTCACAAGTAATATTTCTCAAAATGATTTATATTCCAGTAGCATCAGTCTCACCTAAACTTCTGTCATTTCCACGGATTACATCATACCGTCTGAAGGCACACTACTCATGATTATTTCAAAGTATGCTGACAGGAAATGCAGTGGATGTCAGGGGATTGTCGGGAAGGGCAGGCCAGAAACAAGGTGTGCCAACAACTTAGAGCTTTTGCTCAAAGGGGCAGTGATGTGCTGCTAATCAATCATACCAGAGTAAGAAACCTTTGCACCCCTGAGCTGACTTTTAGGGGTACGTTTGCAGTCTGAGAGTCCATTTTAAATGAGCTACAGTATAAAACATCTGTACTCAATACTCAACATGTACAACTAGACTCTGTTTTAGATGCTTCTGAGATGAGGATGGTGCTGTTCCCTACTCTGCAATTATGTTTTGGGTTGTTAACAGGATTTTAGAAATATTGTGATCATGAGTACAAATTCCCTTAGCACATCCCCTTCACCCACTGAGAACTTCTATCTAAGTATTTCTATGTGGGAGACAAGTCAGGCCTTGTTCAGACTGCCAACCCAAATCTGTTTTTGACATATCTTGATTTTATCCACATTGATTGAAGAAGGTCTACAGAGCAAAAACTTTTGCAAATCTGATCTAAACCACATTTGGAGTCTGTTTGAAATGCGATTCCAATCAGATTTCTACACTGCGACTCACACTGAACGCTCTTGTCGAATTTCAAAGTGCCTTTGAACACGACACACAACAACGGCAAAACCAGAGTGATGGAGGTGCTGAGCAGAATCCATGCTGCTACTAGCAGAGCACTGTGGAGGGCAGCATGAGGAACAGCAGTCTGTAGACAAACACTAAAATGAACTGAAATGATTAAACACAGCTTGACAGCACAATTGTTTGGAGGGCAAAATGATGGACCTCCATTCCTCAGGCTTCTGTGTTGGAAAGCCATGTTACCAGTCTTGCTACATAGTAACTGATGCCTACATCTTTTCCACTGCAACCCACACAGATAGTCAGGTGACGTCTGGACAGACAAATCTGATCACTTGCGAGTAACAGTGCGGACAGGATGTCTCACGATCTGATTTAAGGAACAAATCTGATTTGCCTGCGCTCAGCGTAGCCTTAAAGTTCAGAAAATGTTATTATTCATCATGAACCCATCACTCAAAATCATCATCAGGACTGTGTGGGTGTTTGATCAGATTTGACGGACAGTCCCATTTCAATGCAATGAGGGAGGACAGACAAATGTACAGAAATCCGTCATGTAAATTAACCACAACTGTTCAAACTTCTGCACAAACTTTTGTGTTCTTGAATGACTCCCAATGCTAACTGTAAGAAGCTTACTGAGAAAATAGATTTTTGGGGCCTTTAAAAGTTCACCATGTGCGATTTGTGTGTAAATGATGTCCTCCTTGGGATGCATAAAACCAGCCCTGGGAGGGAATGTCGGCTGTCCACAGGTACATGGGCACTACACATCAGCCTGAACAAACCAAGTACGAAGAGCATGATGACCTTTAGCGAAGAAATGAGATAGGAGGGTGGAAACAGTGGCTTAAAACTATTTGGCCGCATCAGCAGCAGACTAACGATCTTCAAACTCTCACGCACAAGACGACCTCCACTGGGGTCACATTCCTCAGGGAGTGCAGGGTCAGAGCCTCGGTGGGGTGAGTCCAGGGTCACAGTGCCTACAGGACACAAGATCCCAACAGGGAGCTGGACACCACTCCCCTCCTCCCACTGACAAATTATTACATTGAATTATCTTTAAAATAAATTCACATGTCCAGAAGGATTCAGAGCAAGGACACACTTTCTGTGACGTAATCGTAGAATTCCCTGGCTATCTGAAGCAATGATTTCTCTTTCGTAACAGCTCTGTCTGTGACATTGTAAGAAACAGATAAAGGACAAGGGTACGAGAAAAGCACCCAAAGGTTGCGTACATGTCTTCCTATTAAATCTTAAGTGTTTACACAAATTAGTTAATCGGAATCAAAGTCAAATATTGGCATTTCCTGGTGCAACCTGAACTCGTGACTTCTCTCTTGCACTCAACAAACATAACCAAACGTAACAAGGCAACAAGAGTGAACAAGCAAACTTCAAACGAGCTTAATTGGTTGAACAATATCTCCAAAATAAAAGTCCACGATGCCAAACAAAGTGGGAGAAAACACAGGTACCTGCATGTGCTAGAACCTTTTTTTTCCTCCGTGCATTCTTCTTTTAGGACTAAAAACCCACTCAGTGAAATCTCACAGCAGGTAAAATTAAAAATGGTCATCCTGATAAACCCATAGGAATTATCAGCCAAAGATGGTAGAAGTTGAAGCATTTACTGCTGCAAATCATTTCTTTGAAATTCTGATTTGATTCCTGTGTTTGGTTCAGCTTAGGTTTCTTATTCATCACTGCAGCTCAAAGAAACTTGAAGCAACTTTGTGAATAGACTATCTTTTTATAGACTCAAGGAGACCATGACTGTAAATAAAAACGCCCTCTTGTAGCCTCTTAATTAGAAAAGCATCCACGCACTCACATTTGCTCCCAGTAAATGACACATGCTGCATTTCGATCAGATATATTATATTTATTTATCTTCTGTAACCACTTATCCTGTTAGGGGTCGCAGGGGGGCTGGAGCCTATCCCAGCAGACATCGGGCGAGAGGCAGGGTACACCCTGGACAGGTCACCAGACTATCACAGGGCTGACACATAGAGAGAAACAACTATCCTCACTCACATTCACACCTATGGCCAATTTAGTCAGCAATTAACCTGCATGTTTTTTGACTGTGGGAGAAAGCTGGAGTACCTGGAGAAAACCCACGCTGACACGGGGAGAACATGCAAACTCCGCACAGAGGGGCTCCCCCATCCCGGGGTTCGAACACCCCACCTCAAGTTCGAAACAGAAACCCTTCTGCTGTGAGGCGACATCTGTAAACGCTGCACCACCGTGCCGCCAAACTGATTACATAAAATTTATATTTCTTCTTGACTTCTGCAGCACAAACTTTTAAAAGGTATAATGTTCTCTGTATTGCATGAAACACAGGGGCAATATGACAGTTATCCATTTCTTTCCCATAATCACACTAGACAGCCCATTTATAATTAGCCTACTACTTATCCATGGTCTGACACTGTGGTATTTGGTCACTGCTTTATTTCTACTATTTCTATTGCTTCTCATTCTACTCCCATGTGAATATATTCATCTTGTACTTTGCTAATCTCATTCTGCTACTGCAATGACCTAATTTCACCCTATCTTACACACTTTTAAACCCTCTTAATTTAGTAGTGTTGCATGTGATTGGCTCGTAATTATGAATGCTACCTCTTTTGTGTAAGCGTGCAGAATTAACTGAGTGAGTGTTACATCTAGTGAGGACCCAAAGATCACAGGCCAGATCATGATACAACCCCTTCCTCTGTGCTCACCCAGGGTGTTTGTTCCTGTTCTGTTACTGCATCAGGACAGCATACTTCCTTTACCGCTTATTTGCAATAACAATGGATGACAATGACAAGCTTCTTTTGATGAAGTAATACTCAGCAGATTATGTATGTTACCGGTAACTGCGTGTGGGTGGAGTGAAACATAGTCTTTTTGTGACTAATCCAAACTCAGATTACAGTGTGTGATGTGAGTAAGAGTCACTACTATGTTCTTTGTGTATTGATTTCTCTACTGTATGTATTGTTATTCTGCCGCCTGTCCCACTTGTACACTAGCATCACAATGTAGCCTCGACACAAAGGTTGCCTCCATGGACCAAACAGGCGCAGCTGACTCACTACACATCTGTACGAAGACAGCAGGTGTGTGTGTGTGTGTTTTTTAACCCCTAAATCTCATGTCACAATGTGTCTGCTGTTTCGAGAGGCTACATTTTTATGTCTTTTCCACAGAATTAATCTATAGCCTACGCAATTACAGACACAGCTTTTAACTTTGATTTTCTCTACCCACCAAAAAAGTGTGATTTATTTATGAAGCAGTATCGATTTACCTTCATTATTTTATCTGTCTGGGTGCTACTACACTGCAGTTTCTTAAAAACTATACATCATGTGTTGGCAAGACTGTCAAGATTTCTTTTGTCAACATTTGTTAACATATAGGGGACATTTGAAACGTTCTTTATCATGACAAAATCACTGGACAAACATCTGTCATAAAAATCAACATGTGATTTGTTCTCATTACCACACATGCCAAAAATCTTGAAGTGTCTTATGAGCGAGGATGTGGCTATCGTTTTACAGGGCAGTAGGGAAATCTCCGAAGCACTCTTGTTATTCATTTAAAACAGGATGCTGGATCCCTCATGTGCCCATTTCATAACATGTTCATGTGGCAAGGACAGGATGTTGTGCATTCACTGGGGTTAAAAATAAATTGGCATACATCCCTGCATTTTTGAGCTAAACACTGTTGTTAAGATCACGCCGTGATGTTGTTCAATAGCAGCAGTAGCACGCTGCTCAATGTGGGTGTGTTATTATGCTTGTGAGAAAAGTAAGACTGATGAGTCTGATAAAATAAAAGCAGGGGATGGGTAAAGTATGTGTATTATAAAATATGTTCAATGTTATTTCTGATGAACATCAGGAAAACGTAATGTGGAGGACCAAGCAAAGGAAAAACTGAGATTTTCTGATGTAACAGTGACATTACATGTGATTTTATGAAGTAATTGGAATATAATAATGATGATAATAATTCATTTGAGCAAGTGTTTTACTTGACTTCATATTCTACCATCACTGAAACCAACACAGAACGTGCTGCGAGTTGTAAGAAGGCTAGCACAGCCTGATTCATGAAACTTTAACGACCGCTCAGTGTGGTTTGACGTCTTACAGCAAAGTATCAAACTGATCTCCGAAGGTATGAGCAGGTTACATGTGAAGTGTCAATCAAACAACTGCAGCTGAATTCATAGAGGGAAGAATTGCAGATTTTAAGTTTGTGGAACCGAATGCTGCCAAATGCTTTAAAACCTCTGCACGTCTTACAGGAGTGATTCAGTTACTGCACATGGAGCAGGCTCATGTATTTTGTACAACATAATTATGGTCCTGTATGATAAATCACAGTACACTCAGCGCGCACAACATGAAATTAATAGCACCAGGATCTGTGAAACCTCACTGTGGCCACAAATTTTAAAAAAGACAGTATGACATCTGAAATTTAGACACTAGATGCTTTTTGGTGAATTCTAGAGCTGGTGTATGATTGGATATGTTGCACACCCCTTTACTGAAATAATACTGACACTGCTATGTGAATCTATGAAAGGAACGGTGAAAAAAGGGGAAGCAGATAGCCTTTATAGCATCAAAGCCTCGAGATACAGCATCATTTCAGGAAAGAGGTCTTCACTTGTAATCTGAGAGCATTTGACACATCAGAGGATCATGTAGGCTTAAAACTTAAAGTAAGACTTAAAAGGAAAACATCTAATCTTGTGTCAGCTGCAATTTGTGCATGTATATAGCACATACAGAAGGCAGTCCAGTGTGCTGTTGTCCACACGTCAGCATGTATGTGTGTGTGTGAGTGTGTGTGTGTGTGTGTGTGTGTCAGGCATGTGCATGACTACTGCCATTATAATTCTGGGCAGGTGATCAGACTTGACCCCCACCAACTATGTCTGGCCCGCCAGCCAAGATCGTGTGCCAAGTGTCTGGTGTTGCCCGACTCCCCACTGACTGGTTAATGAAGGGCTTCGCGGGGGAGTCAGGGCGGGGTGGTGGTGGTGGTGGTGGAGAGGAGGTGGGGGATGAGGGGTGGGGTGGGCCTCCCTCTGCTGCCTCAATTGCAGGCCTGTATCGGGCCAGCTGTTGATTCACAGCTCCTTCGCCACCACAACAAACACAGGCCACACAAGGGCCAGCCAGTGTGGGACACTGGCAGGCACTGCTGCCCCCCCACCCAAAAAAAAAAAAAAGCCCCGGCGACGATCAATTTCTCCACTGTCGCTACGGAAACAGAGCTGTCTCTATTGGGCTCGGAGTGTCTGACTGCATTCTTCTCTCTCCCTCCTTTTCCTTTCTCTCTTCTTTCTCCATTATCGCTCCTGCTCTTCCCCCTCGCTGTCTTCCTCATTTCTGCCTCCCATCCTCCTGCTCTCACCTGCTTCTCTGGAACAAATCCACAGCTGTCTCAGCCTCACTCTGAGCAAGTGCACTGGCCATAAAACAAGCCACTGTTCTCTGGCTGCAGCCATTTGTCTGGCTGCTAATTCAAAGGTAGACAGCAACTTCCTCAGCAGGCCCTCTGTGCCTGTGTTAGTGCTGGCGAACAAAATGTATCTGGTCTCACAGTCCCTTATCACAAAAAACGCGCCATAATATTCAGTTGCTGAAATCAGCCAAAAACCAAATCATTGACCACAATCTATCCTCCAAAGGATGACTGCATTTTTAACAAACCCAGACCACACTGCTCTGAATGACCGATGGGTGTCTGCTCTGGCAGAACAGAAGGTTCCATTCAGCGAGGTGCAGTGCTGTGCAAATGTTAGCTCTGCCAAGACAGAAATTAGTATTGCCCTTCAATGCCACTCTTATCTGCCACAGACGGACCTGTTGGTGGTAATGTAGCATTAGCAGGTTGCAAATAGACTCTGAAAAGATGACAAACTTATAAATAACCCCTAAGTTCCTGCACTGAAAAACTCCAGAAAAACGCTTCACTATTTATTTGAATTCAAATTTCAGTAGGCACTCATCTTTGTTGAAATACAAAGCAAGTTTCACGCTAATACTATTACATGTTTGTTCAATTGTTGCCATGGAGAAATCTTTCTTTCTGTGCAGTGGATTAAAACAAACCAATACTGAAAACACTGCTATTGTTGGCTGAAAACCTTAATTTTGGGCCACTGTTTGGGATTTTAAACTTACTCTATCTGCACGACCAAAACCTACAGCAGCTTTTCTCATTGAATGCAACACTGTAGAGATCTGACAGATACCTGTGAGGTGTGCAGTCTGCAAGGACAGTATAGGAGAGGAGTCAGGTTCAGAGCATCAGTGCCTTACACATGGCATCTGAGGAGAGCCTTTATGGCCTAATGTGCTACATCAATCAGCAATCACAGTTCACGAGAAATGCAATTCAAATGACTGTTTAAACACCCATTTTCCTAAATCACTTATTAGCTGATGCAAGACCTTATCCATATGTACAATACATTGGAAAAATGCTCAATGCACCTTTGTTTTTCCTAACTCTCAGGTGTGCACTAAGGGCCACAGAACCAAAACCTCTTCCTACACAAAATGCAGTGTTGATAAAGGGAGGCTTGTGTTCTAGATAGTTAATATTGGGTCAAAGTTGTGTATGTAAAAGTCCCAGTGGTTTATATGTTAACATATGAAACATACTCTTTTGTTTTTTTCCCCACTCCCTTCTACTTGCAAAGTTTTGGAAAAAAATCAACTCCAATTAATGTTACCTACCAAAGTATTCCTTTTTCATGTGCATCTCTAACTCCTTTTCCAGCTCCAAAGTGAGCGCCTCCAGCCGCCTCTCCGCCTGGCTGGGTCCACTCTCCCGGTTAGGGGTCACCTGGTAAGGTAGCTTAAACCTCTGGCTCGAGGAGACTGCTTTGGAGGACATCCCATAACTAAATGATGATGGCGACCCCGCGGTCATCTCCACAGACCCTCCCGTCTGGGCTGACTGCTGCTGGGGCTCTGGCACAGCCGAGAGCCCCTGGAGATGGATGCGATTTGGAATCCCGTTGGAGTCTCCAAACTCCTGCAGCAGCGTATCCTCGTGTAAACTGCTGCCCAGCATCGATGACCTGGGTGAAGGCAGCTGCAGATCCGGGTAGGTGCTCATAGACCCCCTGGAGCTGCGGGAACTTCTGGAGCTGTGACTGGAGATGCTGGACCGGGGACTGACCACGCAGTTTGCGGTGGTCCCCGGTCTCGCGCTCCCGTCCTGGCTGCAGATGCTCGAGCGAGGACTCGCCAGCGGCGCTGTGTGTAAAATCGCCCCCTCCAGGTCATGGTTGACCACGGGCCCGTACCGTGAGTCAGAGTAACTGGATCTCGGGCTGGTGGTGAAGGAATACTGGCTCGCCGTGCTCGACCTGGGGCTGGTGTGCCTCTGGTCGTAGCCCATGCTGATGCCGCTGGTGCGGTTGCTGCTGGGCTTGCTGCAGCAGTCACAGCTGTTGAGGCTGGCCCGGGGGCTGGAGTGTTTACTCGTGTCGCTGGCAGTGCTTGCATAGCTGGATCTGGGACTGAGGACATTGTTGCCCTCACAGTGAACTAAACTAGACCTGGGGCTCGTGTACCTGTCCTGACCCGGTACCACTAAACTAGTGCGCGGGCTGCTGATGCTCGACCTCGGGCTGGCATGCTTGCTCTGCTCCTGAGAGGACAGGGAAGATGCTAAGCTGGACCTTGGGCTAGTGGCGTTATATCTCCCGTCGTGGCTGCTGGTGATGCAGACACTGTTGCACCTGTTGCCGGGCACTGCCACCGGCTTGTTCAGGGGCACGCCATCGAAGGCGGAGCCGGTGCTGTACCTGTGGCCTTGCACCTCCAGAGAGTATCTCCGGTGCCTGTCGGAAGCGCCCGTGTAGCACGGCAAAGCCACTTCGGATTTGGTGCAACAGCCCTTCTCGGTATAAACTGCGTCTCTTTGAGGGGCACAAAAATCCACAGGCACGGTCCGGGTGCAGTTTACAGGGCGCACCGGAGCCGCGTTGTACACTTTATTCCCAGTCGTGAAATTCTCCACTGTGTGATGCTGCTGGTGAAGCACAGAGGTACCATTCATTGGCTTACTTTTATGTTCTGCTACAGCCGGAGCCGAAAAGTCCAAATCAGGGTTAATCACCAAGTCTCTCCTCGCGGTGTACATCCCGTCCTTATAAGCATCATACAAGGAAAGGTCCTCCATCAATTTACTGGCCCGGAGTCCCAAATCTTCCTGGTAGTGCTCCATGTTGTGCTCCCGAGGCGAGAAACAAGTTCAGAGTGTGCTCCGCTCCGCGAGCCAAACTAGCGAGCACCGCGGAGCACTAATTGCATTTCACATGGAAATCAAAACAAAACGCCGCGTTACAGCCGTCGCTCATTTACAGAAAACCACCGACGTACTGAGAAACCTCCACCGTGTGCCGCATCGTCTTCTTCTGCTTTGCCCCCTTCGCCGAAAAAACAAACTCTTTCTCACAGTTTCAGCCGACAGGGATACGTTTGTCAACTTCAGTTTTTGTTAAGTTGAAAGGTCTTTACAGTCAATGGCGCGCTGCGCGGAGGAATTTCCCCTTGTTGGTTTTTCCTCTAGTTTCGCTTACGGTCACCGTGCAAAAATCAAACTAGGCTGGATAATCGGATACGCCATAAATATCCGTCGTGTATAAATCTGAGCTCACCGAGCGGAGTTAAACCTGCATAAAACACCGTTTTACACAGGGGACTCGTTTGCGTAAAAGGAATGCGGGGATGAAGACGGGATGCGCTGCGCCTCTCTGGAATGTGGTTAATGCTGCAGAGAAACAATGATTGCGACCAACTCAGCAAGGGGCTGCCGGCTCTGAAAAGAGAATAGTTTAGAGAGAAGGGGACGTCTGCATTCATCCCAGGCAGACTAAAATACCACACAAAGCACGCCTCACCTGGTCCGACTCCTTTTACACCGGGAATAAGCTGCAGTAAGTTGGTACTATGGAGGGCAAAGCTATTTGCAACTCAAGTTTATTCACCTTTTTCCAGTCTGATGTTATAAAGATGAAGATAGTCCCAGGTCTTCCTAACTTAGATTTATATGATCCATTTTAAGATAATAATGTCCAATTACCATAGCTAACTATATGCTCTTGTGGGAATATGAGGGATATTAAGATGATGGCAACAAAGGAGGAGTTAAAAAAGATACATCCAGTCTCAAAGACATGGTTAAATAAATTAAATGATTGTTCTGAGTTTTTATTAGACTGCACAAAAATATTATATTTCATTTTAAGTGAAATAAACTGAATGCAAAGTGTATGAATCATTTAAAAAAAATTAACAAAAAAGGTTTTGTATATGTTGATCACAAATGGACACCACTCTATATTTTATAACTCCATATTTTGTATATTATGACTGTGTGACTGTGATATATAGATATGCCAACAGGCCAGAGTAGATATACTGTAGTCATTATAGACAAGGCTACCAAATCTTTGTTTATCCAAGGTCTTCAAACATGAACACTGTTTACCTTTGTAAAACACAAACATAACCTTAACATTAAACCTTAAATCCATGTTAAAAAATCAAGCAAACCAAATTTTCCATGTCAGGATTTATTCATGACAGTATTTCATCAGATTACAGTTCCAAAAAAACAGCATTAAAAACACGTCTGTATAAGGTGATTATCAATCTTTGCTCCCAGAGATGTTCTTTCAAAAAGGTAACATGAGAAAAAGAGGTAGTATTTGACATATAGTCTCTAACAGTGACAACAGCCCTGGGTTGTAAAATTAAGACACTGAAGAGCAGAGATATGCTTCTTTTCACATGTGATGGGTGTAACAGTATAAAACAGTGTTTTTAAATGTGAAGCACCTGTCAGTACTGACTGATTTCGTAATAAAATGTGCTGATAGACCTCGTCATTTTGAGACATGTAAACAACCCAGTCTTGATACAGCATTCTGGAAATTGTCAGACTGATATTTTTTGCTTTGGCTGCTCATCAACTGCCAACAAATGGAAGAAAAGAGAGAACCACAGCAACAAAGGCAGAAACAAACAGGATGTCTAGCAGCAATCGACTGAGGAAAGAGCTGTGAGATTTTTTCCCATGGCCTCTGCTTCTGAACCATTGTACAACCTCATCCAGGTTGTGCTCCTGAGGCTCATAGCTGAGCTCTGCCTTAGCTTTTGCCATGCTGAAGTAATGTGTCACGCCAGTCTTATAGACCTCTGTACGTGTCAGCAGCGGCTGGAAGTTGTAGAAGGGCCCGATAAGATGGTGAATCATTTCCGTGAGAAAGGCAACAAAGTAGATGAGAGAGATAGGAAGGCGCAGTTTGGGGAAAGGATAGCCCAAGCCCTCTACCAAAGGTCTGAAGAATTCAAAATTGTTGACAGGCCTGCCATCTGAGATAAAGTAGGCCTGGCCAGCAGAGCGGTGCTGCTTCTCTGAGGTCAGAGCCTTGGCGGCAAGCTCATGTGCTGACACCAGGTTGTCCACATGGACAAACTCCACCAGGCTGCTGGGTTTACCATAAACAAACCTGAAGATCCCCTTTTCTATGTAGCCAACTATCCTTGGCAGGTGCCTCTGCTCACCAGGCCCGTAGATTCCTGCTGGACGCAGCGCACAGCTTCTCAGCACCCCTGAGCCGTCCTTCAGTGCTGTACCGTTTGCTTGTAGCACAGTCATCTCAGCCAGCGACTTGGTTCTGGAGTAGTGGTCGGGGTGAAGATGGAGAGGTAGATAAGGAAGGCTTTCATCCCCGTTCTCTATCACTTGGCCTCCGAACACCACGTTGAAGGTGCTGGTGTAAACCAGCCTGGACACTCCGTGCTCAACACAAGCCTTCAGGACATTCTGTGTGCCTTGAACATTCACCGCCTCAATCAGATGCCGGTTCAGCTGCTCCCTGCCAGACATGCCGTAGGAGGCGATGTGGAATATACAGTCCACACCAGCGATGGCCTTCTCAACTTGTGCATATTCACATATATCTCCCTGAACAAATACAATGTCCTCTGGCACTTCTTGCTTTGGAGGGACTGTGTCAAACAGAATGATCTTTGCTCCTTTGTTATGCAGGGAGCATGCCAGGCTGCAGAGGAAAACAAGATATTAAATGTGAATTAATCTCTGCATGAAACTCACAAGAGGTTCTCAAATTGTAAATCTGATGGCACGTATTTCTACTTTTGAATCTCCTGTGGCAGTCACAGAGCCAACTCAACTTAGATAACTGGTGCGATAGCGCCACCTTGTTGTGGTATAGCAGTGAGACAGCACAGAGCAATTCTGAAGTCATGACTGAAGGTTTACTGACTGTGAATGTATGCTTCATATTCTTGAGTAACACACAAAGTTAAATTGTTCTTACCGGTAACCAAAATAGCCACATCCTCCAGTTATCAAAAATGTGTCTGTAGGTGTATTTTCCATTGCAGGAGGGTGAATCTGTCAGTTAAAAAAATACAGTATTAGGCACATTATAAAGAAATAGTAAACACAGATGAAACCTCATAAATGACAGAAGTCTATAGTCACAAACCAAACGGTTAAACAAAAACCAAAGGGAGCTGCTGACTTGACGTTACCTAACCTGCAGTCTGCAGGCTGGTTCACCGACCTTGCACTTGAGCAATTAACGTTACACCTTTTATGCAACAAGCTGAATGCATTGACATCACCTACCACACTTACTTTCTGTAAGAGCTCATTCAGACTGCCATGCCTCAAACTATGCTAGAGTAGTGTTACAGTGCAGTCACATGCACAGACAGTAGTCATGATCAATCCACAGCCTCTACTAGAACTATTTGGATTCCCTGTCGGTACCAACCTAAGCATAAGACGGGTAAAACACGAGGGAAGTATCTGTTGAATATCAGTCATCCAAAACTCTACTAACTTACAGCACTGGTTAGAGAACACCGTTGTGCACTTCGGTGCTGTGCGTGTTTTTGTTACGTAGACTAAGTTACGTAAAAACCTCTCAGTAACTTGGCACAATTCATAAAACAGCCCCGCCATGCAGAGCTCGACAGGCTGCGTCAAGTGTGCAAACAGAGAGGGAGAATAACACAGGAAGTAAGGTGACATTCACAGTGATAAAGTGATTAGCAGCTGGTTTCATTAGCAAAATATCCATAAATATCAAAATCATAATCTGTATGTGCAGTGATAGAATTGTCACATAAGCGTGTGATTTTGTCCTTTTGTTTTTCAATTCCTGTTGTATCAATTATGTCGTCTCGATATTTTCGCCAATAACGCTTTTATTTTGAAAGTTGTAACAGGATGTTGAGATCTTAAATGCAAGCTTGACGCGCTTTGCTGGCAACGGTAACATTTCCGGTGTGCCCATCCTGCCTTCAGAATAAAAGCCCAGATTTTTTTTTTATGAGATAATGTTGTAAACATTTGCATTTAATTGACGTACTCCCCAAACTTAATTCTTAATGCTAATTAGTTAAAGAAAAATAATGTAAATACAATCATATGCGTCGTTTGTTTAACTGCAAAGACTATATTCCATCAACCATACCTTTATTTCATTAGGCACTGTACAGCTCATGTAAATGCATACATCACATGTTTAAGCACACTCGCTGAGCTGTACTTTATTTACATGTTATCTGTAAGAAAAGTGACGTTTCAACACAATATTGCAAATAAACTCTTAAGTGTTGACTCTAGCGGCGATAAGCGAGTCTAACAACTGCAAGGAAGTGTTTTACTGCAGCAGCAATTACAAAAACCCTGTCTGGGCAAGGCATAGGTTGCAGTTTTATTTTTTAATGTGCGATAAGAGCCTATTCCGGAAACAAATAGTCATTCGACTTGCAGGTCTCAAGAGAAGAGTTGCACCTCCTTTGAATTGTTTTGCTCAAATACTTGCACGAAAAACCAACACATCGAAAGGTAAGTCGGCCCACTGCTTCTACTTATTTAATTACTGCTAGTAACCTATCAATAATGGAAAGGAGTCAGGGAATTGAGACGAATTTTGGTAGATTAACAAAATTATGAAGACTATCTTAAGTGATGGCGACTTTTATAACTTGTTATGCATATCTGCTACACTTATTTAAAGAAAACATGTTGCCAGGTAAAATACTTAAGAAACTTTGGACTTTGAAACATATCAAGTACCACTCCCTCCCTCCCTCCCTCCCTCCCATGACATGTTCATGTAAAATGGGACAGTCGTGTTTGTTTGTTTTTCAAATGGTTAAATTCATTTATTTTATCAGTCATTTAGTCATTAAATCATCAATGTAACCTAACTATTCATTAAAAAAAATGGCCTACTTTTCTGCTGTGCTTTCTCTGTCCTTTTGGTGCCTGTTTCCTTGGTGCCATACTGTCAACAATGGGCATGCCTGTGTGTGTGTGTGTGTGTGTGTGTGTGTGTGTGTGTGTGTGTGTGTGTGTGTGTGTGTGTGTGTGTGTGTGTGTGTGTGTGTGCGTGCGTGCGTGCGTGCGTGCGTGCGTGCGTGCGTGCGTGTGACAGTAATTGCTAATTCTGGACCATTGTGACTGACATGGACTCACTGTATCATCTTCAAAAAGTTTTTTAGTAAGAATAAATGTCTGTAATAGTTACAGGGTGGCACACAAAAGCATGAGTCATGATTTTATGACACCTGGTAGCCTAAAACATGCTGGTTTCACTTCAGAAAAATGTCCCATTGTAGCTCTTTTTTTTGTCCCATTGTACCTGAATGCGTTAAGTAAGCTACTGACTCAAAAACCATTTCAATACAAACTGAAGTATATTGGGAAGACATTTTGAAAGAAAATCAACATGCCACATGGCTTACCTCACAAGTTTAGGAACAACTGATGTTTTTTCTTTCAACTCTTCGCCCACCCTTGTTACCCCTGACCAATCAAAATGACTGTTTGGGGATTTGCTCCTAATATTTAAAGACCCTAAGCCTAGAGCCTACCTGCTGGCCCACATCACCAGACTTTTGAGATGCATTTATGAACCACTTTAAACTGTAAAACAATAGAGATGACTTTGCCTTGACTTAATTAAGGATTTAATACTTCAACTAATGGCTTTATGTATGTCTTACGTATGGCTTATTAGAAAGTGACATTAATTCATGTAATGTCATGTTTTACAGGCAAGATGAATTTGGAGGAATACTTTAAAAGAATTGGTTTCCATGGCTCTTTTGATAAGCTGGATCTTGCAACACTGAAGCTGATTCACAAACTGCACGTCATGTCAATTCCTTTTGAGAACCTCAGCGTTCACTGTGGTGAGAGGATCATCATGGATCTTGAGGTCATTTACAACAAGATAGTGAGGAGCAGCCGTGGTGGTTGGTGCCTTGAGAACAACTTCCTGTTTGGCTGGGTGCTGAGAGAAATGGGCTACGACACCACAATGCTGGGCTCCAGAATTTTCTCTAGTACCACCAATGATTTTTTACCCGCTGAAACTCATCTCATCAACAAGATCATCATTGATGGAAAGGCTTATATAGCAGATGTAAGCTTTGGGGTGTCTTCTCAAGTGTGGGAGCCCCTGGAGCTTGTCTCTGCAAAGGACCAACCTCAGGCAGCAGGTGTCTTTCGCCTCATAGACAAGGGGGACATCTGGGTGCTGGAGAAAACTGGTAGAAAGCCAGAGATTCTCAATCCAGACTTTGCAAAATCAAGCCTGGTGGACTGGAAGGTAACAAAGCAGATCTATGGCTTCACCTTGGTGCCTCGTGAGGTTGATCATTTCTTGGAGACAAACCACACACTCCAGACAGATCCTGCTTCACTGTTCATCAGGAAGTCCATCTGCTCTCTGCAGACACCAACAGGATTCAGAGCCCTTCTTGGCCGGACCTACAGTGAGGTCACCTACAAACCTGAGGAAGGTGTGAATGTCTTTGACATGAGGAACATAACAGATGATGAGATAGAGCAAATTCTGAGGGAAAAATTCAATGTAAAGCTGCAGAACAAACTGCAGCCTGCAAACAACAAAGCATGCTGCAGAACAAACTGCAGCCTGCAAACAACAAAGCATGGTACACGCTCTAAAATCTTGCACATATTCTTTTTTTAATTGTCCTGTAAAGATCTCACAACCTGTGCTGATTTCATGACTAACCAGAGAGAGCAGCTTGATTAAAACAATGATAACAATGCTTTGAATTACATTGTTCCTGCAATGAAAATCATGTAATTGTTGGGATTGAGAAAAGTAACAATGGACGACATGTTTTGAATTTATGTTTTTTGTATATGTCTAAGAGTTAAGTATCTTGAGATGATGCAAGGAGCAGACATACTGTTCTTAAGTAAATAATTACTGACAAAAGAAAATCATTCAATCCAAGAAAATCAACATTAAAACACTGTTGTTTGCCATTATTATATGCATTTATTACTTCGTTATTTCAATGTCATCTGCTAAACTTCCAATAATGTGTTATGAAGTTATAGGCTGTGATAATGTAACCTGTTATTCCAGATTGTTCCAGACTTAGTCTCATCTATGTATGTCTAGATGTCAACAAAACTTGGTGCACAAACAGTTCCTTGGTTGGTGCCCATTGCTCCGAGGCTGTTGAACACCTGACTATTAAATGCCATTCACATTACCTGCTACATGAGTTTACAGCTCTGTTTGTAGTCGCTGTTTAGATCTTCCCAAGTGCTAATGCTAATGTTGGGAGGATCGTCACAATCGCATTGGCTCACTTGAAAACAAGCACCCAGACACTCTCCATGTGATTGCAGGTAACATTAACCATGTTCATCTGCAGGATACACTACCAAAGTTCAAGCAGCACATCACCATTGCCACTTGAGGAGAGAACATACTTGATAGAGTTTACACAAACAGACGGGGGGACATATACAGAGCCACCCTCTGCTCTTCTCCGATCACATCTCCGTCATGCTGTTCCCTGCTTACTACATGGACCTGGACTGCAATATGCGTCATCTGTCACTGGCTACATTAGCAAGTATGTTGATCATGTTACCACCACCAGAACTATCACCATCTATCATAACCAGATACCCTGGCTTAATGCCCTCAACTCCTTTGATCCTCACTTTGAGGTATCTAACACCATCCCCTCCTCGAGGCTCAACCTACCACCAGTTGAGCTGCCCCTCAGCGTGACAGCAGCAGATCTGAGATGGTCCCTGCATAACGTCAACCCCCTCAAAACTGCAGGCCCGGAGAAGATCCCATGCAGGGGGATCAAGGACTGTGCACACCAGTTCTCAGAGGTACTGAAGGACATATGTAACACCTCACTGTCCCAGGCAACTGTTCCAATATACCTTAAGACTACCACCAACATCTTGCTCCCTAAATGTCCCGCAATGTCATGCCTGAATGATCACCACCCAGCTGCGCTCACCCCAATAATCATGACATGCTTTAAGGGGCTGGTAATGACACACATTAAAAAGACAGTTGATGTGACAGTAGACCCCCACCAATACGCTTACAGGAAGAACCGCACCATTGCTGACGCCATCTAATGTGTGGTTCATCAGGCTGTCAGAATCCACAGCATCGCATCCTACAGTATCATCCTCAACATTGTTTCCCCACAAGGATGCATCCTGAGCCCTCTACTGTACTCACTGCTTACCTACGGCTGCACTGCTCTTTATTAAAGCAACCTCATTGGGAAGTTTGCTGACGACACAGCAGTGGTGGGACTCATCTCAAACACCAACGGCTCAGTGCATACGCAGGAAGTGGATTAACTGGTAACAGGGTGTAAAGCTGACAACTTTATCATCAATATTTGTAAAACCAAAGAGATGATTGTGGACTTCTGCAAGGCTGGTGTAACTCTTGTATGCTTCACTCCTCAGTAGATGCTTTTTATAAAGTTTGGGGCCCTTACTAAGCATACATTGGGCCTAAGCTGTCGTCTTCTGTATTTCAGGGGTTTCCTAAATCAGCTTAGCTGGTCTATACGTTTCCTCTAACCTTACTATTTGTCTTTATAACCTATTTATTTGTTTGATGCTCCCGCTATGTTGTTATAGGGGTGGTGAAGGTTGGAATAAATATGATGCCTCCTGTTTTTTTTTTTGTTTTGTTTTTTTAAGCTACTTATGTTATTTGTCATGTCAAGTCTGAGCGGTTATGTCCTGTGTTTTATATGAAAAATGAAATAAACATATTCTTGAAATTAAAAAAAGACTGAACGCTGTCAGTCAGGACATTGGAAACTAGAGCTGTCAAAATTGCTCAAAAATGACGTTCGAATATTCCTTCTAAAAATAACTCATAGGTTCGAACCATTCGAATTTTTTTTTTCGCATTATGTCCACAAGAGGGCAAACTAATACAAGGAAACATACTTCTATATAATACAAGGAAATTTTTCAACATAAACATCTTTGAAAACATTTACATACCTACACATTAAAACACATAAAACAGTTATCTATAACATTACGTTATAAACGACCGCGGACCTCTCGCTCGCTCCCCCTCTCCCCATGGCCACACCGCACATGTTAACTCCGTTTCGGCGTCTAGTCTATTTTCTGCGCGAGCCGCGAGCGAATGTGTCAAGCCGGGGGGTGACGGAGACAACAGCTGGCAGCAGAACCTCTTGTCGACCAGCAGCACTTCCGCGGGCGGTGTGGCCCTGGCGTTTATGCAGTGCGATCAGTGCAGCGGCCCAGGCCAATGCCCACTCGCAAAGAGGACAGCTGCGGTGGTGTTTTTTTTCTCTCCACAATCGAATATCAATTTTCACATTCACATTTCACCGTTTTTTTTCAAATTAGAATTTAAATTCGAATTTAGAATATTCGTTGACAGCCATATAGGAAACTGGTTCCTCCATTATTGGTGGCGAACATAGAGGAGCTACCACTGAATATTTGACATTTTGGTTAAAATGTCTGACTCAACTGATCTATAACCCTCTGCTGGGAGGTTGTTCTGGCCATGCTGTCAGAGATCACAACTCTGGCAATGAAAATAATTAATAATAAAAATGGCGCCTTATTGGCTCTTGGCAAGCTTTAGGGTATAAAGTGCATTTGAAATTCCGTTTAGACACTGATAATGTCAGTACAAAGTCACAATTATGAGACACGTCTCATGGTGAAGTACCTGTGGATCGACATGTAAAGCCCCAGTTTACTCATGAGTCGTGCAAATCAAACACTGTCAGCTTTTACTGCAGACAAGCTTAACTCCTGTTGTCCAGGAAGGAAAATCTGAGTTTTTCAGTGATCTGAGACTTTGTGGCTCAGCAGACATATTGCTTTCTCAGAAGACTCTGACTGCTTGCACAATCAGCCTACGTGAAAGGTAAGGTTTAACACTGTTAGTGCATATTTTGTGTTGCAGAAATTTAGTCTCATACTTTGCATAGCCTACATAGAATTTCACACATCTGATCATGAATTTTTTTTTAGCCACTGAAATCCAGCTTAAAATTGTACTAGATTGATATGCACTGAGTGACTCAAAATATCATCTTTGTTCTCGCCAGACATGATCAAGAGAAACTTACAGTCCTTGATTCCCTGAGCTCTGTGATCGCCTCGCAATCTGCAGCAATAGTTTTGCAGTCTGGTCTGTTTGTTTTTTTTCGCAAGCTGCAAGCAAATGTGGCAAGCAAACATAACGAGAGTGTTAAAAGGGATAAAGTAGATATGATAAAAATGATCTGATTATGATAAATAATAAAATATGAATCCTATGCTTCCACATAACTGTGAGTTGAGTCGAAACAGAAAGCCAGAGACAAGAGAGGCTAACTTTAGAAAATCACTAACCACAGTGGCTGGTGAGCAAAAAGGTTAATGTGAGTCCCTACTTGTAAACTTTGAGCCAATTGAAATGACTTTAAGTGCAACTCTAACAGGTAAATTGGTCAGATTAATGCACATCAAACACTGTCAGGTTTTACTGGGTAAACAATAACTTCTGTTCTCCAGAAAGAACAGACCGCAGCTGCCTTTCCTTTCGTCTTCAGAAGACTTCAACTGCTCGCACAATCAGCCGACATGAATGGTATGCTGCACATTTTCCTTTTGCACAATTTCAGAGTCTCAAACTGTATATATGTAGAATTTGATATTTCAGACATCTGATTATGACATTTTAAAGTAATTTAAAACAAGCATACAATTGTACTTGATTGATATGCACTGAATGAGCCAAAACACCAGCTTTGTCTATGCCAGACTTGAT
>NC_065506.1:14736994-14744157 GCF_006386435.1 Epinephelus moara | reverse complement strand
CCTTGGTGCCTCGTGAGGTTGATCATTTCTTGGAGACAAACCACACACTCCAGACAGATCCTGCTTCGCTGTTCATCAGGAAGTCCATCTGCTCTTTGCAGACACCAACAGGATTCAGAGCCCTTCTTGGCCGGACCTACAGTGAGGTCACCTACAAACCTGAGGAAGGTGTTGATGTCTTTGACATGAGGAACATAACAGATGATGAGATAGAGCAAATTCTGAGGGAAAAATTCAATGTAAAGCTGCAGAACAAACTGCAGCCTGCAAACAACAAAGCATGGTACACGCTCTGAAATCCTGCACATATTCTCTTTTTAAAGTGAACTGGAAAGATCTCACAACCTGTGCTAATTTCATGACTAAGGGACAGCTTGCTAAAGAATTCTAACAATGCTTTGGATCACATTTTTCTACAATGAAAATCATGCAATTGTATTGCAGCTGACAAAAGAAAAAAAATGGACAACATGTATTGGATTTATGGGTTTGGTATATGTGTAAGAGTAAAGCATCTTGAGATGATGTAAGGCGCAGACATGCTGTTCTTAAGGACAGTATTAATAACCAAAGAAAAGTTGTTTTCAATCTGTAAAATCTACTTCAAAGCAATGTTGATTGCCATTATTATATACTTTTATAACTTTGTTATGCCAGTGTTATCTGCTAAGGTTTTATGTGTTATCAAGTCATAGGCTATGATAATGGAAACTGCTGTGCCAGGGTGTTCCAGATTTAGTCTCATCTGTACTGTGTAATCGATCATATATCACTGTACTTAAATATTTGTCTACATGCTCATCAACTTTTGTATCTTTTTCTTTTTATTCTGAAACACAGCAGAGTCTGTGATTTTGTCAGATGGCTGGAGAAGGAAACTGACATACATAAAGAGAGTATATTGTTGAAGGAAACTGGTTTATTTACATAATCAATGCATAATGTGTTTATGTTAATGTTAATACACATATTATTTGCACAACTTATGTGTGTTCATTTTAATCATAAGAGAATATGAAGCAGAGAGGACCAGAAAGTAAGCAGACAAAGAAAATTAGAAGATCATCTTGACCTGTGAATACCAGAGTGTATGAGTAACAAAACACGTTAGTGAAGGAACAACAGAGACACTGTTTGTATAGGCCTGTGCTAAAAACAAGCCTCCTAAGGGGAGGTGGCGGTTGGAAAGAGTTTCAGTTATATACGGTAGTAACCTTGTGAGTAAAACTGTAATGTCACATCATCTCCTTTTTAAATTCATAACCAATCAGAGACTCTCAGTGACTCTGTGTTTTGATCATCGGCCAATCAGGGACATCCTGCTCATTTGGAGGAGTGCAGCATGACAGGTTTAAATATTTGTGTTCTTTGTCTGCACTCTGAATCCACACCCTTCATATTTACAGATCTGTTTTAAGCTTATGTGTAAGCCTAAAATATAAACCAGTTTGTTCTCAAGAGACAGAGTTTTGTTCTTCTGTGTCTCAGTGATGGGCTCCTATGAATCTATTCGTGGTTATTTATTTAAAGTTTGATAAGACTGAACAGAAAGCCACAGTGACAATCTATATAATATGATGTAGATGTTGTTGTAGGAGTATTATCAGGTCACAAAGGAACTCTTCTTTTGTTTTGAATAAAGACTGAACACAAGTCAGTCAGGACATTGGAAACTGGTTCCTCCATTATTGGTGGCGAACATAGAGGAGCTACCGGAATGAGCTGACTCGGTTTACCAGGCAACTGCCCGGTGGACCCAGACCCCCAGGAGCCTCAAAACCCCAAAATTTACTATTTGGCCACAACCAAGAGTTATTTTCATTACCTGTACTTTTGATAATTGTTTTCTTTTTACAGTCGATGGATAAAATGTCAGAAAATATAGAAAAATGACAATCATTATTTCAGGCCCAAGTGAACATATTGAAATTGCATTTTTTTCCCTCTGTCCAACAGTCAAAAACCCAAAATACGTTTAATATCATAGAAAAGCAGGGCAAACTAACAAATATCCACATTGTAGAAGCTTATACCAGTGAATTTCTGACATATTGGTTAAAGAAAATATCTAAACCAACTGATCTATAACACCCTGCTAGGGGGTTAATCTGGCCATGCTGGCAGAGATCACAACTCTGGTAATGGCCACTAGTAAAAATGGTGCCTTATCTGCTCCTAAGGTGTAGAAACTCCACCAACACTTGTAGTATTTAAAACAACTTTATTGTAAGACCAATATGCTTCAGCTTGTGGCATTCATCAGGTTCACATGCCTAATCTGCGTCAGACCCAGCAAGCATTTTTTGGTTTAAAAAACGTCTAATAGCCGTCTACATGAAGACCTGACATCTAGGCTAAATCACAGCTGAATTTGGGCTGTCAGTGAAAATTTGGTAGACGTCTAACCATAGCCAAAGTGTAGACTCTGATAGCATCAGTACAAAGTCATAATACAAGATGTCTGTTCCCTGTGTACTCTTCATATAGTGAAGTAACAGTGGATGCGTTTGTTAGTCATATATTGACACTGTCAGGTTTTACTGGGTAAACAATACCTCTGTTCTCCAGAAAAAACAAACTGAAGTTGCCTTTCCTTTCGTCTTCAGAAGACTTCAACTGCTCGCACAATCAGCCGACATGAATGGTATGCTGCACATTTTCCTTTTGCACAATTTCAGAGTCTCAAACTGTATATATGTAGAATTTGATATTTCAGACATCTGATTATGACATTTTAAAGTAATTTAAAACAAGCATACAATTGTACTTGATTGATATGCACTGAATGAGCCAAAACACCAGCTTTGTCTATGCCAGACTTGATCAAGAGAAACTTTAAGTTCCTAATTATCTGAGCTCTATGGTCGGCTCACAATCTGCAGCGATAGTTTTTGGTGTCTGGTCTACTTTTAGCAAATCTGACAAGAAAACTCAAGATAATCTATCATGAATGACATCATGAATAATAGGCTGGTGAGCAAAAAGTTAATGTCAGTCCCTGATTGTTAACTTTGAGACAGTTGAAATGACTTTGCAACGCTGAGTGCAACTCTAACTGGTAAACTGGTCCTATAACTGTATTGTCCTGTATTTTACAGGCAAGATGAATTTGGAGGAATACTTTAAAAGAATTGGTTTCCATGGCTCTTTTGATAAGCCGGATCTTGCAACACTGAAGCTGATTCACAAACTGCACGTCATGTCAATTCCTTTTGAGAACCTCAGCATTCACTGTGGTGAGAGGATCATCATGGACCTTGAGGTCATTTTCAACAAGATAGTGAGGAGCAGCCGTGGCGGTTGGTGCTTTGAGAACAACTTCCTGTTTGGCTGGGTGCTGAGAGAAATGGGCTACGACACTACGATGCTGAGCTCCACCGTTTTCAACAATGTCCTTAATTCTTTTGACCCCACTGAAACTCATCTCATCAACAAGATCATCATTGATGGAAAGGCTTATATAGCAGATGTAAGCTTTGGGATGTCTTCTCAAGTGTGGGAGCCCCTGGAGCTTGTCTCTGCAAAGGACCAACCTCAGGCAGCAGGTGTCTTTCGCCTCATAGACAAGGGGGACATCTGGGTGCTGGAGAAGACTGGTAGAAAGCCAGAGATTCTCAATCCAGACTTTGCAAAATCAAACCTGGTGGATTGGCTGGTAACAAAGCCGATCTACTACTTCACCTTGGTGCCTCGTGAGGTTGATCATTTCTTGGAGACAAACCACACACTCCAGACAGATCCTGCTTCGCTGTTCATCAGGAAGTCCATCTGCTCTTTGCAGACACCAACAGGATTCAGAGCCCTTCTTGGCCGGAACTACAGTGAGGTCACCTACAAACCTGAGGAAGGTGTTGATGTCTTTGACATGAGGAACATAACAGATGATGAGATAGAGCAAATTCTGAGGGAAAAATTCAATGTAAAGCTGCAGAACAAACTGCAGCCTGCAAACAACAAAGCATGCTTAACACTCTAAATTCTGTTTATTAAATTGTCCTGAAAAGATCTCATAACCTGTGTTGACGACCGACCAGAGAGAGCAGCATCCTGAAAAAAAACAAACCTCACAGGTAGTTTTCATCTTTGAATGTGGCCACATACTGCCAAACCCCCACTTGGTTTATTTAGCTCTAACAGTTTCTGCTTTGCCATCTTAAGAGGCCCTCTCACTTAAAGCACAAAAGTAAGTTCAAACAGGCTGAACGCAGTTGATTCATTCACAGAATCCCAGATGACAAATAACAAGAACTGCAACGCTACATCCCAGTCTCCTCACAATGTGGGCTTTAATCACTATCTTGAGGGTCTGATGGTACTGTGCAGCACTTAATGGCACCTTGAAACAGAGTATGGTATGCAGAGGACATAATCTCTTTGATCCCTAGTTTATGCATAATTCTGTAAAACAATCCAGATGTTAAATTAGATCCAGGGTCAAACTGAACCTGAGGCAATTCTAGAAAACAGCTGGATCAGAGCAGCTGCCATCATCTTAGCATTCATATTCCTGAAGGGTACAGCTTCAGGGAGTCTACTGTAGTGGCTATGTGAATGATAAATTACAAATAATCAATTTGTTAAAGGCAATGCCAGATATCCCAGCTGACACTGGGTGAGAGGCAGGGTACACCTTGGACAGATCACCAAACTGTCAAAGGGCTGAAACACATAGCCAGACAACCACTCAAGCTAACACCTGTGGGCAGTTTAATGTCACCTTTGGACTGTAGGAGGAAACCATAAAACCTGCAGAAAACCTATGCTGACACAGGGAATATAATGTGAAGAACAGGTGTACTCCAAACAGAAGGGCCCCAGCAAAGCGACAGGATTGAACCCCAGTGCTAACCACTGGACCACCACGCCACTTGTATATTTTAACTCTTCACATGGCTTCCAAAAGTGCAAACACAAAACGACAAACAAAACAAACCAAGAAAAGCAAATATTTGGTACTGTACCTTGTTTGAGGCAAAGGCTGAACACAGTCACTCAGGAGACCGGATACAGGTTCCTTCATCATTGGTGGTGAACATAGAGGAGCTTCTGGAAATATCTTACTGGGCTTACCAATCAACCAACAGGCAAGGTTTGTGCCTTGAAAACAACTTCCTGTTTGGCTGGGTGCTGAGAGAAATGGGCCGAGACACCACGATGTTGGGTTCCAGAGTTTTCATTAGTACAAGCAATGATATCATGCAAATCATGGTACACACCATGATTTCCGACACATATTCTGTTTTTAAATTGACCTTGAATATGTGTTAAAAGCCCAGGTAGAGCAGCTCATTAAATAATCATCTATTTCAAAAACGAATGGTGCTTGGAGTTTTTTTGTACAATGTCGATGATGACTGAAAGAAGTTAAAAAATAAACCATACTTGTGTAATGCCATGTCATTCATTGCCATGTTTGCAGATCCGGAGTTGGAAAGTAATTGAATACATTTAAATTTAGTAGTCAAGTATGTCTCAGCAAAATATAAGCCAAATTGTAGTTTGTAGAAAAGTAAGGAAACTTGTTTTGAAATGAAACATCATGTGCAGATAAGACCAAGAAAAAGTTCATCTAGATCAATCGCCAGGTGAAAATGTGAAGGAAAAAGGGGATCAGCTCTTCATGAAGAGTGTTGCATCTACATATCACAAAGCTTGTGTTATAGAATTTTAATGGATCCTTGCCCAGTCATCCACAAACTCACTTTTCATTTTCCAAATACAATGTGTTCATGTTGTTCAACCTAAGTAAATAAAAGTATATAGTCCCAATGAATGACAATATCCACATTAATAATTCAGCCAAATGTCAAACATACTGAACTGTCAAGTGCATTTAAAACCACATCAATTAACAAACATGCTTTCACGGGTGGATTATGAGAGAATGGGCACCTACTGACATACAGAAAGGCCCCACCACTTGTTGTTCCCCTTTACTGTAGTTATTTTGTGGCTCTTCACACTTCCTTTGTATCTCTCTGTAGTCTTTTTGTGTCTCATTGTGGTCATTTTGATTCTCTTCCTAGTTTGTACTTGTAAATTTAAGTGTCTTTTTGCATGTAAGGCAAGGAGGGCCCCCTGATACTTTGGGCCCCTGGGCCTGTGGGCAGTAGGCCCGTTCAGTAGTCCATCTGTGTATGTTGTATTTGAACTGCATAATTATGCTTGCATTTTATTGTTTAAGTCATAATATTTAATCATAACCTCATTATATGTTATTTAGATTGCTATTAAGTTTTTTATATTCTGTGTTTCTGTGTTTACTTGGACAAGAAAAGGGTTTTCTATGGAGAAGAGTGTTAATTTGGGTAACTAGCATCAGATGAAACAGCAGATGTTGTTTTTTTTATCATGGAAAAATGGTCTGGACAGAGATCATGTTTTCATTCATTTCGATTTTCATTTTCAAACCAATTCAAGACAAATTTACTGATAAAGAGCCAAATAAAAAAAAAAAGCTGCATCCTGCTGGCAGAGGGTTAGTTTGAGGTTTGGTCAAGCTGTCTGCCTGAATCTGCAGGTGGAGGTGGGGGGACCGCAGGTTAATGGCAGAGGCTGTAGATGGAGGAGCAGAGCTGTCTGCCACAATCTGCCAGTGTGGACATACCTGTTAGAGGAAGAAGAAGATGATGTAAACTGAATGTAACAGAGAGGTGGCTTTAATTTATCAGCCCAGGTATGCTATTATTACACAGTAATGATTGTCTATCTTACCTGAAAGGTTATATTTATGAATGCATCTCTACTCTTTGTAAGTAAGTAAGTAAATTTATTTATATAGCACTTCTCACAGAGAGGACTTACAAAGTGCTTCACAAGATAAAATACAAAAAATACAATAACAGAAACAATGCAAAATACACAAAAACAAATAAAAAGTAAAGTGCAGCGAAATACAGAGATGATACAATGGACAATTAATGGAACGCAAGCCTAAACAGATGTGTTTTTAACTGCTTTTTAAAAATGTCCACGGAAGAAGCCGCTCTCAGCTCATGAGGTAGTGCATTCCACCATTTCGGTGCAACAGCCTTAAAGGCTCTATCACCTTTCGTCTTTAATCTTGTGTGAGGGACAGTAAGTAGGTGGCCTTCAGCGGACCGCAGTGACCTGACAGGACAGTGAAAGGACACCAGATCCGTCAAGTATGCAGGTGCTTGACC
>NC_065506.1:14735896-14736271 GCF_006386435.1 Epinephelus moara | reverse complement strand
TGGGCAGGATATCCAGCGGACTAGAAGAGATCTTCATAGTGCACACAAGATCTGCTAAGTCTTGTAAGGAGACAGGTGAGAAATTGTCAATAATTGACTGTTGTTTGGGAGGATCAGGAAGGGAGGAGGAGGAGGGTGTTATACTGGCCTTGACACTGGCGACCTTATTCATAAAATACATTAAAAAATTGCTACAGTCCTCATCAGAGGACACAGGTAGAGCAGGCGGTTGCACACCAGTAATGCTACTTATAGTGTCAAAAATGACCCTGGGATTTCTCTTGTTGGAGATGATGAGATTTTTTTTTAAAATAAGAGGCTCTGGCTACCCTAACAACAGAATTGAATTCAGCTAACAGTTCTTTAAAATAAAGA
>NC_065506.1:14723960-14735872 GCF_006386435.1 Epinephelus moara | reverse complement strand
AATGCTACTTATAGTGTCAAAAATGACCCTGGGATTTCTCTTGTTGGAGATGATGAGATTTTTTTTAAAATAAGAGGCTCTGGCTACCCTAACAACAGAATTGAATTCAGTTAACAGTTCTTTAAAATAAAGACGATGTACATGAAGCTTGCTTGATTTCCACAAGCGCTCAGCTCTCCGACATTTACGACGAAGGCAGCGGATGTCGTCGTTCAGCCAGGGAGTGGGATTAGCTGCGGGGATAGTTCGTGGCTTTAAAGGAGCAATCTTATCAAGAATAGCAGAGCAGTGTGGTCCCTGGTGCATCTCTGGTCCCTGGTCAGCTGAGGTCTTCACGTGGCAAAAACATAGGATGAGGCGGTGTAAATTCCTGGATGATGTTGTAAATGAATAATTGGCCAAACCTGCAAAAACAGCAGACTACTGACAAAGGCTCTAGTTGGAGGTTTGTCAAGCTGTCCGTCAGAATCTGCAGGTGGAGGCAGTGCTGCAGGTTCCTGACAGAGGCTGTAGATAGAGGAGCAGAGCTGTCTGCCACAATCTGCCAGTGTGGAAATACCTGTTAGAGGAAGAAGAAGATGACGTAAACTGAATGTAACATAAAGGTGGCTTTAATTTATCAGCCCAGGTATGCTATTATTACACAGCTACGATTGTTCATCTTACCTGAAAGGTTATATGTATGAGTGCATCTCTGCTCTTTGGTCCCTGGTGCATCTCTGGTCCCTGATCAGCTGAGGTCTTCACATGGCAAAACGGTTGCTTGCAGAGGCTGCAGATGGAGGTTTGGCTAAACTTTTCTGTCAGAATCTGCAGGTGGAGGTGGTGGCTGCAGGTTCCTGACAGAGGCTGTAAATGCAGGAGTTGAGCTGTCTAACAGAATCTTCAGGTGGAGGCGGCGGCTGCAGGTTGAAGACCAGCTGTAGATGGAGGAGCTGAGCTGTCTGCCAGAATCTGTAGGTGGAGGCGGCGGCTGCAGGTTCCTGACAGAGGCTGTAAATGGAGAAGGTAAGCTGTCTGCCAGAACATGCAGGTGGAGGCGGCAGCTGAATGTTGCTAGCAGAGGCTTAGTTTGAGGTTTGGCAACAGCTATCTGCCAGAAACTACAGGTGGAGGCGGCAGCTGCAGGGTTCTGGCAGAGGCTGTTGTTGGAGGTTTCGCCAAGCTGTCTATCAGAATCTGCAGGTGGAGGCAGCATCTGCAGGTTGCTGACAGAGGTTTAGATGGAGGTTGACAGAGGTGCGAATGGAACATTGGTCTTCAACACTCTGACATGGTGGACCTGATGGAAATTGCTGGTGGAGGTTGTAGTTTGAACGTTTCAGACGGCTGCTGTAGTTTGAATGCAGTTTAAAAAGTAAAATTCTTGTGAGAGGTTATTGGTGTACATGGAGCAGGACACCTTAGAGGCGGTAGTTGGAGGCATGGCCGCAGCTGTCTACCAAAATCTGCAGGTGGAGGCGGCACTTGCAGTTTGCTGGCAGAGGCTGTAGATGGAGGTTTGGCCAGGCTTTCTGCCATATGCAGGTGGAGGCGACAGCTACATGTTCCTGGCAGAAGCTGAAGGTGGAGGTTGATTGAGGTGCAGATGGAACATTGGTCTTTAGGACTTTGAGATGGTGGAGCTGATGGAAATTGCCGGTGGAGGTCATAGTTTGAGCATTTCTCTACAGCTGTTTGCTGCCTGCAGGTGGAGGGTCAGGCAGCAGACGGCTGCTGCAGTTGGAACGCAGAGTTTAAAACTGAAAGTGGGTGGAGCAGGACATTTTCGAGGCAGTAGATGGAGGTTGCTGGTAGACGGTGTTGATGGAGGTTTCAATAAAAAGCATGCAATTCAAATAAATCAAACTAAATCTAAAAAAAATGTGATTAACAAAATCATGTTAGTTCATTAGAATGAGGAAAAACCTGAAATCAAAATCATGCTGGATGAAAGTGCTTACCTGAAGACTCACCTTCAGGTTCAGCTGTCCTCTTCCGCCAGTGGCTGCCAGTCTGTTTCCTCATTCTGAAAAGATTTTTTACCCACCTTGGCTTGGGGCCCTTCGACAATGACTTAGGCTTACCTGGAGCCACAGGTCCTTTAGAGGGGCCGGCTTCCACAGGCTTACATGGTGCTGGAGGTGGGTCAGAGGGACTCACCTCAGGGTCACAGCCACGTGGGGGGACTGGTGCCGGGACCCTCCGGAGGTCGATCTGCGGGGTGATGGGCCGGTCTGTGACTGGAACAAGGAGGTTAACCCACGGGTCTTCCTGGTCCATCTGAAGGTAACAACAAATGCAGCCATCAGACTACTGCTCCACATCATTTTAACACTTTCAGTTTGGCTCCATTGTTTTAGTGTCTAACACTATGTGTTATGACTGTGCACTGACAACACATTTTCTTTTTATCTGCATGTTAGACAATAGACTAGATTAGGTCAGAATACAGTTTCTTACAGTGTCTCCCAGCAGACTGGACGTATCTGAGTCACCGGTTGGGGAGCCAGATGGTGAGCCACTGGGGGTGATCGGTACCGGGACCCTCCGGAGGATGAGCCGCGGGCTGTCAGGCCGGTCCGGGTTTGGAACCAGGAGGCTGGTCCACGTGTAGCCCTTGTCCATCTAAGGGTAACAACAAATACAGCCGTCAGACTACTGCTCCACATCATGTTAACAACTTCAGTTTGGCTCCATTGTTTCAGTTTCTAACACTATGTGTTATGACTGTGCACTGACAACACATTTTCTTTTTATCTGCATGTTAGACAATAGACTAGATTAGGTCAGAATACAGTTTCTTACAGTGTCTCCCAGCAGACTGGACGTATCTGAGTCACCGGTTGGGGAGCCAGATGGTGAGCCACTGGGGGTGATCGGTACCGGGACCCTCCGGAGGATGAGCCGCGGGCTGTCAGGCCGGTCCGGGTTTGGAACCAGGAGGCTGGTCCACGTGTAGCCCTTGTCCATCTAAGGGTAACAACAAATACAGCCGTCAGACTACTGCTCCACATCATGTTAACAACTTCAGTTTGGCTCCATTGTTTCAGTTTCTAACACTATGTGTTATGACTGTGCACTGACAACACATTTTCTTTTTATCTGCATGTTAGACAATAGACTAGATTAGGTCAGAATACAGTGTCTTACAGTGTCTCCCAGCAGACTGGACGTATCCGAGCCAGATGATGAGTCATTGGAGGAGCTCCACGGGATTCGTATTCGTATTCGTATTCGTATTCGTATTATTTATTTGCACAGTATTAAAACAATTGGTTTTAAAAACAACAACAACAACAACAACAACAAAAAACAGATTGTGCAGGTGAGATGAAAAACTCCTTAAAGAGTTATGAGTTATCTCACCTAAATATTCAATAAAACAAAAAGACAAAGATTTAAAATTGCCTTTAAAATAATCAATAAGATACAATATAGTACCAAAAATAGAAATATAAAGTAGAAAAGAAACATAAAGTAGGCCATCTAATAAAGTCCCTAATCAATACTGTGTGTATGTGTGTGTGTGTGTGTGTGTGTGCGCGCGCACGTGTGTTTTGTATATTTATCAGAAACAAACAAAATCGAGAACAGAAACAAAATACTAATCAAATGTACCACTGAAGGTGTGACACTAATCTGCATTCAAAAGATCATCAAATCACCATAGTCAAATGCAAAGTTTATCCTGCATCTAAACAATTTTATAGTTCATTGAATATAGAGAAACCAGAAATTGTTTTAAATTGTTTTTAAATATTGACAGGGATGGAGAGATATTTACCAAGTGTTGATGATAATTCCACAGCTCTGCACCACGATACTTCACCAAAAGCTGACCCCTTGTGGTGAGATTCTTAGGCAGATGTATATAATTGGCTTGCCGGGTACTATATTGATGAACGTCAGAATTCAGTGTGAAATAATTCTCAAAGCACTCAGGCAAAAGATCTCCCCTAAATCTGGTTTTATAAAAAAAAGTACAAATCTGAATTGTGTTTATGTCATAAATTGTTAAGAGCTTAAGTTTGTGAAATTGTGGCAAAGACGGAGCAAATGCATTTGAAAAAGTGGCACTTCTGACAAATCTTTTTTGTAACATGTAGATCCTCTTAAGACTAGTGTAATAGTTTGAACCCCATGCAATGTTACAGTAACTAATATATGGAAAAATAAGACTATAATACAGGATCAGCAAACAAGACTTGTTTAAGAAATAACGAATTTTCTTAATTATACCAAGGGATTTCATAGCCTTTGTGTAAATGTAATTAATGTGCGTTTTCCAACAGAGTTGGTCATCAACTAGAACTCCTAAAAACTTCACAACATGCACTTGCTTAACCTGATTTCCATCTATATTTAAGGATGCACTTTCTATGTTATATTTTCTCTTACCGCTGAAGATCATAAAATTTGATTTTTTTACATTCAAAGATAATTTGTTTATTTTAAACCAATTTGAAAATTCTTTGAGAACCCTATCTGCCTCACTCATAAGACAATCAAAATTGCTGTTTGACATCACTAAATTAGTATCATCTGCAAAAAGAATAGGTAAAATGTCTTTAGACACAGTAGCCAAATCGTTAACATAAATAAAAAATAATAATGGTCCAAGAATTGAGCCTTGAGGGACCCCACATTGGATGGTAGCTTTACAAGAGACACAATTTTGAAATATACATATTGCTGTCTGTTTTTGAGATAATCACCTTGCCAGCTAAGAGCATGTCCTTTAAAACCATATCTATCTAATTCTGACAGTAAAATATGATGGTTTACAGTGTCAAATGCTTTGGACAGGTCCATATACCTAATGCATATTCATTGTGATCTTGTGCTGATATGATTTTGTTTACCAGCTGGAGCAGGGCCATGTAGGAAGAGTGATTTTTTCTGAAACCATACTGATGCGTGTATAATATGTTATTCAGTTCCAGATGCTGAAAAATTCTTTTGTAGACCAGTTTTTCTAAGATTTTTGAGAAACAAGGTAAAATTGATATGGGTCTATAGTTTGTAAAAAGATTGGGGTCATCGGCCTTATATAGAGGAATGACCTTTGCCAACTTTAAATCATCAGGAACTTTACCCTTATCCATGGAGACAGAAAAAATATAGGTTAACGGATCTGCAAGACACTCTTTTACTTCTTTTATAAGAAAGGCACCAATTTCGTTGTGTCCCGCGGCAGTATTCTTCAGCCCTGTAATTATTTTTTTAATTTCTTCAGGTTTAGGTTTGATAAAGTTAGACATAATTGGAAATTTACCATGAATATAATCTAAAGGATTACACTCTATATTAGGAATCTTTTTTGCAAGTGAAACACCAATATTAGCAAAGAAATCATTAAATTTACATGTAATATCATAGGGATTAGAAAATGATTCAGCACCATTGGAAAAAGTTGAGGGAAACTCAGCTTTTTCTTTCTTTCTTTGCAACAACTGGCTGATAATTTGCCATGTGTATTTGATGTTATTTGATGATTCCTTTAATTGTTGTGAGTAATAGTTCTTTTTTGCCAATTTCAGAAGGTGGTTGTATCTGTTTTTATAGCTTTTATATAATGCTAGATTTAGAGGTGTTGGTGATAACAAATACTTCTTATACAACTTATTTTTGTTCTGAGAAGATTTATGTAATCCTGAGGTAAACCAAGGTTTGCTATTATCTCCATTACATTTAGGTCTAACAGGTTACACAAGTGGAAAACATTTGTTAAATACTACATTCAGAGAATGAGAAAAACACTTGTATGCAGATTCAGCATCTGGACATCTGTCCACTTCACTCCATGAGACTTCCTCAAGCTCTTTCTTAAATACTGAAATGTTATGTTTATTGAATTTACGATGGGCTGTTCTGTTTCTTGTTTGCTTGGTATATTGACCTTTAAGCCTAGTAAACTGAAATATAGGAAAATGATCAGATATGTCTGTAACTAATATTCCAGAATGGATCACCTCATTCAAAGAATTGATAAAAATATTATCAATCAAAGTAGCCATTTTATCATTTACTCTGGTGGGTTTACTTATGACTAGATAAGAGTAATTGGAATACATAGTACTTAAGAAGTCCTCAGTTTCTGAGTGTGTTTCCATCTTGAGGAGATTAATATTAAAATCACCCAAGATGAACAATAATTTCCCCTCCTTATTAATAACATCCATTGCATTAGCCACACAATCATTGAATTCACTAATTACAGTATTTGGTGGACGATACACACAACCTATAATGATTTTTTTGGCTTCAACAAACATTTCAATGAAAACTGATTCAACTGGCACAGTTTCAGAATTCAAGCACAAATTGTGTCTTATCTTGTATTCATAATCACGGTGGATAAAAATAGATACAGCACCACCCACTTTATTTTCTCTGTAAGAGTGCACTGAATTGTACAGAGGAAGTTCATATAAACTGCTAATGTTTTCAGAAAGCCAGGTTTCTGTAAGTGCTATAATCGGAAAAGTATGCTCAAGAGATGTTAGATAATGAATTAACTGATCATGATTCTTTACCAGACTCCGGATATTCATATGGAGGGTTGAAAAGGTATGTAAATCTAGTGGAATAGAACATCTAAAAGTATTGAACTGATTTTCATTCATATAGTTGCAAGATGCTAAAGTATATGTTTCTGATAGGACATTCACATCTGGATCCCAATTTAAGTCATATTTATCGCTATCACCCCTTTCTAAATCAAAAGGATTAAAAACATAATGCTCATTTGTAATAGAAATTGATTCTGTGGTGTTTGTAACAGCAAGATAATCACCAATATCCAAAGAATAAAAGGGAAACAGTTCAGTACATGTCTGACAAAACCAGTTTGACCATAGATCAATATTCTTCTTTGTAACAGGTGTACATCGATAGTGGAATATGTTTTTGCAAATACCACAACAAATACAAGTATTTACCCTTTTTTGCATTTTGCACACTGGTCATTGATCATGATTGGATTGGACTGGAGTGAAGCTGTAGCCCGGGGCCATCTGACGGAAAAAAAGAATCCAACCATGAGACCACAAATTTATCACATCACATATTGAATTGGCCCATTAGCACACAGTCAACACTGCAAAAAATTGAATTTACAGAGTACAATTAAATATAATATTTCTGACTGCAAGTTAATGCCAAACTCAGAAATTTCAGTCACAATCTACTTTTGAAAACTAATTCAAATTGAGACCTTTCTTTTAATCACAATAATTGTGTCATTTCTAAACCCAGTTTGTCCTTCTAAGAGTCTGGAAGTTTTCTGACAGCATACTTATAGTCATGGATGGATTACTAAATTGACCTACTGGGCACAGGCCCAGGGACCCAGAGTGTCAGGGGCCCCTCTGGCCTTCACCTGTAAAATGTCACTCAAATTAACATGCACTGACCAGGAAGAGACTCAAAATGACCACAAAAAGATGCTAAGGAACTGCAAAGAGACAAAAACGCTACAAAACACACAACTACAAACAGACACAAAAAACAAAAAAGACACAAATTAACCTCATAGAGACACAAAATGACCTCAGAGACACAAAATAACCTCAGAGAGACACAAAATGACCTCAGAGAGACACAAAATTACATCAGACAGACACAAAATGACCTCAAAGAGGCACAAAAAGACTAAAATGGCATAAATTGACTTCAAAGAGACAGCAAAGAGACAGAAAAAGACAAAATAACCTAAAAAAGACAAAAATTGAACTTAAAGAGTACCTCAGAGTGATACAAAATGACTTAAAAAGACACAAAATTTCCACAGTGAGACACTAAATGACCTCAAAAAGACATAATGTTACCTGAAAGAGACATAAAATGGCTAAAACAACATCAAATAATCCTTAAAAGACACAAAATTACTTTAAAGCTACACAAAATTACGTCAGAGAGACAAAAAAATGGTCTTAAAGAGACAAAAATGACCTCATAGAGACGTCATGACGTCAAAGAGACACAAAATAACGTAAATTGACTGCAAGGAGCCACAAAATGGCCTTAAAAAAAGACAAAACAGCAAAAAATATCACATCATGACCTCAGAGAGACACAAAATGTCCTTTAAGGAACACACAACCGCCAAAAAAAGATGCAAAATGACCACAGAGAGACACAAAGGAACCAAAACACCACAAATGACCTCTGAGGCACAAAATTATTAAAATGGCACAAATATACCTCAGAGATACACATGACTTCAAAGAGACACAAAACCACTGCTGACTCAAAATTGCCTCAAAGAGACAAAAAATAACTACAGTGACACAAACTGACCTCAAAGGGACACAAAATGGCCTCAAGAAAAGTCAAAATGGAGCAAGAAAATGTCAAAATTATCCAAAATAGAAAAGTACCTCAGCCAGACACAACATGACATAAGAAGACACAACATGACCTCAAAGAGGCACAAAATGTCCTTTAAGAGACACGCAACGGCCAAAAAAGATGCAAAACAACACAAAACGACCTCAAAGACACACAAGATGACCTCAGAGAGATGAAACATGACTTGAAAAGACACAACATGACCTCAAAGAGACACAAGATGTCCTTTAAAGGACACACAAGGGCCAAAAAAAGATGCAAAATGACCTCAGAGAGACACAAAGGAACCAAATCAACAACAAATTCACCTCAGAGACACAAAATTATTAAAATGGCACAACTTTACCTCAGAGACACACAACATGACTTTAAAGAGACACAAAACCACCGCAGACTCAAAATTGCCTGAAAGTCACAAAAAATAACTACAATGACACAAACTGACCTGAAAGAGACACAAAATTACCTCAAAAAAGACAAAATGTTTTTGAAAAGTCTCAATGGTAAAATACACAGAAAACAACATGGGCTTTAAAAAAGTGTCAAAATCTCTCGTCTACCTTGAAAGAGTCCGTTTGTCAGTGACAGCAGGTCTTAAGATGAGGTCCAGGGGCAAAAGGTCTGTGTGTGGTTAGTTTTTCAGAAAAATCGTCGACTGCAAGTTGAGTAGCTGCTTCTCTCTCCGATGCAAAGTTTGTTCTGATTGGAATGATTAAATGTGTGAAAAGATGCACCTAGAGACCACATAGCAACCATGGAACCATCGGGTCCATAACAAGTCTGACCTCAGAGTTGTCAGTACTTGTGCCAGTGCCTGTCCTCTACTGCAGGAACAATAGCATCTGTTAGTGTGTGGCGATTTATTAAACCGGCCTACATGATATGGCTGCATTGCGATAAAAATTGCGTTTGCTTTTAATTTTTATTTATCTATTTTGTGTGTGTTTTGTTTTCCTCTCTTCTCTGCATTCACGTGGATAGTTTTTTTTCAATCAGCAGCCTTACTGAGAATCGGTTAACGCACCTGGCTTTTGGTTCTTCTTCATGTGGATATCACCATGTGAATTAATTAAGGTGTATTCATTAAATGCTTTCTAGTCAGCTCGAGGCTGTCATCGTCTGAAGCTCATATCACACCAGTTATGTGGTGTAGCCTATAGACACTGTTAGAAAACACGGTAAAACGTGGAATAAATGCAACTGAGTGAAAATAGCAATGTTGCAAAAATCATTATATGGAAATAAAATAATTAGTTTTGGGTTTCTCTGGGCGCTCCCTCCCTCTTTCAGCACTGTTCAATAAAGGCGCACTGCGCTTTTACGCACGACTAGTGACACTGTGGAGGAGATCAGAGAGCCATGAGGACCGTCAGTGTGTGAGCGTTTTGCTGCCACCACCGCAAGAAGATGATCCTGGTGCCTGGTCTGTCGTCTCTCCCTGTGGAGAAGCGGGTCGGTGCCTGGAGGAGGATGGTGGCTTTACTTTTAATGGAGACCTCCGCCACTTTGTCGTGGCCACCAACACGGTTGACATCGCTACATATGGAGAAACTATAGGCCTGCCAGCTGAGCCACCACCTGACTCTGGTCCAGAGTCTGACCCAGAGAGGAATCTTGAAGGGTGGGCATAACTCATTACTGAGTTAAACCAACTTTCAGCGCCAACATATTATTACCGTTTGTTGCGAATGAAACTCCGACCAGCCGCGCTGTGATGCAGGGCCGTAATACTTATTTAACATTGTTAATAACCAGTAACACCCCCCCCCCCCCCCCCCCCCTCTTTGTTTTTTTTTGTTGGTTTATGGTGAACTCCAGACGGTAAATAAATGGATTGGCATATCTGCTCAAAAGTTGTGAGTGTGGACAATTGGTTTTTGTGAACTTTGAAATAGCTATTGGTGTATGCCACAACGGAGGACGAGCACGGCAGCTACAGGAGCCACGCGTCCTTTAACGGAGCCAAACAGCGCGTCAACAACCTCAAACTGGAAAGTATACAAAAGTATTGAGAGTGTTGTTACAGTCGCCCCTGCATGTGGGGGCAGATGTAACATCTGACTTCTACTGTTTCAATAATGTGACTCTAACATGGCTTATAAAAACAACTGATGACTGTCAACAAGTAGAGCACAGATACAGATTCTTTTGTACTGAAGCTACTGTCTCATAATGTTACGCACTAAACTTTGCCAAGAGGTTCAGCGCTGACGATCAGAGGAGCTGGTGTAGGAGTAATAACAGCAGAGTCTTGTTCTCTGATACCTTCAGTGTCCTCCTCCAGAGCAGACTCCTCATTCACACTTCCAGCAGAAGTGGTTTCGGCCTCTGTACCATCCACTGGTTGGTGTCCATATCAACAGACACTTCTGTGAGAGTCTGAGGCTGAAACAGTGCACAGATTTCTCCTGCTGCAACATCAGCTATGGTGTTTAGCACTTTTGCTCCAAAGCAGTTAGGCTTCTTCACCAGGACATCCTGAGTGTAACCCTGTCTAACTTTCTCCAGGATACACAGGACCATGTTGTCTCTGGTGACCTGATCTCCAGGATACACAGGACCATGTTGTCTCTGGTGACCTGAACAAGCAAAGTGGACAGAGCAGCAAAGACACGGTCCACAGCGGCTTTTGTGACTCCAACGGCCATTTTGCTGAGCTGCTGGGAGGGCATGTTGAAGGAGGTGTTTTTAGGAAGCAACCAGAAGCCCTGCAGGACATTTGGAACCACCTCCATCACCACCTCCTGTGGGCCAAGCAGTTTAAGGCTGATGGCTTCCTGGTGCTGCTCTGTCATGTTCCTGGCGTACTTACTACTGATCTTGGGATGTCTGTAGGCAGCAGGGGTGCTGCCAGGAGTTTTGGGCCCCATGAAAAAAAATCACATTGGGCCCCCCTGCGCAGCTGTTGTCACCACATCTCTAGGACCTAACTGACCCATTAAAAGCTTTGCATAACTCTAACTTTGAAGGCTTGCAACTGTCTTACTTCTTGTAGTTCAATACTACCAGTACAATATTTACTGCTGGTGAGTTGTACATGCAATAGCCTGCATACAGTATGCAATTCACTATTTGATGCAGGATTACAAGCTGCCATAAAAAATGTGCTAAAGACCATCTTTTACAGTCTAAATGTAATTTTTATTGTAAAATCCCAAAATGGAAAATTCTCTTAACATTAATGAAAGACAAAATGAAAAACCTTAAATATACATTAACTTTTCAATCAAAATATCAAAAAAATCATTATCTCACAGACACCGCTAACGGCTATCAGCTATCAGCTAATGGTTAGCCCAGCCCGGCTAACCATTAGCTGTTAGCTGTTAGCCGTTAGCGGTGTCTGCAATAACTCAGTAACTCAATAAACGGTCCGTGAAAAAAACATTTTTTCCAGCGGATGTCTTAGTTAGGGCGGCACGGTGGTGTGGTGGTTAGCACTCTCGCCTCACAGCAAGAGGGTTGCCGGTTCGATCCCGGGCGTGGGAGCCCTTCTGTGCGGAGTTTGCATGTTCTCCCCGTGTCAGCATGGGTTCTCTCTCTCAGTCCAAAGACATGCAGATTGGGGACTAGGTTGC
>NC_065506.1:14656329-14723520 GCF_006386435.1 Epinephelus moara | reverse complement strand
TCCTAATCCCCCCCCCCCCCCCCCCCCCCCCCCCATATGGCGCCACTGGTTATGTGGTCTGAACCAGAGATATTGGATAAATCAGGAAACTCAGGAAGCTGAGTGGGGTATCTTGCTTTATCCAATATCTTTGTCTGAACTACTTTCTGGACCAGAGGTCAGGAGGCGGGACCTCAGCTCCGTGTACCACCCTTTATTTGCTTTACAACCAATAACGTTAGAGCTTCATACACAGTCAATGCGGATTGGCCAATGTGGCCTGTCCTTCAGTTGAGGGGGAAGCAGCGGCACAGCACAGCCAACAGCAGCCTGCTGGCACCAGACTCAGATATGAACTCCCTGGAACAGGCCGAAGGTAACCTTATCTTGCTTTAATTACCACATTTTTAAAAGCTGCCAATGTGTTTTAGCCTCATAGCTATAACCGCCAAAAATAACTCAAAACATTCGCGTTTGGAGGGGGTTTCAAAGTTAGACGCAACGTTAAATTAGCTAGCCAGTCTGCTTGCGACACTTAGCATGTTTGCTAGCTCACCCCACAACAGTCGTTCATACGCCTGTACAGTTATTAGCTGACACATATTCTGTTATTAAGTTGCTGTTGTCCGGGAAGTAGCGATTTAGACAGCTGTGTTTTACCGGCAGACAGTATGACGTGATGGGTGAAACGATCTGAAACCTTATGGATATTAAAAGATTAACGGGCTTTTTAGTCACGTAATACTCCTATCTTCACATCAGCTTAACGTTACATATTTTCAGTAAGCACTTAGATACACATAGACACAAGGGTGTGGAGACTGGCCCTGAGTCATGCTAAGATTCTTTATGAATTACACGAATGCAGAGATGAAGTTACTGGTTCATACAGCCACCATATCATGTCCAAATACAATGTGTTTCATTGTGCCCCTTTTTGTTTCAGACCTGAAGGCCTTTGAGAGAAGATTGACAGAGTATGTCTCCTGTTTACAACCTGCGACAGGCAGGTGGAGAAGTAAGTAACTGTTCACCATGGCAGAGAAGATGTTGTGGCTCACATAATGTCTTTTAGTTACCACAGTCTGTTAACCCTATGCTTCTCTGATCATTGACTTCAACCTCACATTTGTTAACTATCAAACAAAATAATAACTAAATAAATAAGTTAGTGTAGACATAATAACAAGTAGTAACCAGTACATAGACTTGGTGAAACCCATTTCATGTTGTTGCAGTGTGTCTCATTCTCCTGTCTTGTTTCAGTGATTCTGATAGTGGTGTCTGTCTGTACGGCCACTGGGGCTTGGAACTGGTTAATAGACCCAGACACACAGAAGGTATGTGTAAGTGGACAAGCATGTTTAGTTGTGTCATTTCTGGCTTAAAGGGAAACCCCATCACAAACAGAATATACATTGTGCTTTTACTATTGACCACTACAAAGCATTAACATGACGGCAGTCTTCCTACCGCTGTTACTGTGTAGTAGACGATTAGAAAATGATCCCATAGCTCAGCAAAACCAGTCCAGGTTTCAGCTACATTTCAGACCACAGAGAAAACCTTGCTATTGCGTCTAATTTATGTGTTGAGCAACACCTGCTGATGTGTAGCTATTGTCTGTTTGTCTGTAAGTTTTGTGAGCACATACCACCATCAGTGGGCACTGTCCAAATGTAATTTAATGCTTGCTTCCATTGTTGTTGCTTGTGTTTAGGTTCATGAGTAAAATAAGTCAATGTATGTCAGATATATGATGTTTACTTTTTTTAACAGTAAATATTCAATAGATCTTAGCTGTGGTTGGTTATTATGCTGAGCTTTTCTGAACGCACAGCTATTTACTAGAGCTTTGCCCTCTGCACTGCCTGCCCATCTCATCATGCTCCTCACGACTGATTTGCTGGTCATCATTGAAAATGAGCTTGCTGCATACAGTGTGTTTGTCCCCTGAGTCGTCTGACTTTGGAGAGGCCTCCTCCTGTGTCAAAGGCAGTCTGATGAAACATGAGGACATACAAGCTGTACTTCGAGCCAGATCTCCACAGAGTTAATGTGGAAAAGCCCCAAAAAACAGAATGCAGTGTGAATATTTGATGCTGGTCCTTCCCAAATTAGGGTGATAGGATTTAAGTTGAAAAATGTGAATAAACCCTTCACAGACAGACATGCTCGGACTTGTAAACAGAGTTATATGTTTAAAATGTGTCATTTTTTCAGTTATACCAAATTAATTATCTCGTGTTGGATCACCACATTTCTCATTGAAGTTTTAAAAATGTTTTACTACATGTAACTTTGATTTCCTGAGCTCCTTAGAAAAGATCCGTGAAAGTCTTGTTATTAATGTAATGATTTCTGTTTTGTTGTCCCCGTTGCTTTGCAGGTCTCTTTCTTTTCATCACTGTGGAATCATCCCTTCTTCACCATCAGCTGCATCACGCTTATAGCTCTCTTCTTTGCAGGGATACACAAACGAGTTGTGGCGCCATCAATGTATCCTTTGGCTGTTGTATTTATATTTAGAAGTAGCATGTTTTATCAGATTTCCAGCACCTGCACTGACATCACACATCTAATGTCAGCCACTGACAGAAGAGTGTAGAGCACACAGGAAACATTTCGTTAACTTAACTTTTATAACTGATTCATCCTTGTTCAGGGTTTTGGCAGTGCTGGAATGTAACTAAGTACATTTACTCAAGCACAGGACAATTCAGAGGAACCTGTACTTAACTGCAAGGCTATAAATCAATTAGTCAATTGACAGACAATCAATATTTTCAGAATACTTCATTGATCCCCCAAGGGAAATTGTGATACGTTACAGTTGCTCTGATGTAAGCATAGGCAATTATAGAAGTAGAAATAAATAATATAAAAGTACACAGCATGTAAAAATATAAATGAAATGTGCATTATACTACAATATTTAACATTTAAAAGTATAAAATATTTGTACTATGCTGAGTATGTAAGGTTTGTAAAAGAATAAAATATATGCCTTATACTACATTACAATGTATGTAAAGTTTTAGAAATATAGAAATACGTGTATAATGCAACAGTGTACGACACAATATATACATAAATATAAATAAGATTAAGAAAGATATGTTGATATATTGTTAAAGTCATTTTCATGCAAAAACATTTTATGGTTTCAGCTTCACAAATGTGAAACTAAGCTGATTTTCCTTTTAATTACTTTACTGTAATTATTTTAAGATTTGCACTGTTTGTTGAGAAGGTGTCACTCTGGGTAGCTGTGACATCACATCTCACTATTTTTTTTAGAATTTTGACAAACAAATCCATAATAAAAATAATCGTTAGTTGCAATTCTTTGTACAAAATAGTTCCACCTTAAACAGCTTCACAGTAAAACCTTGATTTTAATGACACAGGTAACATTAATCTGATACTGTTATATATATATATAATAGTATACCCAGTCACAGGAGCCATTTGTACATTGAGAACATTTACTTGTAAAGCCCATTTCCCAGATTATACTATACATTCACTTAGGTAACATTTTCAATGCAGGACTTGCACTTGTAACAGAGTATCTTTGCAGTGTGGTAAAAGTACTTCAAGTATCTGGAGCCTTCCTCCATCACTGTTTTTGTGGTTTACAAGTTAAGATCTTTGACCTTTGCCCCCTTCAGTATTGCTGCCCGCTGTCGGACAGTTTTAGCAGAATACAACATGTCCTGTGACGATGTAAGTTAACAACTCTCTCATCTCTTTGTGCACCGTAATCTGCTCAGATATTTGTGAAAGAAATCTCAACACTTGTCTTATTTCTGTCTTTTTCTCTCTCTTTTTGAAACAGACGGGGAAACTTATTCTCAAGCCTCGACCGAATATCCAGTAGCCACAAGCTTCAGTGGGGTGGTCACATGTACCTGGGGTTTGTTGAGAGCCACTGTTCACTCCCTGTCCTTGAGCTGAGTCCTTTGGGTGGTCTGATGGCACTGAGGCAGATTGTCATCATGATGGAAATGCAGACATGAACTGATGCAGCCTTTTAGCAGTGTCTCTGTGCTGACGTCACGGGACCACGACGAGACTTCAGATGTGTTTATTTCTGTTTTTGATGCTGAGCATGTATTTTAACTAAATGTTTCTATTTTTAAAGTTATTTACCGAATAAATACACAAGGTGTTAAACCATGACTCGTATTTATTTTTTTGTCTTATTGCAAAAACGTTAGTCTTTGGTTTATTTGATGTTTGTTATAAACTACAGACATTTTAATACGAAATTATGTAAATTACATTGGTGTTGCGTGTCCCCGTGTTTTGCGACAGATTCTCTGCTTTCCGTCAGCATCGTCGCTTTACGGCAGCGACCAACCTTCCACATGGCTTCCAACTGGACCGACGCTTGAGTGTTGTTCGAGCTTCAGTCGCAAAGTCCGGGTGTTCAAGGGGAAAAATCACGTTACATGCGCAGTTCGCACTTTAATACGGACAGAAATGGGAAAAAGTAAAACCACTAAGTTTAAACGTCCTCAGTTTAACGCTGTTGGACTGCCGACAAATGCTGTGAAGGAAGTGGACGCCGACGAGGAAGAGTATGGTGATGATAGTTGTCCAGCTGCGGAGCTACTGGAGAAAGTATGAACACAATTCAAACCTGTTTAGCACTTAACTAATATTATATTTTTGCATTGTGAAGAGGCATGTAAATATGTCAATGAGACAATTAAGGAGGAAATCTTTTATTGGTCTTTAACTCGAGTTTTGTTAGTCCACTCCTGTGGATGAACTTGACTGTGATTTCACCCTGAAGACTAATCTATCTCTCTTATTTGCCTTTTGTTTGAAGGTTAAGAATTATTGCTGATAACATGACATTTTCAGTGTCAGTGAATTTGTGTATTGTCATAATGTCAGATTTTACACCCTCCCATTGCTTGTGCTGGAGAAGTGCAGCTGTGGACAGTTTATGTCATGAGTACACACATGTCAGTGTATAAAGTTAGTGTCATGTTTTTTGTATATTTCCATAGTTGCAGAGTCCCAGTGCAGATGTGCGAGAGTTTGCATGTGCCAGCATCTCTCGGGTAGTGCAGCAGAGTCAGACCATCCCAGGGTTCCTTCAGAGGGATGCTGTGAGGCGGCTGGGGCCCATGCTGCTGGACAGCAGCCTGGCTGTCAGGGAGACTGCTGCAGGAGCTCTCAGGTAAGGCAGTAGTGCAGCAGTGTGATGTAGACTGCACCAGTAAAACTAGGTCTGGCTGTTTGCGATACAGGGCCCACAACAACTTGTGGCAGCTACATACAGCTCCTGTGAGGGACTCAAACACAAAGGAGAGGCAGATGACTCACCAGGTCGGTCTGAGAGACTTGAGGACAAACCAAATGATTTAGCAAGTGGGAAAGACTGAGTTTGTGACGCTGACATTAGTGAAGCACAGTGTGTTGATGTCCGTAAAGGCAGGAACCCTTTGACACGTGGTCCATTTTACCCTGAGACAAGGGGGGTACACCCTAGACAGGTCAGGTTTTTGTATTCTCCACCATGTAAGTGTGTAGACCCCAGGAAGAATAACTACTGCAATGCAAACACTAATAGGGATCTTAATAAACAGGAAAAAACCAAAACATTCACACTTACGGGCAATGGAGAGTCACCAACTGACCTAACCTGCATGTTTTTGAACTGTGGGAAGAAGCTGGAGAACCCGGAGAAAGCCCATGCTGACACAGAGGGGCCCCAGCTGGCCGACGGGTTCAAACCTGGAACCCTCTTGTAGTGTGAGGCGACAGTGCTAACCACTGCAACACTGTGCCACCTGAAATGAAATCATATAAAATACAATTTCAATGGATTATAATCCTGTTTGTTTAATCAATTTGTGCATTAAAAAGGCTGTAATAGTGAATATAAGATCATAAGACTGGGCAGTGTTAGGCAGTGTCTATATTTAGGATCCTTGTGGCCCGAGGGTAGAATCTCTTTCTGAGCCTCTCAGTGCTGGCCTGGTGTAACCGGTACCTTCTCCCAGACCTCAGCAGGGAGAAAAGGCCGTTATCTGGGTGGTTGGAATCTTAAATGTTTCTCCTGACCTTATTTTTGAATCCCTTGGTGTAAATATCCTTGAGGCGGGTAGAGCAGCATCTATTCTGTGTTGCTGATGGGTGCCCTTTGACCATTGTCAGTTACAGAATGGACACACACTTTGAGGAGTATTTTTTGGGGTGTCCATCAAAGTTGCACGGATACCAAAAACAGCAAGAAATGAAGTGAGGACACCTGAGGAGGAGCTGCTTTATAAGAAAACATAAACTGTAACAAGTTGTGTTTTGTGTCTTGCTGAAGCACACATGCTAGCACATTCCTCGTAGTCTCCTTCACATGCATCACTTCTTCGCATTTGCCTTGTCGTAGTATGAAAAGCACAGGTGTCAGTAAATAACATAAACAACATCTCTGTTGTATTCACCTGTAAGCCAGCAGTCACACTACCAGGACCCTGATAATGAAGCAGCTAAATAGAATTAATTCATCACTGATTTCATTATTTACACCTACTGTTATTGTTTACCTCCTATGTCAAAATGCCTTTGTGTAAAAGACCTATTGACAGATAAGGAAGAATTTAGTTTGTGCTTAATTAGAAGTCCTTGCTCCATCCAGTCAGCCTCATCAGCTGTGAGAATTTGAGAAAGTGTTTGTCTGAACATTAGTAGTACTTTGGAGCAATGTTTTTTTATTAATACATTCCTGTTTTCTTTGTATCATGTACGAGCACGCATGTCACATGATAAACAAAATATGGATATATAATATGTTATGGTGAGAAACACTGAGTGTATACAACTATTGTTTTACAAGAGAACCCTGCAGGGCACCTTCTAATTTGAGTGCAAGCATCAGCTATGAAATTAGAATTTATGTCAGCGGGTTATCAGGCAGGAGCAGGTGGGATGGGAGGTAATATGCTGTTAGCTCTTGTTAAAACAAACTGTATTAAGAGCAATGCTGTAATGTAATTAAGAGTACAAATTTGAGGTACTTGTGCTTGAGTCTTTTAAGGAAAATTGTGTTCAGAATAGTACGATTCAGCCACCAAGGATTTTTAAAAATGGTTTAAATGTTATTTATTCACCTTCCAGCATTCTCCAGTTTGTCACTGACAGATATTACTGAATGTATTCATGTATTACGAGATAATGCTTCCTGTAAAGACAAAATTAATTTAGGAGTCAAATCATCAAATCCCTGACATCTATCCTGCTGAAGTGGATTTACTCACACATAGGACACTTTCTCTACACATTATAGCTTTGTTGTCTCCTTTGCTAGTAGCCTCAATGGTAGAGCGCCTACAACCCATTAACACTTGCTGTGGCTGAAAAATATAAAGGGTCTGGTAGGCTCTGAGTGTTGTGGCACGTTGCACGCCGCTGCATCAGTTGTTGTAATGATGAGCTGGCTTTGTCTGCACGTCTGTTTGTCTTTCCTGTCTTAAATGCTCATCATAGGGCGGCAGTCTCAGTCCATAGGGACTTGGGTTGGGAACCGGAGGGTCGCCTGTTCAAGTCCCTGTCCGGACCAAAATATGGAGCGTGGACTGGTAGCTGGAGAGGTGCCAGTTCACCTCCTGGGCACTGCCGAGGTGCCCCTGAGCAAGGCACCGAACCCCCCAACCGCTCGGAGCGACTGTCATGGGCAGCCCACTCTGACATCTCTCCACTCAGTGCATGTATAGGTCCAGTTTGTGCATGTGTGTGTTCGGACCTGTGTGTAATTGACAAACAGAGTGAAATATTGAATTTCCCCTCAGTGACTGATAAAAGTATATAAAATAAAAAATAAATCCAGCACTATGCTAATATTTTTAGTCTTTTCGCCGTCACGTTTGTGGGCATCTTGTGAAAAAAAAAAAGACATGGAGATGTTGGTTTTGCATTCATATTTTACTGATGATTTGTCACATTTTGCCCCCTGATTGTTAGGAAACATTTCATTTAGTTAGTATGGAATGACAGATAAACTAGAAGTTGGTTAAGTTGTTATTCTAACTGAATGGGCATATAATAAGAGGTTAACAGATGAGACCTGGTAACAAATGTATGGTAATATTCTGAATGTGATTATAAACATGTTAAACAAAAGTATTTTAGGGTTTATACCTCTGCAACCATCACTAAGGCCAAACTTTGATTTCATATTTAGACAGCTTGAAAGAGATACATTCATACAGTGATGCCAAACCATGTACATTTTTTAGTCTCACAGCCATAGTTTTTGGTTTACTTGTTGTTCAAGGTGATTGTTGATGTTGACATAAGCACCACATGCCACTATAGATGCCTTTTTTTTTTTTTTTTTTTTTTACTTTAAACCAAAACCTCATGGGGAAAGACATATTATTAAAGAGTACACTTACAAATTAAAGCCCAATAACAGTGGAAGAAAAGATAAACAAACCAGAGAAGGTTCAGATAAGATTCAGAACACATTATTTCAATCAATTAGACTTTTTAACATGGGGCATTTTTGTTTTTTCCCACCACTATGATCAAGATTACATTTCAGTGTGGTTTCCTAACATCAGTTTGGTGTCCAGTAGTATTTGTCATGTTACTTCTACAGGGGGCGCCATGCTACAATAGAAGGTCTGTCTGTAAGACGACCGAGGCTGCTGCTGGGTTTTCATGATTTGATGACTTGTGTTATTTCTGTCAGTAACTATTTATTTGGATAATCTGCCTGGAGATAGTTTATAAAGTATTTGTAGAACTATTAACTCAATCTGTGCTGCATAGGTTGAGAGAAGTTCATCTAAATTATTCTGAGAATATGTAGGTATGTTCATGAATTGTCACATATAGATAAAGATAGATAATCTGTTAAACATCTGCAGATAAAGCAAAACGGTTGAAATGTTGAATCTCAACTAATAAGCTGTTGAAATACTACAAATACTCTATTAATAACCTGTAGGCAGACTCTCCCAATTAAGTGTTACCTACTGTCTGATGATACATTAAATACAATCATACTGTTACTTTGTTTATTTATGTGAAATCTGACCACATTCACGTGTGACATTTGTTTCACCCCCAATTTACCATCCCCTACCCCCCAAAAAACAAACAAAAATCTGTCGTCATAGTGGTGATCACATTTGCCATCAGTTATAAAACAACAACAACAACAACAACAATACTCATCGTCATCACCATCGCCTTCTTCACAGTCAACACTTGTTTTTGTGTCTGAGTACAACCTTAACACTGTCCCAGCCATTGTCCTCCAGTAAACTTTAAATGAGGTTCCCTGGACTGGATATCAAAATAAAACAGTCGCTCTCAGGACTCCCTCGGGCTCTCCCTCTCACACACACACACCCACACACACACACGCCCACACAAGTGCACACACAAACACAAACGGCATCTCGGACAGCGAATCTCCTCCGACTGAGCGATGAGTGTGTGTCTCTCCCTGACAGGAATCTGAGTGCATGTGGAGGTCAGGAGGTGTGTGAGGACATGGTGAAGCACGACGTCATGACTCCCCTGACAGCACTGCTTAGAGAGGTGAGACTCCGCCGCTGCTTTTAGCTCACCCCATCACTTCAGTTCCTCCTCATCAGCAGCTGTTACGGCATGCTTCCATATCCTCAGCAGTTAGGTTTCATTCCACTGCACAGACACTCACAATTAGTGACAGTCTCTACACCCACACTGTCGACCAGTGGGTGAGGTCAATAGGTGTCTTGAACCATAAACAGCACTTGGCTGAATTCATCTTGAATGTGATCACCTACTTTTTCAGACTGAGCTGTATTTTCTTTCTAGAGTTAACACTTGGTGACAGCAGAATTCAGACCCGTTGATGGTTCTTTGTCAGCTACAGCACAGTGTTGTTTTTCTTTTCAGAGCTGTGCTGGTTTTGAGGGCGCTGCTGTAACAATGAAAGACCAGAAGAATGCAGTGGAGGATGTTGCCAATGAGGCTGTGAACCTATTGTGGAATCTATGGTAAGAAAAGAGGCTGTGCAATCTGATGACAGCAAGGTTATAATAGTTTTCAATTAGTCTATTATTTTTATTAAGTTTACTTTTAGTTTTCAGAGTGTGTTTGCTAGTTTAATAGGTTAGTTCGATTTATTTTCACAGAAGTTTGGTTTTTATTTTTTTTATATGTAGTTTTATAGTAGTTTTAGTTTGTTTGTAGACATATTCACAATGCTGGACCGAGCAAATTCAGTGCCAAGAGGCAACCTCTGGGGCTGAAAAATGAAGCCAACACAGAAGTGCCAAAAACTACAGTTCCTTGAATGGCCACTTGAGGCTGGCTCCAAAACAGAGTCAATCCCCATAGTCACCGATGTTAAAATGTCCAACTTTACTGCAGAAATAAACATGTTTACAGCCTGGTACAAAAACAGTGTTGGTCTCCTAGGCTAATTTCAACATTCGTGGCAACTGAACTTTTTAACTTTTAACTTAGTAACTCATTTACATTTTATGAAGGCCCAAAGTTACACATATGTAAAGGCGGGGCTGCTTTGAGTTACAGGCTGTCTGCTGACAGTGTCCTCGGCTTCTACGTCAGGTCCACCCCTTGTTCCTCCACAGCTCGAACCTCTCATCCAAATATGGTCACTTTTGGCTTAAAAAAACCAAGATGGAGAGGGCCGAAACACTGAATTCGAGGCTTCAAAATGGTTGTCCACCGCGGTCCACAAGCCAATGGGTGACGTCATTATTTATACAGTCTGTGTTCAGCGCCCTAGCCCTCTACCAAAAAAAAAAATCTAATTATCTTTTATATTTATAACAAACAAGAACAAGAGCTAATACGAAACCAACACAAATACATAACTTAGCTAACAAACAATAACAATTAAGGCTTACCATAATATTGAATCTTTTCATTTGGGAATCAGCTCAAAAACTCAGACTAAAACTTGTCACCTGCAATTACATCCCAACCCCAGTTGGTTAACATCAGACAGTATTTCATGTCCTTGATATGTACCTCTACTAGACTAGACTGCATGTTTAATGTCACTAGTTCAGTGTCTTGAGAGTTGACAGAAATTCATGCTGTCTCTTGTTTTTGGGAATGATACTACCTGGTTTGTAACCCTAGCTGACAGCAGTGTGCTTTTAACCCTTTGTTTGTCAAGGAGTTTTTTTAGTGAGCAAGCATGCTGTTTTCTTTGATGCCCTACGACTCCAGTTTCAATTCCAGTTATATGTAGTTTTCTCCAGGGAACTGCTCCTCTGCTTTTGGCTTTCATAGCAGCATGTGAGGCTATCATAATTATATACTTCACCCCACTTAGATTCTCTAGATTCTCCTCTCAGTCCAGAAAATTACACTCTTAGTTCATCTCAAAGTCACAAGCCCACTTTTTGGTAGTCACTGCCATTATCTGTAATTTTTATCATTCAAAGATACTGCATGATGTTTTTGTGTGTGCATTTGTAACTGGTCTCACATCTGCCTGTTGTCCTTTCAGTGAGAACAGCAGCCAGTCGCTGTCTATGTTCAACAAAGCGGGTCTCCTGGATTTGGTTGTCCAGTGTCTGGAGAGACACCCACACAACATGGAACTGGCCATATCTGCTGGTAGGTCGAATTGATACACTGATAATTTGTAGTCATAATTGATTTATAATAGTGTCTGTACATCCTAGCTGGCCAAGATATATTATTCATGGCAGGCCTCAGTATCAGGACAGGACATACAGAGTTCCATGTCACTGCTGGTACATGTCCTGTTGCCATAAAAGTGATTATACCTCCAAGAAGTATTGACAGGTTTAGATCCCCGCTGACATTAAAGGTTTCCTGTGGAGTCTTTGATCTCTAGTAGTGCTATGGAGCTGTTCTTTTTATGTGTGGGTCCCTGTTTTATTTGACCTGTGCATGTGTAAAAGGACACATATACTGTACATGTGCGGTTGACCTAACATTCTTGCCAGTGGTTTTACACTTCGTGTGATCAACAGGTGGTGGTAATGTGCCAAGTAACGTTACAAAGCATTGAAAAAGCCAAAAAAGAAGACAGAGCGCTAATAAATGTGCTTTAAAAAACAGCTTGCATTCACGCTAAAAAGAAATGCAGTCTAACCCAAAAATCATGTAATAAATTCAATAAATTTCATTAATGTTAGAATTTTCAGTTTTTGTTGAAACTGTTTCAACTGTGGTATTTTTGAAGTTCTGGGTTTTTCTGGCGCTGCTGAATTTTTTGCATCAAATAGAGAGGTGTTTCTGTCATTTAGCTTACCCTCATTGATATAAATTGGATGTTCAAGGTAATAGAAACACAAATTAATGAAATAAACTTGTAAATGTATATTAATACTTGCATTTAATGACATCTGACTTAAAATTTATTTGTAGAGATGCATGTAAAGGAAAGGAGTAAAGCAAGGGAGGCAGACGACCCATCAAAATGCTGTTGTGTTCCCCCTCTCTGTGATCACCTATACTGTGCTTTAATGCAGCTGAATTCACAATATAGTTGATCTCGATTACATATATTTCTGTTTCTGTTGTCAGACAGCTAAACAGCAGGCATTTCCAAGCTGCTGAGCTGCAGATAACGTCATTATTTTATGACCACGATATTGTCAGACAAAATGCATAGAAATACAGGTTAATGATAGCGGTTTCGCTCTGAGATCAGTTATATCATTTCTAAAATGAGTCATGACACAGAGGGTTTATAGCAACAAAAAAATTTTATCTTCAAGTACAGCTTTAAAGCATCTTTTGCCGCATTTAAACAAGCTGCACACGTGTATTTATGCCTATATAATGCAGAAAAATGTTGGAAAAAAAGACTGGTAGCTTAAAAAATCTTAAATCTGCCCCCTGACATTTGATGGATGAAATTAACAGATTTTTTATTTCACTGCAGCAAGTTTCACTATAGATAAATGAAAGTATACAAATAAATATAATTATAAACAGATAAATAAATGTGTGAATAAATGAATAAGTATATAAATCTATATATGAAAGAATAAATAAATTTACAAATATTAAAATGTACAAATATCTGAATGAATGAATAAAATCACAAATAGATTTAACGTTTATAGATTTAATGTCTCTTAGCGATTTATTTTTTATATAATTCATTAATTTATTTAAGCATTGTATTGTATAGTTATACATTTTTAAGCATTAAATTGTATAGTAATTTATTTATTTAGGCATTTTGTTCTGTTGTTAACTATGTATGTACATGTACAGTTCAGGACCTTAAAAACCCTCCATACTGACGAACAGAGGCTTTGCTTCTGAAATGTCTTCAGTGTACATTGAAATCGCAGCAGAACCAGAGTGCAGCTGGATGCTGTTTACATTCAGCATAACAGTGGTGTCACCTTTTCTCCAAACAGAATAAGTTTATTTCCCAAAATATCAAAGTGTTTTTAAAGACCTAGTCCAGCCCACAATAACTACAGGCTTACCTAGATGTGAGGTTATTTAATAAAAACAGCATGCAGGTAGATTGTAGACTAAAGCCATGGCCCCATGTTGCATATGATGTTGTTGTTAATATTGCTAGATGTGTGTATGTGTGATGTGTCGAACCTTTTTGTTGTGATGACTGTATAAATGGAGCTTATACTCCCAGCTCTGTATGGAGTCGATAACAGAAATGACGTGAGACTTGTGAACTTGTCATTGACATGACACACATTCCAAATGTCCTGTGAGAGCTAGCCTATTATTACTATTACTGTCCTCTTAATATTACTGTTTGTAACAAAGGCCTTCAGTCAAGCCTGGCCTCTAACTAACTGGGTTTCTCTAGTCTAGTGTGAGAAAAAGGTCTTTAAATCTCTCCTCTTTGTGTTGGACCAGCTCACTGTTTGCACACTGTGACTGAGGATAACCCAGAGCTGCTATGTAGCATGAACGCTGCTGTGCTTGGAGTCGTGGAGAACATGCTGCTGACGTCTCAGCCAGACATGGCACACACTCTCCTCAGGACAATGGCTGCAGGTACGATTTGACACTGTCTTCTGATTTTTGTTTAAATAAATTGTTCAAAACTGTCACTTTCAACCATTACATAAGTAAAAAAAAAAAAATGACACTAAAAAGTCCTTTGTGGATAGAAGTTACTTCAACATTTAAGGAATGAATACTGTAATGTTTTTAATATTTCCTCCTGAGCTCTGACTCTGCCTGCTATGTCACTCAGGGACACTTTGGAACTTGAAGGGCAGCGTACCTGCCGCCCGTCAGGCCCAGACCATCAATGCTGTGGTGGCCACCTTGTCGCGGTGCCTGGATCTCGACGCAGGTACGCTGATACCTGAGCTCAGACAAGCAGAAGAGGCTCGCCACAGAAATGCGCCATCTGCAGCCGACATAGAAGACCAGGCTTCAGGAGGGCTCGCTGTGGAGGAGATGGACAACGAGGAGGAGGAGGAGGAAGCCCCCAAACACAAGAGGAATGGAAAAGCTGCGAGGGTTGATAACGACTTCTCTGACCTTTTGCCTGTAAGTGGTGTTGCTCATACAGTTCTCTATAGGTTGCTGTTGCTGTGAATGCGTACAGCTAGTTGTGAGACCCTCTGGCCATATAAGTTGACCTTTATACACAGTAAATCACACTCGTCAGGGAGATTATGAACCCTGTGTCACTGCCAGCAGCATACTTCCTTTCTTGGTAGAGCAAGACTGATCAATTGGCCAGGCTGATATTAACTTTTTGCACATGCAGTACATATGTTGGCAGATAAATAACAAGAAATTGCAGTGCAGAAGTGCCAAAGATATGTGAAGACTTATAGAAACAGTGTCTCCATTAGAGCGTTGCTGCCCACCAGAGAGCACTGGCAAGTTTATTTTTCAAATGTAAAATGTCCCACATGGTCCCAAATCTTCAAAAACACAAAGTTACGGTCGTAAAAAAATGTTTATGTAATATGTATGTGTAAACACAATTTGTCCCATATATCATAAGCACCTTTTTTAAAAACTCTCAAAACAACTACATCAGTACACACAGTGGTACGCAACAGGGTTTTTCCAACTAATCACTCAATAGGTTACATCCCTTTGTATATACTTGTTTGTTATATATTTTTTCCAATTTTTTTGTATATTGATCAGGTCGCAGTCTTAAGAAAAGGTGATTTTCTCCACACAGTGAATTTCGTTAATTGCAATCCAGTTGTCCTTTGAAGGAGGGCTTGTCTGTAGCCTCCTCCGTGTGATGGCTTTCTAGCTAGCGGCCAAAAGTACTTTGAAGATATTTGTCCTGGGTCATGAGATTGTCCAGGGTTTTGCCCAAGTACAATATGACAAAAGAACTTCTATTCCAAAGATGTTTCTTATTTCTGTGGCAAGCTCTTGCTAATGTAGAGAATTAGTGGGCATCCCCAAAAAATAATTAAAATGGTCTGTACCACACAGCCACCCATGAGACCCCTGTTGTATAAATTTCAGTTTTGGAGTCACAAAATATCGTATGATGATTTCCAGCAGAAAAACATACTCATTAACAGCAAGTACTGTTCATAAGTGACTATATGTGTTAAGGCTTTCTCAGTTATGTTTTAAGGACAATGAATAACAAAACATTCATGCATAAACTATTGGTTGAACCAGTTCTAACTAGTTGTCAGCACCATTCTGAAGATTGTTTCTTTGAAGTTGTAAACGTAGAGTCCAGATCTTTTTAAGAACAAAATTTGGACACTTTTAAAATCAAAATGATATGCCTTGTGTCCCCAGTTAACATGCAGCAGCTATCTAAATTGTCATGAATAACATCTTTGAAAAAAAATGGATTGCCAAGGCTCTTGTAGATGAAAAGTTAACCCTCATTTATTAATGCTGTAACGCGCACAGCAGTCTGTATTTATGGCACCCAAGCATGTCAGTTTTGTATTTCGGAGGAGCATATTAATGCCAGGTGAAAAGGTGGCGTACGAGTCATCCTGGAGTGCGAGCCAGACTGACAGAGCAGACATACTGTCAGATTCGGGGGGGCGGATTAGGGACACTCAGCAAGGTTCAGCTGGCGACCGGCTTCTGGCTTCCACCATGCTGACAGTTCCCAGACCTGACCTCGGCGAGACAGAGCTGTCCCTCTCGTCTCAGTCACTACCGGAGCGGGGTGACATTAATTGTGACGCTCAGAAATTCCCTGTAATATTGTAGGTTATGCAACCGGGTTATCCTGATCTGAGCTTTTATTCTCCTAGTTCAGCAGTGCGAATATACACTTATGAAGGCATTGCTATGTCACAACACAGATAAACAAACCCAAACACACACAGACACAGTGTGTATGTGTGTGTACTGACTGAATAGATGAGTTCTAGTTAAGCCTCACTTCCCCTTCAAAAGTGACATCCTTGAAGCAGGATTCACTTGCAGAAAGCGTACAGGGACATGTTTGAGTACATCTGTAGAAATACATCTCTTCTTCGTGGCAGCCAGCTGAACTCAGTCTGGGTGATAACAGTGCTAACAGTCATCGTTTTGGTGGGATGTTGACTCACATGGCTGCTTGTTTTTGACCAGAGGGACAAGGAGGAGCTGAGGGAGGCAACGGCCTTGCTGACAGCCCAGCAAACGTCCTTAGAGATCATCGTCAACATGTGCTGCTCTGACGGTGAGTGTTGCGGGCACGGACAGCAGTGTTGACCCCAGGCTCTTTTCATCAACATTATTTCCTGTGACACCGCCACCAAATATGTGTTTGCGTTAGGCTATTAGAACAACAAATACATTAGAGTAGAGTTCAGTGGGTGCCCACAAATGCCTTTTATTATTGTTAGTGTTTGGCTCATCTTTGCTTCTCTGATCAATTCTATGTGTGTGAAGACCCTTCTGACGACGAGTGGGAAGAGGAGTCCAGCAGCGATGAAAGCGACATGGGTCCGGACGGCCTCTGTGATGGAGTGTCCAATCTTATGTCTCCACTGTGTTTGTCAGCTGAAGTTCACGGGGCCTTGATGAACCACAGCATCCCAGAAAAGGCAAATACCTGTCTGCCTTATCAATATAACGCACAGCAGTCCATAGCTAAAAGAAAGGAGGAGTTCATCACAGTGTGGGAATGTTTAGACAAGCATGTGAATTTAATTAAACTGTCAGTTATTACTGTAATTACGTACCTAAAATTTGGTTCTGATTATGCAGTGAACCCCACCCATCTTCCACCTGAGGCTGAACAGATCAAAATACTTACCTGTGCAGTTTATAGGAGATCTTTTTATGAAACCTTACTTAACGGCATACAGATGATTGTAGTAATACTTTTTTCAATCTTGTTTCAAGGTCCTCAAAAAGACAGAGTTCCCCAGAGGGGAAGCCATGGATGCATGCCATCAGACTGCCTCCTGGAGGGGCCTGAAAAAAAAGTAATCTTCTCACTTCTCATCCTTTAATTTAACTGTCAGATCAACATTTGTTGAAGGTTACTCTGTCAGATAACTCATGCATCTTCATTCAGGTGAAGTTTATTGGGATTGTCAGTGATATCTTTGGGAGAAATTGGTTTATCTCTTTCACAGTCTTGAGTGAAAAGATCTCTATGACAAAAGCCACCTTTTCTCCTTTCCTTTAGGATGCAGCGCGTGCAGTCCCGGGCGCTGACGTGCCTTCATAGCATCCTCTCCACCATGGACGTGGAGTCTCTGGGAGGACCGGCGGCCTTGCAGGGAGCAGCCCAGCACCTGTCCACGCTGGTTTTTGGTGCAGCAGGTCTCGCATTTATGTCATATTGTAACACAGCACGCAAGTCACATGGATATAGGCAAAAATACTAACTCCATAAACTTTGATTCCAGATTTTGAAACAAAATTGTGGTTAAAAGTGAAAACCACAATCTAATCATAGCAGGCAAATGAATATGTATTCCTAAAATGATCAGTTGCATCAGAATATATGTTGCAATATTAAAACATGTAATACATCTGTTCACATTTTACTTTGTCGTGTTTCAGAGATCCCCAAAGATGAGGAGTTCCTCGAGGCTGTCATCAGTGCCATGCGGTCTCTATTACAGATGATTGCCTCCAAAAATATCTCTCAGGTACAGATACACCTCAGCTTCAGCCTCTCCTTTGGTGTAAATATTAGCATAATTGGCTATTCCTAAAGGTTTACTCCAGCAGTTAGTACTGCACTCCTGTAAAGTTGCAAGTCTCATAAGAGACAGAATAAATAAAATGAGTGGTCAAAATCCATATAGCAGATTTAAGTCCCCCAGAAATGGTCTAGTTTATAAAATGCTGTGTCCATAATGTAACCCAAAAGCATCTTCAGTTATCCTGCGAGGTCGGGCTGCACAGTATATTGGTTTTATCGTCATTGTACTTATAACATGATATGTTATGAGTAGCTTCTTCGGGGAATAGCTCAGTGTGTCATTGAGTGTGTGTGAAATTTGCCGTTGAATGTGCTCGGAGCAGACAGCTGTTGGCAATCGGAGTAAATAAGAAAGTAGTGGTAAATATACAGTGTAGGTTTCAGTTGGTCCATGAATAAACAGTGCAGACCAAAGTTAAATAAAGTTAAATAGTCAATACAAACACAGGTGCTGTGCAAGTCTGAGTCAACAGAGTAAACATTAATATCTTTATCAATCACAATAGTTTATTTATCGTAAGTTATATCATTATCGCGATATTCAACAATGTTATCGCACATCACATATGTGCAGTCTTACTGCCTGGTTAAAGACCACAGCTTTCAGACACAGGAGCTCAGTTCATGATGCAGTATTTATGTTAAAGATTTGAAGTCTCCAGAACCAAGCTGAGGTGACCCTGATGACATCACAAGGGTTAACTTCTTCTTATACTTTGGAAAGCACTCATTATGCGACTTTTATTTTTTTTTTTTACAGGCTGTGGAGTACTCTCCATGACAAGCAAACTGGACTTCTGTAAAATTAGCGGACGACACCTTTAACCTATTTCCATGTTTGTTAACAGTGTTGACTGAATAAATATACAGTGCTGAATAAATACAGAGGCAACACAGACGCTAGACTTTGTATTCCTGTCAAACTTAAAAAAAAAATCCACTGCCAGTTCACACTAAACACTGTCGACCATGTTTATTCCAGACAGCTCAATATCTGTGCGGTTGGTTTTTGTTTTTGTTAGTGTATGACCCCCCAGCAGCTGATGAGCCTGAGCGAAGCAGCCACCCGCTGTGATGTTGTCAGTGTGAGGGTCAACGCCGTCGCCATTCTGGGCATCACTGGCAGCACATTAGCGAAAGAGAAGGGCACTGCTGAAACCCTTCAGGTATGATCTTTCTCTCTTGTCTTTTCCTGGAACATTTGTTCTTCCTCTAAGAAACTCTGCCTCCACAGATGATTGGAAACGCCTTGCTTCAAGTTGCTACGAGGGATGCCAACTTGGTTGTGAACGGAGAAGCCCTGGACGCCTTGTTTGATGTTTTTGCGGATGGAGACGAAGCGGAGACGGCTGCCAAAAACATCCAGTTACTACCTGCACTGAAGGCACTTCAACCTGTCTTTAAGGCCAAGGTATCAGAGATGTATTTCATTTTACTGAACACAGTTCTTGCTTTACACGATTGTTTCTCCCTCTTGTATTGTTTTCAGTGGCTCTATGGGTTTTACTGAACCATAATACTTAAAGGGACAGCTCATTCCCCAAAAAAAAGATATTCTTCTTCCTGTAGGGCTATTTATCTCAGTCAGTCTAGTTGCCGAGTGTTGGAGATATCGGCCGTGGAGATGTCGGCCTTCTCTAGTCATGAGCGAATGTCTCTTCTAATTGTCATGACCCAGTTACTCAAGATAATCCACAGACCTTGTTTTGAGCAGTTTCATGTAGGAACTATTTCTCTCTAATGACCTACACCTGCTAACTGCATCACCATGCAGAAGATAACGTGCATCTATGGCTAGCACAATTAGCACCACCAAAAGCTAATATTACAGCTTAGCTGAGAAGGACGCCATCAGTGAGTGCGTTTACATGCACACTAATAAACCGATCATTATCTGATTTCTGCAGTTACCTGATTATTCAAGTGGTCATGTAAACAGCATAATCCAATAGGCTTTATCAGATAAAAGCCATTATCTGATTATGAGAAATCAGATAAACACACCTAGCTTTTTCCCCAATAGTCAGATTATTCGGTGCATGTATACCCTTTAATCTGGTTTCTTTCGGGTTTTGCTATTTTATACTCCCACTCCACTACATTTTAGAGGGAAATATTGTACTTTCTACTCCACTACGTTAATCTGACAGCTTTTGTTTCCTTTCAGATAAAGATTTTACATAAAATAATATATTTTTATATTCTCAGTGTTTAAATTGTCACTTTTATTTTATCTTACTTATATGTTATGCACTTTGTGTGACAAGTTTATATACAATACACTTGTATATTGCACTTTGCAGTACTTTTACTCCGAATCTACCCAAAGTATGTAAAATTGGCTCCACATTGATAAACTACACATTAGAATGCTCTCACATGTATTTGTTAATGATAAAAACAAACAGTACTGTAAGAATATAAGCTGTCAGCATGATGAGTGCTTTATTTTGCAAATATATGACTTGCGTACTTTTTGAGGTTTTTCAAGGATATGAGTACCTACTGTAACAGGAAGTTTGAGTTTTATGTCATGTACTTGAGGAGAAATCCAACTGAAGGACTGAATCATGTAAACCAGGTTTTTCTGATTATCAGATTACTGAAGTGCACGTAAACGCGTCAAATCAGATTATTACCATTACCTGATTATTCCCAGTTATCTGATTATTGTGCGCATGTAACCGTGCTCAGTGTTTACACCTTGAAGAGTCAGGAGCTCAAGCCTCGGGTCCATGAGTAGATGCTCGCTTTGTTCTGCACGTTGATATGGTTTGCAGGTGTAGTTCAGTAGAAAGAAAATAGTTCCTACATGAAACTGCTCACAACAAGGTCTGTGGATTATCTTGAAAAATACGGTCACGATTTCTGGAAAGAGACATTGCTGTCTATGTTTTTCAAATGTTTTTTGACACTTTGAGCACCACAAGCCAAGTGCCAATTAGTTCACTCAGCAACTTACCCCAAAACAATCTAGATTGATAAATAACACTACAGGTAAAATGAAAAATATTCATATTTGTGATTTTGAGGTGAATTGCCTCTTTAAGTGCATGTGTCCTTTTGTTTTTAAAAAGATAAACAAGGTACATTCTTCCTTATCTTTCCTATAAGGTGTGGCACATTTTAATAACAATACTTGTTTGTCTTTCCACTAGATTCGTAAAGAAGGAAGGGGCAAGTACAGTGCCCAGGAGCTGTGTGTGCTAGACAACATCAAAGTCAACCTGAGAAGATTCATTGGTTATCTGGAGAAGGTGGTGAAAAAATAAGGACCTCAATGGTTTAAGAAGATATGCTAGCAGGAGCTTTGAACGAATGGTGGTTGTGAAACCATCAGGTATTTATTATGTTGGTAGTAAACCATTTGTTTATGCTTGATTTCAGTGTTAATATTCTCTAAATGATGATTTATTATTTTACTTGGTGATGTGGAAGTTTATTTGTTGTGAAGAAAGATGGGATGGAATGTGATATTACTTAGTAGTTATAGTTACTGCAAGTTGCAGTAGAGAGAAGTTTTTATTTTTGCTTCCTCGGTTGATATGTGTCATTCCACCCAAAAAGGTTGTCAGGCTTGAATTTGTATAATTTCATGTCCCCCAGTAACATATGTGAGAGATCATGTGTTGAGAGCTGACACCAGGCCCTTAATTTTGTCCCATGTTTCAAAGGGCTGAACATTGGTGTTTGCAGTTTTGCTACAGGTGACGGGAGGCAGAGCCATTGTACATCACAGGCCCTTTGTCGGAGGGATTGTAGCATCAGCTACTTATTGAAATAGAGAAGATTTTGTGTTTTGGATATAGTGCAGAAGAATTATAATTTTGCTGATGAAGACATTGGCTCACTTAAAGAAACTAAAAATAAAAATTATTCTGTCATTTTAGTAAGTTACTAAGCTGAGAGGGTTTGGCACACTCGCTGCCAAGGTTGTGATGCCATTAAAGTCAATTAAGACAGATGCATCAGCCTTAAGAAACACACATATTCTCTACCTCTGCCTCTCTGTGCTCCCTCCCATCTCACAGCATTATGCACTCTCTAGCAGGCACCACTCTGCTGCACGGAGTGGTGACATTTGCAGAAGTATTTTTGTGAACTTTTAAATGGCAGCCAACTGAAAGCATTTTGTCAGTAACACTATCAAGTAATTGCCCAAATGGAAAATAGATTGGGTGTCATGAACACCAATAATTTGTAATGACCAATCAGCATCCAAAATTGTTGCTTAAACTGACAACACCATTGTACAACTGCACAGGTTTGAAATATGTAAATACAGGATAGTGCCATCTATTTTACACCTGATCCATACTTAATCATGCCTTGAGTAACTGACAAAGTCAGCTCATCAACTTTAGATAATGTAGTGAATGGTAAGATTGAATGGTGACTTGCACCACCGAATGCCATTTACCTAAATTTCAAAATGAATAGTTCTTACATTGTAAGAATCAGGCACAGCTTCACTGGGTTCTCAATTTTTCAGTGAAATGTTAAATTACATATCATTGATTAAAACAAAAAAAAACTATTCGAAGATAAATTTGAGGGAGACTGTGTCATTGGGCTGTGAATGAATACTGTATACTTTTTTTGAAATAAATCCTGATTTCATAAGCGTTTCCTTAAGTGTTGTTTTTTTTGCATCATTTTAACAATTTCTGGACAAGTATGTCCAGGATTTGTAATTTCTTACTTAATGTTGTCTTAGACCATCAAAAGGTAAATTAAATATGACAGCTACTGAACAGTACTTAGGTTTGATGCCGGATATCGCTATTGCTACTCATAAGGAATTCTTTGAGTGTTTTTTTTTTTCCTTTTCAAATTTGTCAAGACATTATACAAATGCAAAGCTATATACAGAATAAGAAGCAAAACAAAAGCTACTTTTGAGCCCCACTGTACTGTCTGTTAGCACATGATATATTACAAAGAAAAAAACATCACATTGGTATATATTTGGAATTATTGCTTAAGTGATTAGATGTTCAATCAACAAGTAGATTGACAGAAAAAAAAACTTAAGATAACTGATTCAAGGAAATATGCTCACATAATTTACTGATTACAGTCTGTCAAATGTGATCGTCACTCTAAACTTAATATCTTTAGGTTTTAGACTGTCGCTGGACAGAACAACAATACCCAATACCCCCTAAGATGTGATGACAAATTGATGAACAAAATGAACTAATAATATTAATTATGTATTGTCTCCTGTTGCATGCAAGCATTTTAAAGGGACAGTTCAGTTTTATTGAAGTCGGGCTGTATGGGGTCCAGAGACAGTATATTACATAGGCATGCCCCGAGTTTGGAGAAGCAGGCTGGAGTACGACATAGAAGCTAGGCAATGTACTGCTGCAGATGGGGGTCAGCAACAAAATGTATTTTAGTCACCTAAGAAAGTCCCACTTAAAACTATCAGTTTAAGTGTATGTTATATTGAGTGTATTTTCACCACTTTACCTTGCTATCAGACAGTGTGTGCAGCCATGTTAAATCCCAGTTTTTCATAAAGGAGTCTGGCTCTGAAGAGAATGATGTAACAAATTCATTTTCCTGTTGGAAATCACTGTTTAATAGCAAGGTGAAGTAGTGAAAATACTCTCAATACAGTATACACTTAAACTGATATTAATGCTTTCAGGTAGGACATTTTTTTGGGTGGATAAAATAAGTTTTGTCGCTGGCCCCTCCACACCAGCCTGCTTCTCCAAATTTGGGGCATGCTGACTGACATCTACTATATGTAATATACTATCTGTGGATTAGTACCCCATACAACCCCACTTTAAAAATACTGAGCTATCCCTTTAATACCACTTTTTATAATACACTATGCAAATACACTATGGGAGTTCTGCATCAAATTCACACTTAAGAAGGTAGGTAAAATCCAGGGTTATTTTATGTTATGTAAACTATAGCAGGGTTATTAGTGTAGTCATAAATCTGTGCAGCTTTAAGAGTAGCGATGTGGAAAAAAAAATCAAACGGGTTTACGCTGTAGTTCACTCCACATCTTGTCTATTTCACTTTGACGAGAGAATAATAAATCAGACGTCGTTATGTAACAAAAAACAGTTGCCTGTTGCGTAACCATTGTATCCCCGCCCCCTTTCACTCGCTCCGCGCATGCGCAGCAGCACCGTGCATTCCGCCATTGAGAGACCCACGATCAGGGGGAAAGGGTCAGAGAGGCACTTCGACAAGCAGCAGCTGCACGTTTCTCCAGTGTCCCACCTCAACTTTGGCTTGAGCCATCATTTTTAACACTTGACTCACAACCTTGTCTTTCTTCCTGTGGATGATTTGGGTTGACAACTGTGTGTCGTCACTACCGAGGAACGTGTTTTTATTAGATTCTAGAAGTAACGGGCAGCGGAGAACCTGAGCTAGCAGCAGCTATAACGAGGCTATAGCAGGCTAGCTAACGTTAGCTAGCGACCTGGCTAGCTGCACACGAGCTGAGCATTGCTCGGTGGTGGGGTGGGGGGGCGGATTGCCTACAGTCTCGTTTGATGGATCCGAGAATCGCCTGGTTTCAACCAGAACAACGTGGACCAGCTAACAACCTGTGGATGCAGATTTGGGAGACGACACAAGGGCTCGGGTACTTGCATGTAAATAACAGCTACACCACTGGATCTCAGAGCACGTCGAGCCTGAAAGCGATTATCAACGGGGCGTCGGGAGCCGTCCACACCAGCAGAAACGGGGCACTTGACTCAAACACCGGCAGCGGTGAAGCCAGGACTCAGGGGATGTCGGGCTCAATGGGGGACGGAGAAATAACGGAACAGCGGGACTTTATACCACTGGAAACCAATAGCAACCACAACAACCGAGCCGCTGGCAGGGGCGGTGTCGGCGGAGGGGGGCAGCAGCAGGGCAGCGGGGTCGCTGTGCTTTGGAGGGGGCTGACAGACGGGCACCCCAACAAAAGGAAAAGAGACAACAAAGCTAGCACTTTCGGATTCAATTCCAGCCTCTTGAACAGTGGCAGCGGCTCCAACACAGGGAGCTATGATGGTTACACGGGCACGCCATGGAAAGTCAGGAACTACTCTGAAGGAATAGTTGGGTAAGAGAGAGAGAGTTTAATAAAAGTCGATTGAATGTCTCTGTTTTTGAAGATTGAGACACTGACACTTGCCTCCCAGAGAGCAAGCCTGTAAACTAGGAGTTAATGGTGAGGTATTTCACCCATTTTAAACACTTGCACACTGAAATGTCATGCAGGGAGACGACTGAGGTTGTCAGTCCAACCCCACCCACTTTTCATCCCCACCCACTGAATCCACAGTTGGATAACTTTGTGAAGTAACACCAAAATGAGCTGTGAAAATGAGTCAATCTACTAATGGGCATACACCTATCAACATATTATAACTTCAATTTAAGGCATTTAATCGGATGAAATATCTTTTAGAGAATCATTATCTTAATATGTGTAGAAAAGTAACTAGAAGTAGTATTTATTTATTTTTATTTATGTGTCAAAGGTCATAGTGAATTTGAGGAACTATGTCTCAAACCATGAAGGAAGTGTTCCAGCACTCTTGTATTCTAGGTAACTTTTAAACAAAAAGCTCTGGCATGGACAACCACAGTTTGAGGCAACCCTGCTGTTGCTCGTTTTTCAACAGAGATTCATGTGGAGGAATAAAAACACAACTTTTGCACCGCAACAGATAATGCCTTTGGGTATTAGAACAGAACAAGGCACTGGCTTGCTCCTGTAACATTAAGGGGCTGCAAAGCAAATGTTGAAAACAGAAACATTGACAAAGTACAACTCTGCAGACTACTACTGCTAGGGAAGGTGCGTATTTGGGTGAACCGGTCCGTCAACAACAAATTGTTTAGATAGACCGAGCCAGAAGGGATCACTGAGGAGGCAAGAGTGACACTTTTACTAGAGGTGGACCATTCTTTTCGTTTTCCTCCAGCCTCCTTGAGCTCTCAGATACTAGGCCAGCAGTATTTCAGAAGAGGTCAGAGTTGATGTTGTTGACAAATTCCTTTTTAGTGCAGTATTGTGAGCATGTTCAGCATGACCTAAAGTTTTAAAATAATTATTGTAGGTCATAGTGACCCTAAAGTCAAATTTGAAAAATAATTTACAAGCAGGAAGTTGTGTCAAAAACACTATCTCAAATACAGTCGTAACACTGCTGATTAGTAGCAGGCGAAGGGATATTGCGGAATGACAAGTGAATCGTCTTCAGGCTGGCTAACACGGAGTATAGTGGGTGACAAATTAGTTTTGGGCCTGTGGTATGCTCATATCACCGGCTGATGTTCCTGCAAACACCCAAAATTATGTGCTTGGTGTGTGGATCCAGTGCCTGCTCCTGAGAATGTGAAATAGTGTCACTGAGTTCAGCTCCCTGTTTATGATTGGCTCGTTGGTTGATGGTGCCCTCATCACTTCCTCTTTCGCTTCATCTCAAAACATAGTCACATAATCAGTGTATTTCTGAAGATGAGAAGTACAAGAAAGCAGGTGGGAAACCAAAAACATGCTTTGCAACAGGCAATTTAGACGCTGTAAAAGGTTTTAACAAATAACCAGTATGTGTGACTTTTCCAGCTTGCTTCACCTCCCATGTGCTTGTTGTAGATTTCTCCACAGCGTCCACTTTGGTATTAGCTGGCAGTAGTATGTATGCGAGTACGTACACACACAGAGGAATGTGTGCTGATTTCAGCAGGGAGCACACTAATACTAAAACAATGTTGGCTTACCAGCATGCATTAATGTGGGACAGAGTGAGTCCACTAGCTAACTGATTAATTGATTGATTGAATCATTTAACATTAATGAACTGATTTGTATTAAAAGTGACCATAAATACTTGTAGTTTGCTCCTTCGTTGGGAACAGCAGGAGTGGTCAGTCTGTTTTCAGTTGGTAATACTTCATTACTGTGCTGACAAGTTATCATATTGGAAAAATACTCAAAATGCTAACACAGACTTGTCAATCAAACATAGTTTTGTTACAAATTATGTTTGTATGCAGAGCTTTCTTTGAAATTGTAATTGGAGCATGACAGGTCAACACAGGAAAACTGATTTCAGACATTTTTTGACAAAATGAGGGTTTTGAACATACTGAGCATACAGATGGACAGAGAACATGCAAATCACGCAGCATTAATGATTTTAATGTTTTTTATGGATGTTTGTTTTCATACTTATTAAACAGTGACAAGTCATCATTGAAGAGATTGTAACAGACTGAATTGAAGCTAATCACAGCTGCTCCTCTGTGAAAAAACTACAACTATTTCAGTCACCTTTTAAACCCATCATGGACACAAATGTTTGCTACTCTGTGTACACTGTGTATTAACCCCTGAATAATGGCAACGGGGACCTGAAATCTTCACCAAATCCAACCAGCAGGGCAATGATTAATTGTAAAGGCCTTTTGAAGGGCACGTGCAAATCTGAAATTCAAGTTGAGTACTTTTTGGGTCATGTTTTATGTGTTTCTGCATCTATCAGATCATGAACGATGCTTTCCCTTAATTCAGTGAATGATTCAGTAAACCACAAACTAGAGCCTGATGCTTCAATTAGGGAGTGTGAGATTTGATTCATTAGAGAGCATGTCCATTTAGCTGTCATACTAGAGCTAGTCCTTTAACAGTAGGTAACAGTATGAGGTCACAATGTATGAGAAATGCACAAGGTGTTTATTAACTTGAGAATGAGTCACTGACCTTCTTTCCTTGCCAGGGATCCTTTTAGATATTATGAATTGGGAGAAATATTTTGGTGGGTTGGGTTCTGTTTTAAAGACCTTTTAGGTGCAGAGATTTGCCCCTTCCCCACCCCTCTCTGTCAGACATGTGTAGACAAGCAGAACACCAGTGTGGAGCTCAGCGTTTGGCTGATCCTCATTTATAGTAATATGGAAGCTCTGTGTTTGCATAAGGGCATTCCTTAGTGATTAGCTCCGCTAATACCAGAACCTGAACCTCAGAGCCTTGATCACACTAACCACTACTGAGGGCTCTCTGTCTAACTATGCTACTGTAACCATACATGTTGATGAAACAATGCCTGTATACTCTATGGCATTACAGGAAGGGTATTTCAAAATGCACTAGTATGGATCTACAGTAGTTATGCAGATGTAAAAGCCCCCGCTGTCAAGTTATGTTAATTCCACTGTTAAATCTCCACTCATAATACATTTGGTTGCTTGGGAGATGCAGTCTCTGGATGTGGGATGCGTAGAAGAGTGATCAACACCCTGTTCCACCCTGTAGGTAATAGCACATATACAACATCTGTGATCAGCTAAATGGCGGATACTTTTACTCATTTACTGCAGTTAGCCTTGTCATCATGGGTGCCATCAATGAGCACTGTGTTATTCATGAGCATTAATGTTTTGTCAAATTTGCAAAGCGACATTGCTTTCTTCCCATGCCTCATTGGTTCTTGCCTAAAGATGCACCTTTTATGATACCATGACCTGACATTTTTTTTGACATTTAGGCTTGTGCTCACTCTTTTAATGCCATCCATTTGGATGCTAGGAATAAGATAAGGTTTGACCATTCAGTCAGGTTCAGTGGTTTAGGGATCAAGCAAATGCAAACCTGGAAACTATTATTGCATTTGAAAAGTGCAGCTATCAGAAAGGGTGAAGGTGGGAGTAAGTTCAAATGCTTTTTTTTCCACCGTACAGTTTGTACACTATATTTGGCCATGGGGGTTGGCTGCAGAGGCATGTGCTTATTTGTGTTTTACGCTCCTCCAGTCTTTGTGGGGCAGGGAAGCTCCAAGCAAGAGGCCCGCCTCACTATGGAAAAGGATCAGTGTTTACATGCTCCACACGGCCTCACTTCCACAAAACAAAGCCAACCCTCTGAGAGAGAAACCCGAGCCTCCTCAGCGTCGATCCAATCAGATTGGGAGTTCTAAGGGAGCGTTTCCATCTCATTTTCTGGTGGTGTAGAACAGTTATTAAGGCTCTTTATATGGGCACAGGAAGTCGGTGTAGCCTGGGAGAGCTGTGGCCCGTTTCTGTTGTGTTGGACTGTGTTCTGATATGGTGTTGTGTTGTGGGTTTTTATTGTGTAGGCAAGATGCAACGTTCCAAAGTTCCAGTCATTTTATAACAGAGAGGCATTGTAAGAGAATGAATTCACAGTGATAGGTGGATTTACTAGATGGGTCTTTTGTTTTTCTGTATAACTGGCCCACTAAATTACCCTTCTGAAACTTACTTGTTTACTCTAATTCTGAGGTTGATTTGGAAACTTCCTAACCACCTAAGTTGATCTGATATTTCCAAGTAGAAGAAACAAGCACAGTTCAACACTGAAATAACATGCCATACTAAAAGAAAATTTACACTACACGACTTTCAAAGTTGTCAGATTGCTGTTCTGTTCACACTACACAACTTGTCTTGAAATCTGAAGCCTTGAAGTAGCTGTGGTTTTTACACAACATTACTGACGGGTGACACCAGCTGGAATCCCCAATTAGTGTGTCATGTGATGTGTGGGTCAAACCACAACCCGGGTTCAGAGGGTGCTTACCAGAAAACATCTAAGTCAAAAAGTGACAAAGCAGCGTTTCAGTTTTAGGCTAATAGCTAACCGAGACATTGCATGCAATAGTCCACCTTCCAAATTCTAAATTTGCACTGATAGTCAACTGTCTGAAGAGTTAATTTTCAAAGGGGTTGTCACAAAGTGTCCAAAAATGGCGGAAGCTAGTGTTTTAGCTAATGCAGTTCCACTGCTTCTCTGGTAACATAAAAGTATCAGGGCAAAACCCCTGTTGAATGGTTTGCAGTCATGCTACCTAACATGTTAGCAAGTGTTACAATCCCGTCCTAGTCCCAGTGCATATATTTAGTGAAACTGACATTGCGAGAAAACACTAGAAACTTGAGAAAATGGCTAATTCAGAGTGGGAGTAAGACTAATGGTGGTTCGTTCTAGCTAACTTGCTATAAGCTACTGTAGGCTAAATCAGGAAAGTTTAGCCAGGCTCTCTCTGCTAAATGGTGTGTTTCTTTAAGTTTATAGCACACATGGTAGCTTGAGCAGGCACTATCTTTTATGAATAATAATCACCCTTATTATTACTAAGCAGTATCATGGCTGTTGCCCTTTTGTTTCCTTTTTAAAGGTTTATGTCTGTTCTTGTTTGTTGTGATTGAGCTTGTAGCCAAAAACCCATCAGTGTGGCAGTTTTTAGAAGCTTTCAATCAGTATTCTTTCATTGAATTACGTTGTTAGTTTAGTTGCTAGTTTTCAAGGGACAATTCACCATCTTATATCTTAATATTTGGGAGTGTCAAAGTTTGGGTTTGGTATCATTGGAGTTTTTTCTGATACCAATGCTAAAACGATATTTTAAAACGATACTTTAAAAAACAAAAAAAAAGCATAAAAAAATGACAGTCCGTGACTTTTTTATTGCAAAGGCAAATTTGAACTTGAAATCAAACATTATATTACATCTTAAAGGTTTAAAGTATCCTTGAATATATGAATAAATACAAACATAACAGACTCACATAATAAATAAAACCTAACTTAACTACAATACTCCAACCCAAAATAACAGTTTCAGTACTTAAAACAGCAAAATAAATTTTGAGTTTGGATCAATAATTGTCTCTCTAACTCAGGAGAGACTCAACAGCCAGACATTTCTCTATTCTCTGTTCTCTGTTTAAGAGCAGCTGACATTGTCACTGCAATGAGAATAGCTAGTCCACCTTAACAGTCCACCTTAAGTGAGCCTGGTCAGGTTCCAATGTGAGGCTAACTTCACTTGCTAACCCCCTTCACTTCAGTTGGCAGGAGGCAAGCGAGACATGGGAACTTGGCTTGGGTCTTGAGGAGTTGTAGCATTAATTCACTGACAAACAGCCTAAACTGTAGTCACATTGCACTGCTGTGTTTAACTTCATACTCTGCTCTGGTCGCAGCGGCCTCACTGTTATGCATCACCGTCACCTACACACTCGCTCGCTCTTTCTCTCTCCCTTGCTACACAGATAATCTGGCACTGAAACGAGGCGTTGAAATCTATGTTGTGATTCGGTCCAGTAGGTAACGGCCGCATAGCACCACGTTTTTTGACCCAACCCTAGTCAAAGTATTTGTTAGAGCGTCACTGTCTTGCACGAGGCCACTTTAACTATGCAGTCGTTCTTGTGCTACTCCCTGAATGTCATGCATACCTGCAAAGGCACGAGCTTCTGCTCTTGTGCATCTTCATTACAACCTTAAATCCTCACTTCTGTTGAATATCTTACTCATGTGAAGCAGTTTGTTCCTGTGGCCTGAAATGGTAGTAATGACAGGGCAACCTATACTTGATTAATTTTACTAGAGCCTGGTGTTAGCAGCTAGTTTCAAGTGGTGAGGCCGAACATCACTCGCAGGCCAATAAAATGTGCGGTTAATCGCTCACTGATGAGTAGCCTTGGCTCATGCTTTTATCGCCATTTATTGTGGCTGTCTTTTGAAGATTTATGATTCCCAGCCCTAGCACACAGATAGCACCTCTGTGACTGTAGCACCATTATTAGAACTGTGGTTCATCCGGCCTCTGCTGGCTTTGACATCTATGTCACGCTCTCCTCTCTCTTTCTCAGCTCGCTGGCTGGCTTTCGGCCAAAGCATGTAAGCCTGCGGAGAGAGAGGCCTGCATGCTGGTCATTTGGACTGTAGGTGAAACAGGCCCCGTCTGAACAGCACGTGTGGGCAGCTTTCCATAACTCAGCCTTGCCATGTGTAGTGAGGAATGTGTTTTTCTTTTTTTTCCTCTTCCTGTCCAATGGAAAGCCTTCCCATGCTCCAGACCGATGCAGTCAGCAAGCGACACACAGTGTTCTAGGGTTTTTTTTTTTCATAGCATGTGCTCAGACTGTGACCTTCCTCAGCATGTGCACAGAGCGACTGGGCTTTGACAATGAGTAGTTGTTTAGTAGTAGGTTACAGCTCTTATTTTGAAATGCTGGCATAACAGAGGGGAAGACACTTAAAATGCTGAATTAACCAAAAAATTTCATTTTTTTTTCATTGTATCTGAAAATGAATAATAAGCAGTGCAATCGTTTATCAAGCACATTTGTTTTAGGTTATTATTTCCATTTGTATTGATGTTCACTCTGAAGAGATGCAAAAAAAAAGGGCCCACGTCCTTTAGGACAGATTGTACTAAATCGTAACTTTGCTTTGCTCTTACATAGTAATCGCAGAGGCATAGAAATGTGATGCTGCTTTTGATATATGGTATAGGGAAAGCTACTTTGAAACTGTCCCTGATGAAGCCACAAGCTATTCCACTGGCAGTAGTCGAGCTACATCAATACAAACTTTGAAAGAGCAGCTACATTAAAGTTATTTCACATATGGAAATATATTAAACAGATAAAATAGGTTTGGAACAGCTGTTACACATTGTACTTTTTTTTTTTTACACAACATACAAATTGTACTTTGAATTTGAATAAAAAGTGACTGCCCTAGTTCCTACATGGGTACCAGAACAGCTGATGTTGCTGCAAAGTTAGTTTTTAGAAAGTTCCGACAATTAACAAATGATTGATGCCCTACTGGTGTGATACTCCAACCCCTCTACACAATATGATCACCCTGGCATTAGTATTACCATATTTATAGTCCAGCTGTTCCTGTTTTGACCACAGTACTCCGCTGCATCACTCAGGCGTGACCAAGCCGCCCACTAGCAGTCACCAGTGTTTGGGCTTCTATGTAACTTGATCTGTTTTGTCCCAGTGGCCAACACTTAGCACCCCAGATCAGTTCATTGATGAAACATTAATGAATCTGCCATCTGCGAGACATTGACACCTCTGCCTCTGTTTGCGGCTGGCCTCTTTTGGAAAAGCGGTGTGTGATCTGACTTGTTTGCCTCCTGGCAGCCCTGTCAACCTAGACGGAGCCGTGTCACATAACACACTGCCCGCTTTTGTTGTAAAGGATGCCGAAGCCCAAACTTTCAAGCCCATGCAAAGGAAAATTATGATGTTGGGAGTTTTTCTGGAATAGTACTGTCCTGTTCGTTGCATTGAACATCCATCAGCAATCTCATGCTCCAGGCAGGTGTTTCATGACATACGAACATTATTTTCCAGCATGCCTGTTGTTAAGTGTTCAATTCTAAAGCTATACTACAGGCACTTTGAAAGACACCTTTGTACTACAGGGCCAAAATATCTCAACAGTCAGTAAGCAGTGCTCAGTGTGATGTGACAATAACCTCTTTTTCCTTCATCCTACCCAACTTAACAGATGGCTCTCGTTCACATGAAGGCATTTCAGCACCACACCCAATCCCCTTTCTCCTCTGTCTCCCTTTTTCTGTTTTACCTTATGTGTGTATCTGGCCCTCTACCTTTAATTTTTTTTCACTATATTTTACCAGCTTTCCACCATTCACTCTTTTCTTTTTACCTCCGCTTCCTCACATTTTCTTTTCCCTCTTTCTGTTGCCTTCCTATTCCCCCTCCTTTCAGAGAAATAAAGGCTGAATTATGGTTCTCTGACAAGGTGTTGCGGTGCCTTCATGGGGAGGCTCTGTAGGAATGACGAGGGTCCTACTGTAATGCAATATCTCATAATGTAAAAACATGATGATATGCATAATAGAGTTGAGAAAGGGGATTATATTAGATTCAGGGATGCACTGATGCCTCTTTTTGTCTCCCAACACCAACACCAATACATAAATGGATTATGTGCAGAGTTCTGATCTCATACCAAGGTCAGCTTTGTCTTATTTATTAATTTAGTTAGTCACAAACTACTATCTGCATTGTGCAACAAAATCTAAAAAAGACACCACACAAATTGGTGTTGAACTACAGCGACTAGTTAATGTATGAGCCAACAGACAGAATATTAATACGCAACTGTTTTGATATTGATCTACTAATTATTTAAGGTCCTGTACCCACATAGCGTTTTTCCTCAGCAGAAAAGTGGTGGCAGAACGCTAGGGAGCGCTTCATCCCAGCACTTCATTGAAAAACCATTGCAATGCTTTTTTAAATGACGTGCTATATGTGGGTTTTGTTTCTATGACAACAATATCTTGACAGACGCTAGGCTAATCTATACAATGTAAAATGCCATTGGCTTGTGCTGATAACGTTAGCACGTTATATTTGTTTGGCAAATGTGTTTAGTACAAGACAGTTGTTTTGTCAGTGAACTTTGTGAGTTGTAATGGAGCTAAACTATGTGCCGTCACCTTTGTTAAATGTTGCTGTTGTCCCTGGTTTTATATGAGAAAAGGAAAGATCACTAGCTGCTAGGCTAATTTATACAATGTAAAATGCCATAGGCTTGTGCTAAAAACATTAGCATGTTGTATTTGTGGGGAAATTGTGTCCGGATTAACACAAGTGTTTGTCTGAGAATGCTGCGAGTTATGGTGAAGCCAATTTGTGTACTTGTGTTTGAGATTGTTGCTATTTAGCCATATTTAATGTGTGTTTTGGGTGTGTTTTGAATCAACTAAACTTTACAGTACTTCACAGAAACCTCCGCCACCGCCTCACTTTTTGGAGGTGTAACTGCAGAGTGACAGATACACCACCGCACAAGTAAAAATGCTCACAACGGCATAGGCGACATGCATAGGCTGCGTGCGTAGGGTCTGTGCACAACTATAAATCCCACATAAGTGTCCGGCCGATCTGCTCCAGCGAATAGGCTTTTCAGTCTGTTGGCTCCTCCGTCTTTGTTGTGACGGTAGACAAAAGCACCTTTCTGAAAAGTTAAGAGATTTTCAACTAGAAGTTCTCGGACCAGCTGCACAAAAAAAGCTGCAACGCTTGGAAAAAGATGCTTTTTCTCTGGGCGGTTGCATGCAGCTGCATACACCCTCTCCTCATTGGGAACAATTGGAAAAAGACAATAGCCCCCAGAAAAAAATGCTCTGTGGACACAGGCCCTAAGTATTTTTCCAGGAGAAATGCCAAATACTTGATGGTTGCAACTTCTAAGATGTGTTGATTTGCTGCTTTTTCTTGTCTTAACATTATGACGTATGACAAAACAAGATATCAGTGACATCAGCTTGGGCTGTAGGAATTTTTTTATTGTCTTCTGATGGTGGTCTGAGGTGCAAAATTTAGACAAAGAAGCACAACAAGTCCTCCAACTATTGACACTCAGTGTGTTTCTTTCATGTTGTCAGAAGCTAGCTAACTTCCCCTTCCTTGCCATCCTTTATTTAGATGTTAGTCATACATACATACAGTGTAAATCAACTCAAAAACAAGATAAGCTGTAACTGCAAGAGCACTAATGCTACAGGCTATCAGTAAACATGAATGGCAACATTACAGTGACACTACAATAATCATGCCAGCAGGAAATGTTAGGAAAAGAAGACGTGCTAAGAAGGAGAGAGAACATTCTTTCCTCCTTTGGGAGCTTTAGCTCTGGAAATCTGTTCCTTGAGATTATGTAACATTACAATGTTATAGGCAAGTGGGATTATTTGATAAGCAGTGCCAAGGGTCCATGTGCTCCCCAGGCAGGTGCAGGACTGAGATGAAACTTGATCCTAGAAGGTGGGGCATGAGATGTGATTTCTATGGTTGCTCCCAACACGTGATGACAAGGGAGCAGTAGCAGCTTGTTTGCTCTGAAACGAAACCTACTGGCGCTGTTGTGGAGAAGAAATGCTCACGTCACAGGATGTTGGTTTTAGAAGCAAACTGGAAAGATTATGATAGATAAATGTCCTCTTCTTTTAGCTTGATGTTTAGGAAGGGTTGAAAACACTTTAAAGCTAAATGGTATTTGACATGGCACAAACCTATTATATCCTTCAGTTCAATTACGACGCATTACATTAGCTTGAATTGGTGTTCGGCTTTGGGCTGAGGTGTCAGAGAGGTGTGTTCTCTAAAATCAAAACTAATGCTTTATGAGTAATACAGACTGTAGCTGCTGAGTTCCTTTTACACTTAAATGAAACCTAATGTTTCTGCGATCAAGGCTGGAGTCTGTGCAGTGTGCACAGGGAAAAGAGATTAGGTCATTAAATTTTAGAGTGGTTTTTAGTTGCACTGTTGTAGGAGGGGCAACAAATGGAAACTGAAACTTACATAATACGAACAAAAACAAAAATCAAATTCAAAACAATGTTATCAGAAAGAAAAAAAGGTGTGACATTAAAGCATTGGCTCAATCTGCCCAGTAATAAGGTAAAAGTTTAAAGCATTTTTTGACATAACTAATACACAAACATAGCAGTAGCAAATAGAAACTCAGTTTCCAGCGGCCTTTGTTCGGACCCCCCTCCTGGTCCCAACAAAGGAAGTCAATAAAATTAAATCATGTCATTCAATACACTCTCTTTATTTGTGCTCAGCTCTCCGAAGATTTCTCCAAGATATAAACACCATTTCAGTTAATGGTTGTATTTGTGTGAGAGTTGTGTGGGCGGATGCACAGTTCTGATACAATATGCAACACAGACCTGATGTAGTCATGGACTTAACATAGTGGCTATTTACAGCAAGTACTGCTTGAAGTTCAGCTTTCCATTTATCTGCATTTCAGTAACAGCCCACATTTACATTTACTACATTCAGTCATGTGAGCAGCCAGTTGGTCCACACTCAGACAAACAATAGCAGGGCATATTATAATACAGCCTCTTGATTCTTTTCACTGAGACCACTGTCTTGGCACACCCCTAAATACAGGTTCAGTGGTAAAAAAAAAAAGGCTGTCTCGGGCTTGACTTTGCAAGTATTCAAATTCGGATTTCCTGAGCTAATCCTAAGGGTCAATATCCGAGGCAATCCAGGCTTATTGTAATGGTTGGGACTCATTATCGGCCAATACCCAATATTAAATGACTCTGTTCTGAACTGGGCCATCTGTAATTATTGTAACATGCTAATTTTACTGTTTATTTCAGAAGTGTTGAAAGTAGAGCTGAAATAATAAGGCTGTTATTTATTTGTTTATTCTATTGACATTGAATATTAATATTTAAGAAATTGCTTGTCATTTTTTAAGCAAACATAACCCAGTTGCAGGGTCTCCTTTTGTGATAATAAACATGTTGATTTTTACAATTTGTGACATTTTCTAGTCTGGCTGATTTCTAATTAATTGACAAAATTATTGAAAAAAATCATGGACCGATAATTGATTATGAAATTAACAATTATTTCCAGGCCTAGTTGAGACAACTGAGAACTTTGCTAACTTTCTTAAGTATAAACTGCTGTGTAGTGTGTTGGTGTCTTGACAAACCTTCACTCTCCCAGTTTATTTCATAATCAATTGTAGCAGTATAGTAGCACCTTATGTTTTTAATGCAGCGTGTTTGTTGGTCTGATCACGGTCTTGCTATACTGTTGGCCACTTTGCAGTTTCGCTGCAGAAACTTGGGGGTTAGTTCATTTTCTCAAGGTCGCCATGATAGCATTTGGCAAGGGCGACTAAAGTTTTATTCCGCACATATTTTCTCTACTTGGTTAGCAGACCAGCGACCTTTCAGTGTTGCATCTGTTTCCTGGGCTTCTGCCAGACTGAGTGTCTGAGACCCAAGACATAATAAAGGTGAAACCCAGTCAACTTTGAATGCTGTCAGGTGAAGTGTTCTTGTTACGTAAAACCCAGACACTAGAAACACATACAGTGCCCTTTGGGGTGTAATCCAAACAACAGTCAGTCAGTTTTGGTAACTGCTTGTTTTTTTTCTTGTCCAACTTTCTGTGGTACATGTGGGGTTTTCTTTGTTGCCCTATTTTATTTTTAAAAACAGAAACATCACTTTTCCTCTCTCATTCTCCGTCGTCTGCCAAGAGGAGTGTGCCTCTTACTGGCCTGGTCTGGCTCTGTATGGTTGTTTGTGCACACATGCATGTGGACATGCTTGTGTGTGTGTATATGTGTGTGCAGGCATGTTTGTGTTCTTATTTGTCCGCCCACAGAGACTTGTCCCTGTGTATGTGTATGTAGACAAAACTGGTCAGGGGAAAGGTCAGCGCATGTGGGCAGAGCGACCTGTTCCAAGGACAAATGCGGTACCCTTGCTGAGCCTGCCCTTACTGATACTTTTTTTTTACTGCCATAACACTGGGACACAGTAGGGGTTCCTGTTTTGTTTTTGCTCAGCCCTACTGTTTCACAAAAAAAGTAATAGTTGGTTTGGTATAACGCTAAAAACTCTTCTTTGAGGAAAATAAAACCCTGTCTGACAAACCTTTGTCACTGTCTTCCTGGTAAAAATGACCTCTTGTTTTCAGTAATTATTAACCTCCACTGGTATCAGACACCTGATAGACGACTCATTAGGACAGAGCACACCAGTCAAACTAATAACTCCAACCAATAATTTTGCTGATAGGCATGATTCTAGCTGTACCTCCTGAGGAAAGCTGATAATGGAAATATTGTGTAAACTCCCCAGGATTTTTTTCTTCTTTTATTAGCCAAGGGAAGGTTGATGTTTTTGCCAACACCCTGCTTTCTTTGCTCTACTCTTAAAGAAATCCATATCTTGAGTCTGCCTTGTACAAAAAGTCTTCCAACTGTTAGTCACAATGCTTGTTGCTTACAGCTTCCGGTCTCTGTTGCACCTTTCTATCACGCAGAAGGGGGAGCTACAGCTAATATTTAGTTTGTGCTGCATCATTTTTGCCCACAGACCTGGAGATTTGAACCACACACCTTTCAGTCACAAGCCTTTTATTGCTAACCTTTTTGGATATTACACCCCCATCACCAAACATAATATCATTTATTTGATTTCAGTGCTTTGATTATCGGACATATGGAGGAAAGAGGAGAAACACAGTGAGGTGTTAACGCTCAGCTTTATCTGATTAGATGCAGGAGTTTTGTGTGTAAATATGCAAGTAGTGGGAAGAGGACGCAGCTATTATCTACTTTATGTCCGACATTGAGTCAGTGTGACTCAATATCTGACATCTGTATCTGTGGCAGTGACTGTTGGCACTCAATCCCTTGGTGCTGCTCATTGTGTCTTTTTGCTCTGCTAGCAGGGAGTGCACAGATTGGATTGAGAAAACAGGAGCACCCCTGGTTGTGTTCATTTCCCTCTGTCTTGTGGCTAAAATCAATGTGTGATATGTGATGCTGCTAATTCTCAGTAGCCTTGGATTGTTAAAACGAACTCGCTTAATTGATCTGTTTAAAGATAGTAAACAGTTACAGTAGCTGTTTGACTTTTTCAGTGGTCTCCTCTGTGCTTTATCACCATCAACCCAATAGTGTAGAAAGTATAGTACCTGCTGTCTGTGTGCATGTTTGTTCTTGAGGTCTGTCTATATGCAAAGAACCCACAACACTGTGTTCTGTGTACTCTGCAGGTTGCACGAGGAGGTCAACGACTTTTACGAGTACATCTCCCCACGGCCGGAAGAGGAGAAGATGAGGCTGGAGGTGGTGGACAGGATCAAGGGAGTCATCCACGACCTGTGGCCCAGTGCTGAGGTACACATTGGTTTGGATCACAGGGTGTGACTGAGCAGATTTTTTTTTTCAGCACCCCACTAATAACCAGGCTGAGAACTGCCCCCAGCTGTTTGCTAGAAATCTTGGCTGTAATCTAATAGCTACTTAGCTTTAAAAGAGGTTATTTTGTTTTGGCAGAAATGAATGCACTTGTGAAGTAGTGAAAATAGTCAGGCATTTATAAACACTGAACATAGTGTTTGTTGGACTGGTTGATTACTCTGACTAGGCTACCTTGGACACAGTGGTCTCTATAAAAAAGCCTTTCCCACTGCGCAAACACCTACTATCATGTGGCTATTGTTTTTAGTGGGAAAGGTTACAATCTGCATTCATTCCCAGGACAAATGGTGCTGCTGTAGTCATGGGTATTTATCGACTTCAGCTCCAGTTGGCAGTGATGAAAAACATGACGCCCAAGTGGACACATAAATTTCTCCCCATTATCCAGTGCAAACATTGGTAACTTTTGTGACAATTTAGCCTTGTGTGCTCTGTCATCTAAGCCATAAATACTGTCCGTCCCCGGCCAGTCAGTGCTCTGACAGTATTTTTGAAAGAAAGACTGAATGAACAACAGATACAAAAAAGAAGTAGGCACTGTATCATTTTCACTGGCCTCCATGCTGCATTCTGCTGTCTACTACCCCTGTTTTCTGGGGTGTTTGTGATGACAAACCAGGAAAAAAATTGAGATACTCATCTATTGGCAACAGAAAAGGAGTTTTATTGCCCAATTCTGGGTTTCCCTGCGTTTAAAAAACAAAACACAAACAAACAAACAAAAAAAACATACATATGCACTAATTTTGGTGGACAATGGGTATAACATACAACCGTCAGTTACCACAGTTAGCATATGAGCCACCACAGTGCGCCAGCTTCAGCCTTTCATAAAGCATCCTGTTGTTTTCTGTTATCTCCCTGCTGCACAGTACTCTGTTTGGGCCATGTTATCAGTGCCACCTCAGGCCTTCCTTGTGCACGCTGACTTTGATCCTGCTGATAGAGCAGCGTGCCTCAAAGTGTGTTTGCTGTGAGCTTAGCGGTTCCCAAATTAAGGAGCACAACGCTGTCCCAAAGCCTGCCCAGTTTTATTCCTTTTCCACTGTGGAGCGAGCAAGGGCAATTTGGTCATCCGCTCAGCGTGGTGCTTGTTTAATCAATGAGCTTAGATGCGTACTCGTCCACCAGACTCTCACAAATGTTTCCACCAGATCCCAATCTTGCCAGGTATATATGGAAGCTTGTTTAGGTCGGCTGTAGCGAAAAAAAAAGTCCACAAAAGCTTCTCTATTGTTGCTCAGTGGAGCATTTGAAATGTTTTTGAAACTCTTTGTGAACCTGACATTGACCACACTCATGCCACAAGTACGTGTTTTACTGGAGTGTGCCAAACATAGCTGAGCTTTGTGACCACCTGTAGTTACCTCAGCCTTCACAGAAGTCTTACTAGGACTTACTACACACTCATTCACAAACATGGCTCTGCAATCAGCTTAGCTCTGGACATGTGACTGGGCTGTAAACCAGAGTTTATACTAGTGGTTGATGTGGAAAGTAGGGAGGTGGTTTAAGGGAGTAAAGGTAGGGTCAAGGCTTAACTCTATTTCTGTTGAGACACCAATTTGTGCTCTGTGGGAGATTAAAAAGGTGGAAGATTGGAGATATTTTTGTCACTTCAGTAGCGTGCAGGTTAAGAGATCAGTGGCTAAAAGGACTGTTTTGTGTGTAAACATCCTGCCAGTTTTGATTTCCAAGATGGCCAATTAAAAGTAGGATTTGCTCGCATCATTGAAGTCAGCCTGGACTTTAATCCCTCACTTGAAATGTGGTTTTAAACTATTCACAACACACTCTTTTCTTTTACACCTAATAGGTATTTTTTGAGCCACGCCTGTGCAGTGTGTTTGGACTTGTCATTAAATCAACACTATGTTGGGCTGTAGAATGGTGGTATTTATGCAGCTTGGAGAACAGGTTTTTGTAGTAGTGAAGGCAAGCGTGGGAAAATCAGCAAAGCCAAGTTGATGCGTGCTTGGTGACACATTTTGCCCTCGGTCCAGCCCATGTTGTAATCAGAAAGAAATGTCAGAACATAGAGGCAAATATGTTAAAAGTTTAATGCACAAGTCAGACATTATGATAAAAAATGTTCAAGTGTTTTTTGCTGTTTTGCAGGCTGTAAGTGAATTAATGTAATATGTTGAATAAAATAAAGGCCCCAAAAGATGTATATGTGTCTAACTATGTCCCCTATCTCTGCAGGTCCAAGTGTTTGGGAGTTTCAGCACTGGTCTTTATCTTCCAACAAGGTGAGCCAATTGGTTTTCTAAACCAGCCTAGAGATTTAAACACATGCTTGCTCTTTTTATCTTTGCCAAACTGTGACTCTGACTTGGCCTCCTACCAAAAATACTTAACCCTGTTGTGGAGAAAGTGCTCCGTTTAGCCAGGGAATCATTATTTGCTTTTGTTTTGAGGATCAAGTGGTTTAGTAATTTTTAGCGCCGCTGATCCCGGATCTTTTTAGAACTCTATTCCGAGAGAGGCCTGCAACAGACACTCAGCCGCACGTACACAGAAACACACATCGCCCACACCGCCGGACACAGACACACAGACATGTCACCTGGATTAGTGGACTCTTGACACCGCACACTGAGCACTTAAATGGAGCTAAGCTGTTAGTGGACGCATGCATGTCAGCGGGTGATGTGCGTGAATTCAAATCGGTTTCTGTGTGCTTCTGTTGTTTTGGAAACAAGAGTTTAATTGCTTGTGTTTAAAGGGGACCAACACCTACATTAAGAATTTCTGTTCTGTTATTTCTATGGTCTAGGAAAGTTTGTGAACATGAGCAATTCTTTCTCAAAGCCAGAAACCAGAGAAGTAAGTCTCATAGTGGTGATGTCAAAGGGTGTAAAGTCTGAAGTTGCTCCATAGGCAATAAATGGGAGACTGATCTTGTGGTCACACAGAATGTTTTTCTTTTTTAGACCCAAATGAGCTGAGCTTTTTGGACTGTCTTAGACCATAGAAATGACATTTATAAAAAAAAAAAACTTTAAGTTACAAGGTACAGGTAATTTACACTGTGTGCATCAGTGTTAGTGGGCTGTATCTGTGGTTTGGACAGCATAAACTGCTAAAGTTAGCTGAACAGGTGAAGTGGAGATAACATTGTCGGTACTGGTTACAAACAGGCTCAGCATTGAACAACCTGGTAACCTGCTGATGGATTCTGTGCTTTTGCGTCTTTAGCTGAGCTATATCATAGTATATTCGGTTAAAATAGATTGATGATGCTGTTTTTCCCTCAGTGCTCTTCGTGAAGTATACTGGAAGTGATGTCATGCAGCTCCAGTGGTGCGTTTTATGTATAGTGAGCACTGTGCTGGACTCTGTTTTAAAAAAAAAAGCCCATTACATGCTACATTACTTGTCAGCAACCGCAAAAGAGTCATAAAGTCAGCAAACTGATGTTAATGTCAGTTCCACAGCACTTTTTTTATCACAAGTTTGCTAGCATTAGCCATACCGTAACCATAAACTGCTGGCCATAGCAGGCCAAATTAGGCTATGGTAGCAAAACCACTGAGTGTGCTGAATTGATGAAGGGTGTGCTTTTTGTTTGTATGAGGAAGATTATGTTTCATGTTTTTCAAGTTACCACATCTACCTTAAAAAGCCATGCTGTGTAGCTCCTTACAGACTGATCAGTGGTGACTGATGTCGGACCATGTGTTATTTGTGCTTCTGTTTGTTTTGGAAGTGATATACTACACATTTTGGAGTCGATATTTGGTCATGTGAGAAAGAGATATGTACTCTCCATGCCCTCAGTGCTATTGTATGAGTTGCTCTTGTATATTGTGTAGTATGATAAGTATAAATAAATAAGTGACACCTGTCATGTCTCTCTTCCACCCAGTGACATTGACTTGGTAGTTTTCGGCAAGTGGGAGACCCTCCCACTCTGGACGCTGGAAGAGGCTCTCCGGAAGAGAAACGTCGCAGATGAGAACTCCATAAAAGTTTTGGACAAAGCAACGGTAAGACTGCGCTCGCTCACAAGTGTGCATTGTAATGTTGGTTTTACCCTTTTAAAGTTGAAGTCTTTTCTGTCAGTTAAATTGATCTGCTAGCGTTTCACACACCATGTAAGTCTACATGTAAAATTGTCTGATGATTTATAATAGTCAACAATCATTGTTTCAGTCATAAGTCTATGTGATGTTAACTGTCATATCCAGGCCTCTGATGTTAGTTGTCAGTTAGTTTCACAAGCTGTAATCACATCAACGTACGCTGCTGTGACAGTTCCAAACCCCCTGACTACACTGGTAAGCGCACATGCCTTGTATTCAGGCATGTGTGCAGACATGTGCAACCAGGGAAATACCTCAAGGGGTTCACTGCAAGTTAGAGTTGGTAACAAAGAGTAAATTTCATCCAAAGTTAGGTTATATGTTTATATCGACCAGTGTTACACACACAATATTGATAGTGTATTTTGCTTGGAACTACCACTTTGATTTAGATTTCTAATGTCTTCCTGATCATGTTTTTAAACCACTCCCAACTTTCTATCAGCCACTTCACTTTTATAAACTGGGCATGGATCGGATTTTCTGTTCCATCTGAGTTCGGTTTATTTCAGGATTTAAGATATATGAATAAAGCTTTTTCTTTGTGTTTTAAGTGTCACTTTTGTTAAGCATTTTAAATAGCAGATTAGCACTTTGAATATTTGCTCAAGTTGTTGAGGATTAGATTAGTAAACGTGGGTTTGTGTATGATTGTATGTCTTGTTTTCAGTATACAGTAGACTTGTGGTACAATGCAAGTATTTACAGGTGTCTTACAGACCAATGTCAGCGTTTGATTGTTGTGATTATTTAATTGTTTCCTGTCTGACTTAGTATCATCACCTGTTTAATGTGTGTTCCAGGTTCCCATCATCAAACTGACAGACTCCTTCACTGAAGTCAAAGTGGACATTAGCTTCAATGTGAAAAGTGGCGTTAAAGCTGCTCGGCTCATTAAGGAATTCAAAGAGGTACAGTCTGCAACATTAGCGGATTTTCTGCAGTATTTCCTGAATTCTTATGATTTTTAATGTATCCTTGGAATACATAACCTTCCACCTGTAGCCAGTGTTGTTGATGTTTGAACTGTACACATTGTCTGTGTATTGTAGCCGCTTGCCTGACTTAGACTACTTAGCACAGAGGTAGAAACATTTTTCCCAACTCTGTGGTCTAAACGGATAGTAGTATTGCCTTAATAACTGCCTTTGGCTTTCCCACAAGTGTCTGTAAAATCTTTAAGGTTTTACAGAAGCCTGAAATATTGAAATCCAAGTGGTAACCTTCATACAACATTAAAAACAAACTAATATACTGTAGTTGCTATTTTACAAAGTAATGGGTTCTAAGTAGCACACAAAGCTATAACAGCATGTTTAGATTATTATATATTATTATTATTAATATGAAAGGTCCCATATTGGCTTTATTGGACAGGACAGTTAAGTGTGAAAGGGGGAGAGAGAGGGGGGATGACATGCAGCAAAGGGCCACAGGCTGGACTCGAACCCGGGCTGCTGCGGCAACAGCCTTGTACATGGGGCGCCTGCTCTACCACTAAGCCACCGACGCCCCTCAAAACACTCAATCTACAGAGAAATGCACACAGTCTGTATTCAGAAATTACGCCTTTAACCGAGCTGTCAGGACTTCCTTGAAGTTGTGATGTGACAACTACACTATAAAAGATAGAAACTGCTGCTACAGTGCCATTACAGTCATTCTGCTGCTGCAAAGATGGTGCAGACATGCAGAGAGCACAGATGTTTAAGACACAGAAACACTGACCAATCAGAGCAGACTGGGCTTTTAGGGAGGGTGGCTTAAACAGAAGGCGCTAAAACGGAGTGTTTCAGATAGAAGATTAACACAGGTATATTTAGGTGGACAGTATGTGAAAAATACTGTGTTTTTTGAGCATTAAAGCATGTTAACATGTTCTATTAGAAACCCCAAATACAAGTATGAACCTAAAAATAAGCTTAATATGGGACCTTTACAGTGTAATTATTTCATTGAACTGACATTCGTATCAAATTTTTGACTGTTTCAAATGGGCCTCACATATATTACTGATCAGTCAGACAGGACACCAAAAATGCTCTGTACACTTTAAATTCCTGTCATCCTCTAGAGGGTGCTGTAGGCAACAACATCTATTACTTGCTCTGTTTTTTACTGTGTCTGTGTTTTGTCTTGTAGAAATACCCTGTGCTGCCTTACCTGGTCCTGGTGCTGAAGCAGTTCCTACTGCAGAGGGACCTCAATGAGGTGTTTACTGGTGGGATTGGCTCCTACAGTCTCTTCCTCATGGCTGTCAGCTTCCTACAGGTCAGATACACTATAATGCTTTTTTATTACTTTTAACTCATTGTTTGTCTAGATCTTCTTTTTTTTAATAACTGAAGGTATTTGCAAACTGACTCCTGAACACCTGGATTACAAAAATATCTACAATTCTGAACAAAAAAATTTGGAGACAGAACTAAATGCAGTATTCAGAGTAAATTATCTTTCCCTCTAAAAGTCTCAACAGTGACTTGTTATTTGCTCTGTTTGCAATAATTCTGACACCCGCTCGTACTATGTATTTTCCAGCTTCACTACAGGGAGGATGTTTGTAGTCCCAACATCAACATCGGTGTTCTGCTCATTGAATTTTTCGAGCTCTACGGTCGCCACTTTAACTACCTGAAAACAGGCATCAGGATAAAAGATGGAGGTTGCTACGTTGCCAAAGACGAAGTTCAGAAGAACATGATGGATGGCTACAGGCCCTCCATGCTCTACATTGAGGACCCACTGCAGCCAGGTAGGAACTGTGAACACAAAGGATAAAGGGAATTGCATGTATTGGCATGTTGTCAGGTTCTCGTGTTTACGCAAACCGACCATCTGTTTTGTGTCCAACAGATAATGATGTTGGTCGGAGTTCATACGGTGCCATGCAGGTGAAGCAGGCATTCGACTACGCCTATGTGGTGCTCAGCCACGCTGTGTCACCCATCGCTAAGTACTATCCCAATAATGAGACTGAGAGGTAAGATTGAATATTAAGTCATATGCTGTCACTGTTGTTTATATCGACAACCACGAGATTAGAGTATTTCAGTTGTTATAGCTGGAATTATTTGATCGTACTGAAAATATCAGGTCATTACCAGTAACATTTGCTGTCAGACTGATGTATAAACACTGATATAACAAGCATATATCCTTCTGTATCCTGTCACAGCATACTTGGCCGAATAATCCGAGTAACGCAGGAAGTGGATGAATATAGGGAATGGATCCGAAAGAACTGGGGGAGCCCGTCTCAGAATGAGCTGCCACTCAACAGTACGTTCTAAACTCTTTAACAGTTTTTTTTAAATTAATAAAATATTTCTTGAAGTTTTATTTATTTATCTGACTTGGTATAGGCTTGAACGACAGTAGCAGGTCTCTATAAGACTCTGGACTGAGTTGACCTTTGTGTCTACATTTTTCTCTCCGTTTCTATAGGAAATGATGTGACACTGTTTGAGTCCCAGCAGCTTGATGAGTGCAACAACAACGTCCCGGATGATGACGATGATGTTGTAGTTCTACCGTCGGCTCCCCACAGCAAAACCTCCTCCAATTCCTCCTCTCCATCCCCTTCACTGCGCTCCTCTCCCTCCTCTTCTCCACTTTCGCCTTCTTCCACGTCTTCAACCTCCAGCTCCAGCGATGCGGTCAGTCTCGCAGCTGCATACACAGCCTTAAGGAATACTTTATCCATTAGTATTTTAATTACTCACTCCATGTTTATTTACCATTTATCAGGAGCAGTTAAAGCTTCACGAGTAAAACTTCCTAGTGACTGAATGTTTTTGACAGTCTGTGTACTCTTTTGTTGGTATTTCCCCAGGACTCTGATGGCACGCCGTGTAAGACAGCCAAGCAGCAGTCTGGCAGGGGCTCCAGCGCCCACAGAGAAAAGTCTGCGGTTGTCAACAATAACCGAACACAGAGCCACACTACCAGCACTCCATCTGGAAGCAACAAGGGAGGAAAGGTATGCTCAGCTTTAGCTTGTACGTACACATACAACACTTTATGCACCACAAGATCTAAAAAAGGAAGAGACCGAAAACCTGAGCTGTTAAATGTTTCACTGAGCACATCATATAAAAGTGAGTGTGTACAATTAGTTAATATTGAAATAGTTTTATTATATCTCCACCATTACCATGCTACACTGTATTATTTTGAATATCAAAGGGAAATCCAGCAGGAACTGATTTTTTTTTCTGCATTGTATTTCCCCAGGCCAGGATGTCTCGTTCGCACCATAAGGGCGGCCACCACGGACAGCAGAGCTCCTCCTCCAGCACCAAAAGTCATCAGAGCAACAAGCCACACCACCAGGGCAACAGCAAGAAGAGGAAAAATGTGCGAGACTCGACACAAGAGGACCTCTGCAGATAGGGGTGACCTTGCCTGCCCCCGCCCCCCCCCAAGCCCCGCCCCCATCCTCGTCTGCAACTGACTGACTGTCCTGTCCCACTTCTGCTGCCAGACTCCAGCCTCGGGAGGTTGTTAAAAGTATTAAAACATCTACAGTATATGTCTCTCTGTCCGGCTTTTCGGGGCGACAAGCAACAATTTCTAGCAGACGTAAAAAAAGAACAAAAAAAAGAAAGAATTGTAATAGGAAATGGGGTTTAATTTCTTGGACCTGAACTGAAATCACAAAGGATAAATGCTCATTTGCTTCCCAATAGCTTCTTTTATGGAGCGGTTTTTCCTTCCCACAGCCAGCACCTACACAACATGCCTCTTGCGCCTCCTGCTGTACAGGAATAGACAGGTCGGGTGTCTGGAATCTACTCTGGAGCAATACCTGGAACTGCTGGCTGGAAAATATGATGAAAAATTTTATCGAATATAAAAAAAAAAGAAGGAGAAGAAAAAAAAAAAGCAAATGGCTGAAAAATGTACAAAAACAAAAATGTCATGTACACAGATTTTATCAAGATGGTAACTTACAAATGCAATCAGTAAGAGTGGGACATAACTTATGCATGAATTTTTTTCTGTCGGTTGATTTTTCTGTTGGTTTAATCTGTTTTGTTATGTCTAAACAGGTTATACAAAGATTTGTACAAAAAAACGCATAAGCAAAAAATGGCAAAAAAAAAAAAAAAAAAGTGAGAAGAAAATGTTTCATATGACCTTTTTACAAGATATACCGATTGAAGACATGTAAACGTGCACATCTTGTGCCCTAAGCTTTTTTGGCCGAAGCCAAGATCCGGTTTGGGTCCCATTGCCAACATCCATCATCAGCATCTACTTTTACTCCTGGTTGCTCTCTGTGAGTGTGCTACAGTGTTAACATTTAGCCTTTAGTGAGCTGACGCTCACGCACAGCCCTATAGATGACTGGGGGGAGCCTGATCTCTCACCCAGCTCGATAGCACAGCCACACCAGTGTAGAGGCTTTAAGACTACAGGTTTAAATAATTAGGGGTGATAGTGGTTTTATTGAGAAATCCTACACTTGAAAAAGCAAACGTGTTAACAATACAACTGTGGGTGATAATCTGTTCGTTTGGTAATTTACCCACTGCAAAAAATCATTTGTATTTGTTAAATGTATTTATTTTTTTATTAATTATATGAACATAGTATGGATAAATGTATTATTAACATTAGAGCCCATATCTTTGAGTCCTATATTTGAAGTAGGATAAGTTGTGGGGAGGGTGGGGTGGGAAGAGTCGATGGTCAGGTACAGTAAAATTACCACCTTTATTATTTCATTGGAATGTTTTTTTTTTTTTCAGTGACAGTTGAGTGACCAAGTTCCTTTGAAAAATCTTTGAGAGACCATTTTACAAGTCCTACGGTAGGAATTTTGTTTTATTATGTGGCTGGTCTACTTACTTTAAAAGGGAGCTGATTTTTATTTTATTTTATAAACTTATAGCAACAAATACTTCAGTATGTCCCACCCCCTTCTGTCATTGCAGTACAACAACTAACCTGTAGATGGAGTCATCGCTCTTAGTCTGAATCCACAGAGTTTGGGGCTTGTATACTGCATTTGGATGGTTTATCTGCGTTATTTTTTTTTGTGTTTGACTGATAATACTCTTATATTTCAACTGATTGAGCAGCTGCACATAGAAAACCTGTCGAGCTGAGTGCTTGCTGGAGGGAGTTACACACCAAAGCACACCACAATCCTAATGTCTCTGTCCCAAATAACCACCCCACTGTAAAACAAAAACAAGTAACCAGCAATAAAATCCACCTTCCATGATATATTATTACTCCACAGAATGTCATGCTCACCGCTGAGCACGTTGAATCCTCTGTGTTAAGACAATTGAAGCACATTTGATAAGTCCATGCACTAACTTACAGCCAGTTATATTTGGTGTTCAAAGTACGGTTTCTATCCCCACTCCTCCTCCTCATCCTCACCCCTGTGTGCTACAGTTGCGGTTTAAATGCAGTATGTAAGCGCTGGTTTTGTGGCAGACGGACAGGGAGAGAGGTGAATAAAGTTAGCCGTGCCATCTGAATGTCCACTGACCATCTCTCCTCACTGCAGGAAGGCTTCAAACCCAACTGTACTCATCTGAAACATTGTTTCTCTGCAGCTATTCCAATTCATGCAATAAAAACAGTACCATTAAAACCCACGCGTGTTCAGACACGTTCTTGCTTTGCCTTTGAGTCTCACTATTGTCTCTCTGCTTATGTGTTAATGCTGCAATGTAAAGGCCATGTTGTGAAACCTAACTTGATATGGAAAGTAGTGTTAGGGTGAAATAAAAAAAAAAAAAAAAAAAGCGTGTGTGAGAGCGTTGGTCGGCGCGTGAGGGATGGAGGAGGGGCGTCCTCGCTCGGAGCAGCGCGCGGGGACCACAACACGCGCTCCCAGCCTGCACCTACCGGTCATCACTGTAGATTTTGTCAACGGGACGTTACTTAAACCAGCCAGGTAAGGCATTAAAGCTTAATTTAATAGAAAATAATGGCTCCTGGTTGACGCTCACAACCTTAAACCCAGGTGGCAGTTTTCTCACCGCTCAAGGAAAGGTTAATTGTTGCTTCGCTGAAACAAAACTAGTCAAAAGACGGGTTTCTTACCCCCAAAGTTTTCACCTCCTGTCAGAAAATGTCGACATGGCTCGAAGGTTATACAAAGGGGAGCGTTTTGTTGGAGTTTGGGGTGAAACACGTCGAGCATTAGGTGTTTTTCGTGCCGGGTTTTCACCTGGCTTCTCTTGTCGTCCATAGTCTTCATGTGTGGTGCATTTCGGGTTAACGAGACTTGAGCTACCCAACGGGACTAACGTACCCACTTTGGCTCATTGTCATTGACGTCACAACCTCTGAGTTAATGAACGGTATCTGCTATCTTACTGTAAATTTTAGGAGCTTTTCTGTGATATTGCCGCTTGATAAATGGCTCAACTGTGAGCAGTTATGATAGACAGGTATCCAAAATGAGCTGAGCAGTACATTTTCTGTGCACCCCCTTCTAATGGTCTTGTCTTAACTCACCGGTTTGTCAGTCCCTATCTGACATTATACTATAAATTTATCACAAATGTATGTCTGATTGTTAAAAGATTATCCCTGGTTGATCGGAATATGTGTGTGACAGTGCTGGTGTTCATCCAAATGAGTTTTAAAATCTTCCTAAACACTGTCATCTTTCATTTTTTGTTGCCTTCTACACTGACATTGCTGTGAGATCTCTTCAACTCAACCAGTCATCTTTTGTTGTCTTATTTCGGTGACTTGGTGTTCTTCCAACAAAGCCAGACCCCAAAATATCGTCAGGGCAGGAAATGTTTGTTTTTTACAAGTATGCAGAAGTGCTGCTGTGCTGTCTGAGATGCTAACTTGAAAGAGTTTATCTCTTCATATCTCTTCCTGGAACATTATGCTCATGGGCTTAACAGGACTAGCGCCTCTGCCTCAGTGCCTGCACCCTCTCATTTCAGAGTCACCAGTGATGTTGGTCTCTTGTAAAAACTACCACATAAAACAAGACATTTTGAACAATAGAGACGACATAGGGCTGTAAAAGTTTTCTGTTTTACTGCAGCTGGTACATCGCTGGTCTTGCATTTCTTCACAGACTGCTTTAATGTTAAACAGGTGGAGTTAAAGCAATCATACACAGTAATGCTAGCCTTACTGTGCCGTTCCCCAATAAAACAGAGTTGAATTGAATTTTGTGAAGAGTTCACAGCACTGGATAATTAATCTGGATAATTCAGAGACCTCACTCTCAATAGTTTTCATTGGAACTACTGTCTATTGAAGAAATAGTCCTGAATTTGTTGCTTTACTGTTTGTTATTTATGTCAGTATACCACAATGGCTTTTGAGAGTTGAAAGTAAATACATTATGGGCTTATTTTGTTGTGGAGATGAGAGAAACTCTTTCTAAATGGACAACACTTGAGGTCAGTGTCAACCTCACATTGTCATCCAATGTTTTTATTAACCCAGCAGTGTCCAGCATTTTTGATGCCTGTAATGTTGCAGGCTGGTTGATTTTACCAATGTGAATGTAGAAATTCAACCAACATACATAATGTTTGGAGCAAGGATTATAATGGCTACATTTTGCTAAGCAACCATACATTGACTGTGTTTACATGCAAACAAATCATACCAAAATTGTTAATGGATTATGAAGATTTCTGTTGAACGACTACTCAATTACTCAACTAATTGTTGTAGCTAATGTATTACAAATAATCTGGGGGATTATATGTGTCCTAAATGTGATTGCTAGTCAACGTGGGTTGTTTAAACACCAGCCATAATTCTTCTATACAGTTCATTGGCTGTAACTTTTCTAAAACAAGTTGTAAAGTGGACTTGTCTTGATATCATCATGTAGTTTAAACACTGGATAAAAGGAAGTCTTGTGGTTTCTATTAGTGGCAACAAGAGATTGCGTAGCTGTGCAAATGTCTTGTGAAAACATCATATGGCACTGTGTTTCTTCATTAGGAAAGTCACTTCTGCTGATTAAAACTGTTTGCTCAAGCTTAATAGCCATTGCTGTTTGCACTGTGGACTAAATCCTTGTTTTATGTTTGCGAAGAATAGAGGAATGGAAATGTATTAAACCCTGGAATTAAATGACAAATGTTTTTCTGCCACATAGATACATTGAGACTCATGAATATGTCCATAGTGTCACCATCTGCATAAGGACGACAGCTATGATGTGTGTGTGGGGTGGTTATCATTTGGATGATTACGTCACTAATCCCTTTGTCTGTTCAGCCTTAGCAAATGGAGGTAGCTTATGGGGTCACCAATAGCTGATTTTCTGTAATGAGGACAGAGCTTCATCACTTTCATTATCTAGCCAGCAGAAAATGTGAAAGTCATACATGGAGTATGATATAACTGGTTGGTCACAAATGTCTCTGAGGTAAAAAAGAAATGCTGAAAGAAATGTACAGGGTTAAAAATCAAGTGAGAGGGCAACCAGGGCATTGATTTTGAGTTATGGAGCTTGTTTGTTTGAATATAATTGGTAGGCCTATATAAGAATACACAGCGGCACTACAGTGGCTGGGGTTAAATTCTTTGTCATGGATCAGCGGATCAATGCACTGCTGCAGTGCCTAGGTCCTTCCAAAGCAAAGCTGTCATCTAGTCTGTGACACATACAGTACATTGGCATTTGCCATTGGTGTGCAATTATCCATTGTGATGCTGCGATGTATCGCATTCTGAAAGGATGGGAAGTTTGTTGTTATTGTGCATGTTATTAGATTAATTCACAGTTTGATGGATCTGGACAGGGATTGTCTGTTGAGTGCTGTGCAGCATAGACATGCGCACACACACACAAACAAAAAACCCCGGAACAGATCTGTACTGTTTAGAGTGACGCCAGACTCTGCTATCCTCATCGTTGTTTTGTGACGAGTCTCTTAATAACCAGTGGTCGAGTTGTTTTGTGTTTCTTTTTCCTCTGTCATGCAGCCTCAGCTGACCAGATGGACAGCATAAAGCAGTGGTTCACAAAGTGAGGGATTAATACTTCCAAGGGTCTGTCAGTAAGGGTTGTCCAAAATGGAGTGTTTATATTTAGAAGATCTGTTCCCATCTTCTCCTTAGTAAATCAGTGATGCATTTAGAGTCCCTGGGACAAAATGTATCATCACATTTAGGCTTTTGTGGACTAATGTGCATTGATTTAGGCATCGTTATCATCAGCCCATGCCCTTTGGTGCACTGTTAATTTGAAGAGGCTTTGGCCATGGTTCCTGATGTGCCTTTCTCATCTGTACCAGTGAAAAAGGAAGAAGTGTTTGGTCTGTTCAGTTTGACTCACTAATTTTCTTACCATTATACCAAACAAACCTATTAGTGGTCAGATTTGTTATTTTTGTACATCAGCACTGGTGCTAAAGAGAATACTGCTGACATGTGCTGCTCACCTAAACACACGCATACACAAATCCGCAAACAGACATGCATCTAGTACATACATAGACTCGGTCTGTGCTTGACAGTGACAGTGACCTTGACAGGAAATATGGGGAACCTCTACAGGAAATGTGTATGTGACTTCTTGCAGGGTTTCTTTAGAAGTAGGGTTGACACTGTCTGTCAGGCAGACAAATATGCTCTCTTCTTGGACTGCTTTCAGTATGTTTCATGCTCTGTAGTTAACATTATGCTCTGTTGTGTTTCAGAGGTTAGAATAATATTTTCTGTTATGATTAGAGTTTTCATAAAGAACTATAAGTATCAGGCAAAATCTGATTTGTGCAGTAATACTGCAGTAAACCTCGCCCACCTCCCAAACAGCATCATTTTCTAAGAATTACTTTGAGATAAAGATAATCACACATGCACTTGAAGAAGAGCATGTGTCAGTAGAGAAATGCCATTCAGCTTTGTCTTCTCTGGAACACACTCACTGGCACACAGAGGCAGGATTGCTCACATAATAGTCATTTTCTGTTGTCATTAGACCCCACTATGTTTTCCAAATGCTTCCAGCCACTCATAAAGCTGATAATTTCACCCATTTCTCCCCTCTCTCTCTCTCTCTCTCTCTCTCTCTCTCTCTCTCTCTCCCCCATTGTCTCTCTCTTTGTCTCTCATCTTTCATCCTGACTTTCTCTCATCCACTTTCCAGCAGGCTCTCTGCTCTCTCTCCTCCTCGGGCTTGAAATGAGAAAGGCTCCTCTTGGCGGACAGTGTGCTAATCCCTGAACACTCACTGGGGACTAATCGGACTCATTAAGTCAGACTCTGGTGCTTCCAGCCAGAGATCAGCACTAATCCTTCTTCAGCACAGCTTTTGCCATGCATGTTATAAATGCCCATTCTCTTTTATTCGCTGCCTTTTCAGTGCAAGTTAAGAAAGACATCAAACTTACAAACTCTGTACTACCTGTACAGAGGGATTTTGCAGTGCCACAGCTAAGTTGTTTAAGAAGACACAGAGGTCCACTTTTAGCTTCAAACATCACCTCAGAATTATTTCTGACACAGTGTATTCATAACGCACTTTTGACAACATGTGTCACATCAGTTTTTTTTGGCAAGGATTATACAGGTATAAAACAGGGCATAAACATTTGTCATTAGATCATCCGTCAGTGATTCATTTCCACCAAAATGTCTGGATTGTTTTTTTCACTGCTTAAGCTTGTTTGATCTATTTAAAGCAAGCCTAACCTCATGTCAATACCCAGTGGTCTAAGCGTATGAGGCAGGGGTGTGTAGGGTGGAGATGACCTTTACGTGGGTGATGCCGCTCTCTCCATCTCTCACTCCCAGGATTTCCCCCATATTGTGCTGTGAAATTGTAGGAAGCTTCCTCACTGTAGAAAAATAAGGAATACGAGCAGGACGCCACTGGGTGCGGGTTCCCTAAAGTCACTCAAAGTTCAAAGGTTTCTGTCATTGACGTCATCAAATCTGCGGGAGACTCAATCTCACTGTTTTAAGTGTGCAATAAATCTGCGAGTAGACTTTTTTCTTTATCTTAGATGCTTATTTTTCTTACTTTAACTCTTGACAGATGGAAGACAAGATTTGTTTTCAGTTTGTAGCCATGTAAATTAATTCTGCTAAAATCACCAACTTAAACTTGATAAAATCAACTGACTATGTGGAAACACTTGGCATTAACACGTTCCCCACAGTCAGCCCCAGCCCATAACCTTGCAAACTAGATGGCTAAATAACAGGTTCTCACTGTCTGATGATCCTCCCTTTTTTAAAAGCCATGTCACAGTAACAAGGAATCTCTAAATTAAAAACAAATGTATAGCACAAAACAATTGATTGCATGGGTATTTTTCTCTGCGTATAACACACAAATAATCACTTTTGCAGCTAATTATTTTTCAGATTTTCACAATACATTAAAAGGAGATTGCCTGTTATAAATTCAGGTGTGACAAGTGGTTCATAATATACACCTGTGCCTGCAGGGTTCAAAACCTGGTTAATAATTTTCCATTTAACATTGTAAATCTATTACATAATTTCCAAAAAGCACCAATTAGCCAAAGTATACACAACATTTTCAGGAACTGAATATCCCTAGGGGCAGTGTAGTGACTCAGTGGTTGGCAGTCTTCATTCCTGTGTGGAGTTTGGATCTTCTCCCTGTGTCTGGGGTTTCTTCGAGTGCAAACATGCTGGTTGGGTCAAACGGAAACTCTGAATTGCCCCTAGGTGTGAATGGGAGTGTACAGTATTTGTCTGTATGTGTTAGCCCTGTGACAAGGAGGTGACTTGTCAAGGGCATACCCTGCCTCTTGTCCAGTCCGTTCTTGGAGATGCCTGAAACCTGAAATCTTATGACTTGTAACAACAAAATAGGTTAAGTTTTTTTTCTTAAGTTTCAATTTTTTTCTATAGCCAGCAGTGGAGAGATGACTGTAAATTACGGGAAAGAAAGATGGGAAATAATATGCAAAATAAAGGTCCCTGGCCAGACACAATTGGGGACACTGTGGTTTAGAGGCACCTTAACCCTTAGACCACCTGAGCTCTGTGAAAAGACTGTGAACACTGCTTTTAAAGTGTTACTGGTTCCTAAAACACTCTTTTAAAATTTTATGCTATGTTTTCATGCACACCCTGGGTATACATGCCTGCTGCCACAAAAATGGCACCATATTTGCCTGCTGCATTGTGCGTGGTGCTCATGGCTCTGCATTGTAGCATGCGCTTTTATCATAGAAAAAGTAATGGATGTAGCTACATTGACACCACCCGTGACTGCTGTTTTGAAGCCTCGAGTTTGGCATTTCATCCATGGCCATCTTATTGTTTTTGGTGCCAGAGATGACCAAATTTGGATGAGAGGGTAGAGCTGTGGATAAGTGTGTGTAGATCTGACCCATAGACTGTAGCAATGCGTCACAGACAGACTGTCACGCAAGCAGCCCGCCCTTAAATATGCATAATATTAAGCCTTAATAAAATGTAGACAGGTGAATTGTATAAAAATTCTCCCCACATACAGTTGTAATGGATGTTGAAATTAGCTGAAGAACCCAAAACTATTTTTTGTCCCAGACTGTAAGCACGTTTATTTTTGCTTTAAAGCAGGGCTTTTTAACACTGGGGTCTGTGGGGATTAACCCGCTTCTGGAGCCAGCCTCAAGTGGCCATTTGAGGAACTGCATTTTTTTGGCACTTCCTTGTCAGCTTAATTTTTCAGCCTTGGAGATTGCTGTTTGGCTTTGATTAACAAAACTGGACTCCAATCAAATATTCTGTTAGTCCATGTGAGATCTGACCAGCATTGAAAAGATCTGCAAGATCATCTTTACATGAACATTTATATATCGTAATGCAAGCGCACAATTATTAAGCTACACCAGTTGCTGTGGTTTGCAAATGTTTGTTTCTATGGCGAATCAAATATTATGGCAATTATCTTCATATGCAGCATCCCCATATACACCTTACAACACATTTTAATTGAACTCACTGTCGTGTGTTCAAATGCCATTGTTATATTCTTATGAGTGAGCAGATCTGGAGAAATGTTTGTATATGGATCTATAGTGAAATGTGTTTTTTCCAAGTGTTCTCTAAAAATTAAAAAAAACACAAAAAAAACAGGATGGGAAGCACAGTCTGAGACTATGTGAAATCAATTATCTCTAATGAACGTGTCTGTTTCTTATCTTTTTAAGTTGATAGCACTATGATAGCACTATAGCACCCTGTGTACTCATAGTTGGGATATTAATTATGTATTGTGTTTTCATCCTATATTCTATCGACACCACCTAACCTGTAAATTTCAGTCACTGTTGTTCAAGACTGCTAATGCATCTTGCTCAGGAAAGCTCTTGAGGGGCCATAAAAGGCCGTGCCCTCTTTTACTTCTGCTGTATGTAGAGGATCAGTGCCGCTGAGATGGGATGCTGTGGAGTGCCATTAGAGAAATGCCTCTTCACCCTATTGTCTGTTAAATTGTTCCATTTCCTGGGCACCTTCCCCGCCCACGGCCCCTTTGTGAAAACACTAATTACAATCTGCCTTTAGCAGTTTGGTGAGAAAATGAATTCCAATGTAAGCACACACTCTAAATGCTTTATTTATTTATAAAAAGATACAATAGATCATACATTCAGACCCCTAAATCTTGTATAATATGCCTATGATGCACTGAGATGAGATAAAGTGTTGGCTGTAAAATGCTTTGAGCCACATGGATATATATGAAATAACCTTGTGTGGCTTGCTTGTAGTTCGAATGCTGTGTCGAATGTTGAAATACCCTGCAGCCAGTGTGAGCCGATGCATGCCTCCTGTGAATGTTGGTTTGAGTGTGGATGGTGCTGATGTGTGGGTGTCTCGCTCTCCCTCTCTCTTTTTCCCCATTTCAATTTCAGTGTTTTTTGTGCTTGCTGTGGTTCAAGGACATTATGTAATGCTTTTGAGAGCACCCCATCTGGAGAAGTGCCATTGAGACGCGGAGTTTGCAGAACTCACTTTAGAACTGAAAAACAGCTTACCTGTGAAAGACATTAGTAACTGAGGACACTAAATGAAAAGAGGAATTTGCAGTACAGCAGGTAAACAGCTCTCAGCCATGAAGGACCATTTTGACGCTTTTTTGATGGATTTTTGGTGAGTGTTAATTTTTGAAGACTTAGAACTCAGTATTACTTGACTTTGACAGTAAATCAAAACTCAGTCTAAAACATCAGCTTCTTATTTAGACCTTAATGATGTATGTAACTAGTTGGTACACAGACGTCTACACTTGGTAGATGCTGTTTTGTGTCTGTACTGTATCAGCATGTGCATTTGCTCTTGCACAAATGTGTTGTGTTTGCATGTCACAGGGAGGCTTGCGGCACTTTGCTGCTTCAACAAGTCACCCATTGTGCCCGGCTGGTTAATGAGTGATTAGCCAGGATTGGCTCTCTGGTAGATGATCAAATGAATACAGTGGAGACCCTAAGATAAAAGGGGGATGAGCAACTGGCTTAGCGGCTGGATAGCAATATGGCTGAAGAGTTCAAACTGCACCAGACAGATGCACACAGGGATGCCCCAAGCTGATTGTAGGGAGCGATAACAGGGTCAATTCCAGCATAATTTAATGACTAGGTATCGGCTAAAAATAAAGCAGATAGAAATCTGATCCTGTCTTTACTGAACTTAACTGGGTTTTATCAACCCCAGTCTGCTAGTGTTGCAGTGCCACTGTCCTTAATGACAGCTGGGTTTGTGAGATGGTGTGGCAGCCTTTTCCATTTAAGGTCTATCAGTTGTTGTAGAGAGGGCCACAACCATGGCTTGGTTAGCAGCGATATTTTAGTTCATGGGGAGTGCTCCAAATATCCCTGCCAAAGGGCTGGAATCAATACCTGTGCCAAATGTATTTTAAAGGATTTTAAATCTTTTAAAACCTCTGTACTAAACCCTTCGGGTGCAGACAGGACAAAAACATATGGCTATGTGGACACAGGTAATGCCAGCATCTGAAGCATTCTCATCTTATCCTGAAAAGAGTTTTGCAGATTTATATTTCAGATGGAGCCTGTGAAGTATTTTAAACTCTTGTTAGCCTGTACCTGATGCATATTGATGAGGAATGAACCAGACCAATTGGCAACTACCAAGACTCTTCTGATATTTTTGACCCCAGCTCCTTTTGTAATTACAAATTAAGGCCAAGGAAGGAGATTTGTCTGCATGGATTGTGTCATATAGAATTGACACTACACCTTGTCTCAGTGGGTCAGATTCCAAACATTTTTCCATCCAGCTGTTCTATGGGGCCTCAAAGCAGGGTGGGATATATTTTTTGACAGAACCTCTAGCCTGTGGTCATCAAAAAGAGTTGACACACAGTTGAACACAATTAAATTTCAGAAATCATGTCCATTCTTGCTCAGTAACACGTTGAGACCTTAGAACAAATTGCAAATAGTTTCCTAAACAGCTGTGAGTGTGCCTTTTATCCATGGCCTCCTGGATTTACCAAAGTTATTTAAGATATTTTGTCTCTCGTCAGTTTGCTATAAAGCATCACAGAGAGGTTAAACAAGAACAGTTTACCGGAATTAGTATTGCACCATTTATACTGCATCCACCATATGGAGAAAAACACATGAATTTATGACAGTATCATCCTGATTAATGAGAATTTGGTACTGTGGTAGTGGTGAAATATAGTAGAGATGTCTTCAGGAGGATCTGAAACAGTGTCATGTCATCAACCTCAGACACTACAGTTCTGTGTAGTCCTCTTGTTTTTTTAGAACTAGCATTCATGTGTAGACCTACCCACACTGATTACAGAGAGATAACGGTGGTGTGAGCTGTATTTGCTTGTTGAATGGTCATAATTTTATTAAACAAAATTATAACAAAATTAATCACTTCCTCATTTTTTCTCCTGAGGCACCCTTTTTGACCTTGCTATGGCAACAACTGCCTTTAAAAGATAAGGTTTCTGTTGCTGTGTCACCCAGTACACACACATACACACTCAGTGCGTCCTTTGTGAGGCTGTCACACGGGCCACTGCTGTCACCTTTTGGATGCAGTGGTCCAGTGAAGCAGCCCAAAGCTTTAGGCTCAGATGTCTCATAGTCAAAAGGATGCTATGCCACTAATTAATAATAGTTAGCTAACCAATCCTGTGATGTTATTCTGTCTTCCAGTCGATACAAACATTATACAAAAATTTTGCTCAGCAGAAATTGTGTTTTGAGGCTACATCCCCCTCATTTGTCGGTGTATGAGAAGAGGATTTCACTTTTACAGTGTTTAGTGGACACATACTGCTCATTACAAGAGCAGAAACCATGTCCCCATGAATCAATAATAAATATTTGGTTCTTATCTGTATCTGTGCTTGTCTATCCTAGATCACTGTTTGTCCTGACATAACTTAAAATCAGTGGCTGCTTTCATAACAGCATCCATCTGTGACTAATTGTGCAGTGGCTGTAGGTTCCCTTTTTATGAAGCTGTCCTTGCTGCGTTGTTAGGGAAATGAGTCACTAAGGAAGTGAGATGGTGTGCGGTCGACTGTATGTCACAAGGTACGGTTGGCCTTCACTAAAGAGAGCTCTTGGAGCATTGAAAACCTGAGAGCTTGTTTGACGTTGGAGCTCAGTAGAGATGCATTCAGATTTAGAGAAATTAGGAGAGAAACGGAGAGAGGAAAGCAGAAAGGTGAAGAGTGCAAAGAGAGTGGGAGGAATACAATTGTAGAACTTGTGGGAAATGTGTTTTTCTTTGTGCTGTCAGTTCATGTACAATAGTCTGAAACTTCCTGTCTTAAAACATGATGCAATCTGCTTTAGATTGTGTTACACCTGTGTAACACATTTGCAGAGGCTGCTCAGACATGCTACATTTCACAGTGTAAGTTTTTTTAGGTGACATTAATCCAGAACACATCTATAGTGAAAACCGGTGACTCTGCACTTTGTGGCAAATGTAATGTAGTTCAATGATTGCTAACAGCTGACAGTATATTGCACACAAAGCTCTCTGTGTTCCTCTCCTGTGTGTGTGTGTGTGTGTGTGTGTGTGTGTGTGTGTGTGTGTGTGTGTGTGTGTGTGTGTGCGCGCGCGCGTGTGTGTGCGTGTGCGTGCATGTGTGTGTTTATGTCTCAATATAAGGTGGGCAGTCAAGATTATGTTGATATTGGTTGTTTGTCTCCCAAGCTGACTGTTTAGGGCACAAAGCTTTTTCCTCAAGCAAAAATCTTTGGTAAAGGCAGGGAGACAGCCATCAGTTGGCTGTCAGTCAGGACAAAAGCTTACAGTTATGCCTTGTCTTTGGATTTCTTTGTTGCTTAATTTGACTGACATTGTATCTGGTGATGGTTTTACTTTTTTCAGCAATAGCTTTTTAACAGTTGTAAAAACATTTTTATACATGAGGAGGTGGATAGAAACGTTTACTAAATCAAATACAATATACAACAAATTTTTGTATAAATTAAAGGATAAGTCTGTTGTTCCGTCTTATCAACAAGAATTAAACCGATAATGTATTGATTAAACAAATATTGTCTGTGTCCAAAGTCTGGTGTAGCTCAATCCTGGCTGTAATAGACCTCCGTTGTTGTCTAAAAAATGTTAAAAGCACTACAGTGAGCCACATGCTTGCACTGTGTGACATTTTCCTTTATTACAATAAACATATGCGCTGTAGTTTATCAATCCCACGTACGCTGTTAAGGCACTGTAAATACTCACTAGTGTTCCTAATCCCCCGCTAACAACAGTCCCAAGATGCACTGTTTACTGCTACTTGAGTAACATTTGCTAACAACCGCACTGTCCAGCTGTTTAAGGAAATTATTTAGCAAGTTTTGAAAGTGAAAGAATAGGTTTGGGAGCTGTTTCTTAACATTGATTTCTTCAGAAGGAACCAGTGGGCTTTGGCTGAGAGCCTCAGACAGGCTGGGAAAGTCAGACTGAAAACAGACTAACACATTTTTAGTTTTGGTATCATCATTGGATTTGCACAAAAGACCAAGATGCTGCATCTAAACACCTTGTAAGTACTGACATGTGATGCCCAGTTCAAGCTTTAGTTTGAATCAGCACGGTTATCTCCTTGTTTACAAGCTACATATGAAAACTAGTCATTTGTGAGCTCTGTTGGAGCATAAAGTAACTATTCATTGGTCCTGTTAAATATGCAGATGAAATCAGTCTTTTTTAGTTGTGGTTGGAGTCATACCCTCAACAAATAGGATGACTTCTTCACACCTGGATGACTTTGTCTATATGCAGCACAGAGCGAGACTGTGAGTCATTTGGGAGGGGCTGTAGTGAGAATTCAGTCACCTCAAGCCAGTTCCTTTGAGAAATCAAGTGGGAGTAACCTCGCCTTCACCCAACTTAGCCAAAAACTCTTCTTCCCACTCAGCCGCAGAAATCCCAGGAAGGGTGCTGCTGCCTGCAGACATTCCTAACTTTGTGGCTGTTTGACAGCGATGCTTTCGTACGCATTCCTTGGCTCACAGTTGCAAAACATCAGGGATGGTTTTTAAAAAACGTGTAACTCCAGCCGTGCCCCGTACTGTAAGGCTGCCACGAACAAGGCCTCCATTGAGAGTCACTAAGAGTAGCGTGCTTTTGGCCACCTGGAGGTGGAGGCTAAACTAACACAAGTTGGTCAGCTGTATTGAAAGGCAGTGCAGGAACATAAAGAGTGCTAATGAAGACACTCAGTAAAGAGACAAGGATGCTATTAGTTAAATCCTCAGGCTCCATCCACTCCAGTCATCCATAGCTCCCAGGAGGCATTTGAGGTAATGAGATCCCTCTGTGCTCCTTCTGCGTCACTCCCACCGTCTGACCTCTCTCCTGCTGCACAGTTGTAATTGAAGGCTTAGCAGAATTTGCCGTTCCATGCAATGCTTATAGCACATACAGTCAGCATTTCTTCTCCCTGTCACACTGTTATTTTTCTCAGCGCAGCTATTCATGCATTTCCCCACATTTACATGATGGAGTCACTCAATCGACTTTGTGGTAGGGCAGCTGGGTTTTAAATGTTAAGTGACAGTCAAACTGTTTGAAGCTTATAGCGTAGCTATATGGGGAAAAGTGCCCTATCTATTTGACCTGTCGAATTTAAAGTCATTCAGCATCCATAGCTCAGTAGACCCGCTCCTGCACTGAAGCTTGTGCCTTGATCAAGAGCAGTGACAGGAAGTCAATATTATGCATACTGCTGTCTTAGGACGCAGGAGAAAACCCATACAAACATTGTGATGCAGCACTGCTAATCAATGAGTCACTGTACCACCAATCAAAGTTTTATACTGATGGTCTCTGAGAAACGCTGCTAGGGCACTTAGGGTTTAAGTGCTCGGCTCAAGGTCAACTTATCAGTATTTTTTTAAAAGGGTGGGAGAGTGTCGCTGAACGTCTTGTCACCTCACCCCTTTGTAATATCACCTTTGGCTGCCATCAAGACCTGTGCCCTAGCGCAAGCATGTTGTTGGCTCTGGCTGGATAGTGTAGTGTATGTTAGTGTGTGTGAGGGTGTGTGGACTGGGTGTGTTCGACAACACTTAGTGGTCCTCTATGTTTGAGCCAGAGCCAGGCAGCTGTCAGCCTTTGCAGACAAGCTGACTCCTCCCTGCCTGCACACCCATTGCCATCCAGAGTCTGCCCTTAAGAAGTAGATACTGAAAGTGTATCTAACCACTACTGGCATGTTCTCATATCCTTTTAAGTGTGATTTGTTTCTGTGTTGAAACATAGGTATAGGACGCTATTTTGGTGTTCAGCCAATTTCAGTTTTTTGGACCTCTTAAGAGTGTTTATGCAAATGCAGGGCAGTTGAACTGGATTTCTTGGGTGTCCATGTTGATGTGCCCACCTCTTGTATAATTCTCAAAGCTCATAGCACCATTGCAGACAGCACTGTGTAATTAGTTAAAATTTTGTGTATGTATGTTTTGTTTGTATGCAGCATTACAGATTACCATAGTCTGGCAAGTGCATAAATGTTTGCAAAAAGGATTTTTGCCCTTCTCCCGGATTCAGATGAAAGCGCCATATAATTCTATGTGGATTAGACCAGTTACAGACACAGAGGTTCATAATACTCCCTCTAGACCCCCCCTCTACACACAGATGCTTTGACTAACAATGTGCTAGAGCATCCTTCCTGGCTTTCCACCCACAAGCACTGCATGAACAATTGGTGTACAGTGTTAAAAGCAGTTTCAAGGAGTCCTCTTGCCTGTAAGTGTGCTGCCTCGGTAAAGGGTTACATACCGCTATCAACTTAAATCAAGTTGTGCACTGAAAAATGAAATTTTGCAGCTTTGCAAATGTCTGTGACAGCTGGAGCAAAGAAAATAAGAAGTGGAAAACAGTGACACACACAAGGAAGGAGCAAGTTCAGAAAGGCCGATGGTGACCACAGAATCCAAGAGCAAGTTTATTTATGTCACAGGTCTATAAAAGGGTCAATAAACTGCCACAGAATACAAGCTAAAGGTATCGCAACCTAAAGTTAAGGATAAAAAAATCAGATTTGTTGATTTTGACATGAAGTTAATCCAACCACAACAAACTTGAAAATTTTTTGGACATATTTCTGCAAATGTAATGCACAGTTTCTCTTTGTGTGCTTAAAATAATAAATTGGGGGAAATACATCAGTGAATGGGGAATTTGCAGGTTTTTGCATTAAAACTCTCTTTGGCAAAAATCATAGACTGCAAATGTTTCTTGTCGCCAGCTAAGAGTCTGTGTATTTTTGCTTTAGAAAGATTTTTCCCACCCGTGTCTGCACAACGCTTTCAGTGCTGAAGTATTCTTTGTTTCGTATGCGCTGCACCTAATCAAAGTCTTGGTCTGCAGTCTGAAGGCCATTACAAATCTTTATATTTCTTTACACAGTTTGTAATTGATTTTGAAGTATATTTAATTGATTGTCTTTCTGTTATCTAACCATTTTTTCATCTTCAATTTCCCCACCGACACTTGCCTGGAACATTAGCATCCAGTAAATGTTTGGCTACTAAACAACACCAAAACATAATAGATCCACTGCCATGCTGTACGTTTGACAGACATTTGGCACTATTTTCATGCAAATATGAAATATTGTTCTTATTAATCAAACCAAATTTGTATTGTGGAAAAGCTTATAGTTTGCATCCATAGTTTTTATGATGTTTGTTATCTAAGCTTTCAATCCAGTGACAAGTTATAGATGCCGTCATATGTCCACTATCATATTGAAATGTTCATATCCTCACTCTTCATTTTAGCAATATAACTGCGACTGAATGTGTAGGTCCCATAACGTCCTGTAATATCAATGTATTTTATTTAGAGTGAAGTAGTGAAACTTAAATCAAGTAAACATCATAACACTTTAGTGGTTGTTATAATATATGTCCCATAACTCTTAGGGTCACATGCTAAGTCATATTTATAGTAGGCAGTTTTTTATCCCATACAAATGTTCTTTAAGTATACTGAATTTAATGTACATGCACCGTGTCTCTTACCATCCCCTGCGCTCGGCAGTAACGTGTGCCCAGTGCAGGAGAAGGAGAATATGCTGCTCAAATGAAAACCTTTGTATTTATTGAAGTCCACCTAATGTAATGTGGTAATTTGAGCACTGTAAATTTTCAATTAAAAATCAAACAAGGATCTCAAATATTAATCTTTCTCTAAATGCTCAGGTGATGTCAATGGAATGCCATGCTTTTGCTAAAAGGTGACAGATATGGCCTTGTGAGAGGCAGGCATTAAAACCCTGTTTTAAAACCCAAGCCAATTTTGATTTACGTAATGTTTATTCACTCTGTCTGCAATACTTCTGTTGGAGACCTTGAAGACTGCAGGAAGAGAGGAGAGCATGATATGCAGCCTCGAGTTGGAATGCTATCATAACCACATCTTTGATACATCCTTACACAAGAATTAAGTGTTGCTGGAATGAAGTTACAGTCTGCCATAGACTCATCCCAGGAATTTAATCCCCTCAATCTAAAAGCTTTACTTTAATGTCATACTAATGCACCACTGTATTTAAACATCAGATTTGCGAGCATGACGATTGCTGTTTTGTGTTCAGGTAAACACTGTGTGAGGAATTGGTGGTCTTATCTGTCTCATGCTATGGACCCAAGTAGTATAGACTATATCTTCTAGGGTTGTGAACGATTAACCGATACGACCGGATATCCCGTTTGACAAGCGAGAGATACGGCTGCGTCGGTAGCAGCCTCCTCAATCGATACGAATCAGCCATGAATCCTTAGATGAATCGATCGATGAATCGCGAGACTAGCAATCGGTTGACTGGCTTTAACAGTTTGCATCTCTAAAACAATGCGAGAGCCGGCGGCATGCTCCATAGCAGGCATTACTGACAACGATAATGGATGTAAACATCAGCGCCAGCTTGACCGGTGGAGCTGAGGAAC